>NC_044318.1:5151880-5465115 GCF_007474595.2 Lynx canadensis
GATCTCGGTTTCCTTATCTGGAAAATGGGAGCTTTGATCAGTGAATAACTACATTCCTTTCAGCTTTAGTATTGGTGAATGCTATTCATGAAGCAAGTACAACAAAGTCACCCTCAAAGAACAGTAATCATAGTAATAGTTCATCTTGACTAAGCACCTTTTGCAGACAACCCCTTGAACTCACACCAGTCCTCTGAAGTGGTTCTTTTATTATTCCCATGTTAGACATGAGGCAAAGGAAGCCAGAGGAGTCATTCTCTCTACTCACGTTCAGTTAGGGAGGTGTGTTTCTCAGGAAAATTTGTACCTCAGGGGACAGATGACAACATTTGGAAAACATTTTTGGTTTCACAACTCAGCGGGGAGTGCTTCTATCATCTAATGGTAGAGGCCATCTATTGATAACCATAATTCCCAGGAGAGCCTCTGCAGCAAAGAATTATCTAGCCCCAAATGTCAACAGTGCCAAGGTTGCAAAACCCTGACTTCAAGCTAGGTGAAGTCCCCACCCCCCTTGCTGCACACCAGTACAACTTAGAGAATAATTATCAAGTGTTTCATCACTCAAGATACCTTGAACTACAAACAACACACCTGGCCACACAACCAACAGTGCTTATCAATACTGACACTGAGTATTGCGCTCAACAAGAAGTTTGGAGTCAGGTTGTTCCAGGACTAGTTCAACAGAATCAAGAATCCAGACCTTGCTCCACAGTTTTGCTTTACCACCCTCAGCAATCACTTTCATCCTCATGTTGTTGGCCACCAAAGCTTTAGGCATCATGACCTCCCACTGAGTTTCAAGGCAGGAAGTGGATGAATGGAAGCTTTTTCTTCTTGCCGCTCTCTTTGTCTGAAGACCTGCTTTCTGAGAAGATGCCCTCACTGTCCATCCTCCTCTTACAGCTCATTGACTGGAAATTAGTCTCATGGTCACCCCTGGGGTCAATCATGACTGGGAAGCTAAGGCAGACAAGTGAGAAGGTGTTTGGGTTGGCTATTGGCTAAACAGCTAGTAAGTGTCTAGTCTGTGTCAGAGACTGTGTTAGACCCTGGGAATAGTAACCAAGGCACGCGTGGCCCATTGCTTGTCGTCCATCTAATATTTAACTCAGTAACACTCTTCCTCCTCAATTTCCCCACATTCAAAATCAGTAGAGTCATTAGGTCCCCACTGTGTTTTAGAAATTGGCTTGGGCACTGTGTCATGTACCAGGTGACAAATATAGGACAGTTTTCTTGCATCTCAATTCTAGTCTCCTCTTGCCTTCCCCACCTCCCTGCAGCTCTGTCCTTACTTGAACCAGAGGCAGCACATCTGCACAGCAGTGAATCAGACAGCTCTTCTAAAGAGTCTGGAAGAACAAAGCCACTCCCAGAGAGGCCACCCACTCTCCCTGGTGTCTGATGGTGCATGGGATCAGGCTGGGGCTCCACGATATGCTCTGCTCTGCTGAGTAAAAAGCCATCCCACACTGGCTGGTCTGAAGGTGACCTGGCTTTGCACCTCCTCCTCTCTCCTGTGCCTTAGGAATACCTGGAACGCAGCTCTCATTATGTTATCACAGTTTTTTACATGAACACAGCTCTGGAAGAGAGGGCTTGGATGGAGGAACTGCTAGGATGAGAATCTGGGCTTCATATATGTGAGGGGATGTCATGGGTATGAAGACTTGGGTTAGTTAGAAGCGGGGGGCAGTGGTCAAAGTTATCTGGAAGTGTGTGTGTGTGGACAGAGAAGAGGGAAAGAGCCCTCTCACAGCAGATGGACCTGGCCATCTATGTGGCGAGGTAGTGAGCTCCCCATCATGGAAAACATACTGGTGAACCGTAGAGCATCTGTCAGGGTTGCACTGGGCTGTCATATGCCTTCCTACGAATGAGGTACTGTGCCTCTCTTCCTTCTAAATGTCCTAGTCTCCTCCAGGCTCCTTTGCTGTTGTGGTGCAGTGAGCTTCCTGCCCTTGGAGTGCTCCTAAAGCTGGCCATTGTTCTTCAAGGATGCTATAGGGAGCATTTCACTAGTAGGTAAGGCGTTTTGAGAGTGTGTTTTTTAAAAACTGTTGTCTTCATTTGGCTGAGAAGCACATAAAATAGAAGGAAGAAATCAGACGGCTCTCTCCATGGAGGATGGTCTGCATGCCTTCCCTTTCCCTTCATCCTCCAGGTGCCACAGGGGTGGGGAGTGCTGCTGGGGAGCTGTGGACACTATATACCACTGTGTCTTTGCTCTGGGAGTCTCCCTCTTGAACCATGGACTTGGAGTGTCAGGTTCCTGGAGAGAGTTCTCCAGAGTGAAAAGGAAATGGAGCCTCTGAAATCAAGTTCAAACTTGTTAGAGGGAATCGTGTTGAAAAGGCGCCCCAAACATGTTAACTGCAGCTGTTCCCAGCACGGAGAGAATGCTGATGATTTTCCTGGCGAGATGCGGGAGATCATCATATGAGAAGTAGTTAAGCAATAATTTAACATTGTTGTTCCTCCGTAAGCTGATGCGAGCTGCTTCTGGCGGGAGGGTTTGGGAGAATTTTGTTTTCTCTGTGGGGTATCACAAAGCCTTTCAATTTGATTTTCATTTAAATCTTTACATGTTTGGTTTAGGTGTTCATTTGTTCATTCATTCAGTATACATTTATTTTATTTTAAAAAATGTTTACTGTAATTTATTGTCAAGTTGGCTAATATACAGTGTATTAAGTATACTTTTTTTTTAAGCCAAGGGCTTGCCCAGATCTGTGCTAGGTACTGGGGTATTTAAAGATAGGAGTTAATGAAGTCTGTGTTTTTCCTTCAGAGAATTGATTGCTCTCTGGGGAAATGGACATCTAAGCAAGTGACCAGAATACAAAGGTTGGTCTTATGATAAGAGCTTGGTTGGATTCCATTTATTGAGCATCTCTTCTGTACCACACACCTTATCCACATCATTATTTTTAACAAATTATACCGAAGCCATTCCTTGAAGCAAAGTAGCCATTAGCATCTCTGTTCTCTAGATGAGAAAAGAGAGCTTCTGAGAGGTGAGATACCTTGCCCCAAGCTACACAGCTATAAGTAATAGAACTAAGATCCAAACCCGGGGCTGTCCTTCTCTGAAGCACTGGAGCCCACTCTACCACGTTGCCTCAGGCACAAACGAGAGAAAAAAATGCAATAGGAACAAACAGAAGCAGGGTACAAGCTCTGACAAGTGTGTCTGCATTGGATCCTGGAGGCTGAATTTAAGAATTTTGCCTTCATAGATCAGGGGTGCTTTCCTAGGGAGAGGAACATAATATCTTGGGAAGGCTGCGATGAGGTGGGTGAGAACCTTGGGAGGGCACAAGATGGGAACCCCGTTTCTAGGCCTCCCAGTGATCTTGAGTTGGGTTTTCTGCCACAACAAAGGGATGCGAGTATGTGGCTCTTCCTAAGATGAAGGCCGACCGTTTCAGAGAGCCAGGAACTTTAGCCATCACCCACCCTGAAATCTGTACACCAAGGACCATTACCATCAGTGTTAAAGTTTTTTATACACCTTACTTTGAAGTCTCCAACTTGGAACCTCCGCCCACACATGAGTGCAGAATTGCCAGCCAGAAATGATGCATACTGCATTTTAAAATCTGGTTGGTGTGGCTGATTATAGATGGTATTCTAAAGAGCCCTGGCATAAAGTTTCCTATCCCACAGGAGTCAAGCCTGGTCCCCAAAGTAATTGGCATTGCATTATTGATAAAGGTGTTGGGCCTACCATTGTGAGAACAATGGTTATCCACCTTCCTTCCTGACATCTGATTACTCCATGCAGCAACTCTGGTCACATTGGGCATGCGTGCAACTTTGGCGGCACAAATTCCTTCATTAACCGGCCACTTCAAAATGTGCTGTGTCCAAGGGAAAAAGGAAGGGGGAAAAATTAGCAGCACGTCAGTTTCAGAATATTTGTCCTGAATTAAAAAAAAAGCGGACTTCTGTTCTCTTGTCCTTTCTCTGCCGTCTTAGAAATTGGATTAGTCATTATTAAACATTTTGAAGTGGAATAAAAAGAGGGAGAAGATTCCAAGGGCACATTGCGACTTTGATCTTAACAGAGCCGTCATTGTCAGGAGCCAACACAAAGGCGGTTTGCGTTACACATTGAGATCCTAGTAATTAGGGCCTTGTAATGACCCGTTCCAAAAAGAAACAGCTCTGTTCCTTATTTGCCATTAAGAACACCAAGAGTTTATTTGCAGAGAATTGGGTTTAATTCAATTAGCAGGAATTGTGAGGCATTCACAACACAAGGTATATTAGCCCAGCACTTCGTTTGTAATGAGACCCAAAAAGCATTTAGGGAAAGAAAAGCTAATTATCCGAGATTCTTTTTTTTTTTTTTTTCAATAACATGGAGGGTTTAGTCCAAATTTCAGAGGCCTGTATTCCCAAATCCCTTAAGCTTTAATTAATGATTAACAGAGCAGCGAGATGTGGAGAGGGACAGGAAAGCTTTGCCATGAAGTCAGTGCCAAAGGGTATTATTAATAACCCCCACCCTGAACCAGCACTTGACAGTTTACAAAGCGTTTCCACAACCATTATCTGCTCTGAATATTCATTTCCTTTTCCTTCTGGGCCAATTCTCCAGTGCTGGGAATATTTCTCCCCAGCCTGTCTTGAGTTTCAGCTCTGGGTTTGCATGTTAGAGCAAACCCTCAGCCATCATGACCATTTGCTTTAGGAGATGGACACACAAAACTACTGGCAAATGTGGATTCAGTTCTCATTTCCACCTTCATCCATGTGTATGACCTTGGGCATTTGCTGAACTTCTTCAAACTTAAGTTTTTCTTTTTCACCCCCATTTGTTACATTGCTGTCCAGTTTGGTGGCCACAGGTACATGTGGCTACTTAAAGGTTAGTGAATTAATTCAAATCGAAAAATCCCATTCCTCAGCCACACTGAGCACATTTCAAGGGTTCAGTAGCCACACATGGCTCCTGCATTGGAGTGCATGTCCATCACCAGAGAGAGCTCTCTTGGTCTATGAAAAGGAAGGCACTATTCACCCTTTGAGAGAAATAGGGTGGGAATTTCATGAGAAAATGCACAGAGGAGGCATGTGGCTCGTGACAGACACTCAGTAATAGCATCTGGGATGAGGTAGGAGGGAAGTCGGGGAGAGATAGGGGCACCCCTGTACTCTGCTCCTTCTGCCTTCCCATTCTAGACGTGGTGGGAAATAATAATGGCGGAAGAGGCATGGAAGAGAAAGAAACTTTGGTTAAGCATGTCTTATGTGCTCTGTTATCTCAGTGTTCTGATTATAATGCAACAAGTATTTCTTTAGCGCTATCAGTCTCGTTTGTTTCTCTCTGCCAAGTAAGGAAGACTTTCTGCCCCCCACTGGATAGATACCAGATAGGTACCTGGAGAAATAGAGGCTCAGGCAGGTGAAGTAGTGGGCCCAAGAGTGAGAAGACAGTTCATGATGGAGCCAGGGCATCCCCTGTCCTGATGACCAACAGGACCATTTTCCTCTCCACCGGCAGTCAGCTGCCTCCATTGGCAGAGTTCCAGCCTGCTCTTTTCTTTTCTCTTCTTTTCTTTTAACTTTTTTGTAAACTTTTTTTAAATGTTTTTTTTAAATGTTTATTTTCTTTTAACTTTTTTGTAAACTTTTTTTAAATGTTTTTTTTAAATGTTTTTAAATGTTTATTTTTTTTAGAGAGACAGAGACAGAGCATAAGGAGGGGCAGGGGCAGAGAGAGAGGGAGACATAGAATCCAAAGTGGGCTCCAGGCTCCGTGGTGTCCACACAGAGCCCAACGCGGGGCTCACACTTACAAACCATGAGATCATGACCTGAGCCAAAGTCAGACTTTTAACCAACTGAGCCACCCAGGTGACCCTAAACTCTTTTTTTTAATGTTTGTTTATTTTTGAGAAAGAGAGAGAGAGGGAGGGAGGGAGGGGGAAGAAAGAGAATGCAGAAGGGAAAGGGCAGAGAGAGGGAGACACGGAATCCAAAGCAGGCTCCAGGCTCTCAGTTGTCCGCACAGAGCCCACTATGGGGCTTGAACCACAACCTGTGAGATCATGACCAGAACTGAAGTTGGATGCTTAACCAACAGAGCCCACCCAGGTGCCCCCAGCCTGTTCTTATTTAAGGACTTGGCACTGGTGCTTCAGGTGGCCAAGGATTTTTCTCTTCAGAGTCCTTGAACAATTAAGTGGGTGTGAGGAAGCACATGGTCCCCTGAATGAGCTCTAGCAAATCCTCATCGCCTGCTTCACTGGGGATTGGGAATTTCCTTGAGAGCAGCTGTGGAAAAGGAATGCTTTTGCAAACAGCCCAGCCATGCACATAAACTGTACTAGTAGTTGATAAGTCAGTTAGTGCATTCAGACCCAGGCCACACAGAGCAGCCCTGACAGATGGTCATCAGTCTGTCTCCATCCCCATAGCCATGGCCTGCACATCCTCAGAAGAGAAGAGGGACACAGCCTCCAGGAGGACGTTGACCCTTATAGCACGGGTAGGGAATCCTAGCACAGTTGTGCACAGGACAGGTTGTTCTCTGAAAGTCATTTGAGGAATGAAATTGAATTTCGTGACCGGCTCAGGGAACCTCGTTGCACTGAGAAACACATGACTTTCAGGTGGGAAACACATTAGCATCATCTTTGCAAAGATGCTGGCACTGGGAGAAGTAGAGGGAGGGCACTTAATTGGGAACAGGCAGGACCTGGCTTCCACTTCCAGCTCTGCAGCTAACTCATTGCATGGCCTTGAGCAAGCCACATAGCCTTTGGGGCCTCACATTAATTATTTGTAAAAAGAAAAAAGACATTTTAAAGATCTAAAAATAGATGCTGGTAGCCATATAGGATTATGATGTATTCACAGATACTATAGGAGAGAGATTCATTTCCAGGTATTATAGGAGCTCCAGAAAAAGGACGCAGACATTGGTGGACATTTCAGGACCTTACTGAAGCCTGAGATTTTACCTGACATGTGTTACAGGGCTGCCTAGGAGCTGGCGGGACAACACGGTGATGTTTGCCCATCAACTCTTTCTTGCTACTTCCAGAAAAGTGCTCAGAGCTGGCCAGGTTGACTTCCAGTTCCACACCAAGTCTTCCGGCTGTGGCGTCTTGGGCCATTTCTTCTGTCACAGCTTAGTCTTCTTGTCCCATTGACAGGAGGCAGCCACCTCTTAGGGTTGTCATGGGAGTCAATGAAATCGAGACCAATACAGCGCTTGGTTCAGAATAAATACTCAAACTACGTTAGCTCTTAGTATTGTTAACACAGTGCTTGTGATTGTCCAGGCACTGGGCTGCACTCTGGGGATACAAGATTAAATAAGGCATTATCTAGCCTATGAGGAGCTCACAGCCCAGTGCAATGGCTCTGACATTTTCTGGGAAAACCTTTTGAGAAGTAGATAAAAGCAATTGGTCGTCTACCCAGAAACACTCAGACACACACACACACACACACACACACACACACACACAGTTTTAGGGTCAGGAACCACCAAAAGCCCGTAAACTTTATACTTTTTGGTTAAAAGACTAGTTTGCTTTGGAACTGTGGGTAAATTAATTTTTATACCCTGTGCAAGAATCACCATAATAACAAGAAAGCATTGGTTGTTGTTGGAGTCGGTAGGGCAGAGAAGTCTTCTGAAGCTGATGATTCTGGTTAAGAATGTTTAAAAAACAAACAGACTTTTTGGTTAGAATAAGTTGGGGTGGAAACAGGGCAGGAACTCCAGGTATGAGAGGCCACAGTGTGGAATAGAGGACAAGGGGAGCAGGAAACACAGGTAAGGTCCTTGTTCTCCCATCAAGAAGTGGGCAGGGTCTACTGCAGTCTCTAGAGGGCCAGAGATCAGAACATTTAACTTCTATTTCCAATTTAGCTTCCTATAACCTGGAGAAAAATGGAGTGCCTTAATTCAGGAGTTACATGGATCTGGGCAATGGTAGGAATAAGGGTCACTGGGTGATTGATCCCATGGGGGCTCTTGTTGACTTATAGACAGGTCTGTGCATAGCATCCGTACTTAGGCAAGTCATTGAGCCCAAACGTGTCTGCCCCTCGCCAATGTCCCTGTCTTTGGTTGAATCCCTAGAAGCAGACCTCAAGATAAGGCTTATTTGGGAGGTGGCCCCAGGAAGCAGTTGGGGAAAGAAAGGAGAGGGCAGTGAGGAGGCCAATGTGGGTATTTTAAGGAGTAGGTCACCCTGTGGGCAACTGGGGCTCAGTCCCAGCTGGACCTTTGGGTGGTGCTGCAGGGTTGTCTCAGGGTTGTCCCTCTCAGTGGAGGGATGGTTCCAGGACATTAGTTCTGACTAATGCCTGCTGTGTGTGTGGAGAAGCATACTCCTGGGGTGAGAGAAAGCCACTGAGGCTGACAGGTGATGTGTGAAGACCTTGGTGTGGGAATAGCCAGAGGATACGTGTGAGGTATTGATGGATTTGCTGTCAACTTCTCTAGAAACTCATTTCCAGATGCCCAGTTTTTCCCAGACAGCCATCCCAAGTCCACACTCCAGGGCTTGTCTCAGTGGCCATGGCCTCTGATTTCCACCTGACATGGTTTTCAAGGCTGAGCTTTTCTGGGCCCTGAAACCGCCATGTGGAGAGCAGATGTGAGGTGCGGATGAGGCCCCCAGTTGTGACTGTCTGAAGAGGTTTTGCTCCTTCTTAGCACCCCCTCCTTACTCGGAGGATCGGGTAGTGTGTGTTCTGATGATTATTTATTAGCACCTCCCCGATGTGCCGCTTCCTGGCAGCTCCTGTGTGATCTTGTGCAGAGACCCTCTCCTCCCGAGTCTTTAGAGCTTAGAGTTGCACTGTCATTTGTTCTCGAGAAGTAAACACGGAGGTTTTTTGTTCCCCTCAAAGCTTTCCAGCTACTCCCAGTGCAGCCCAGCAGGAACCTGCTCCAAACTCAAACGGAATGTTATATATCGGATTTGTTTGCCTTTGCACATCATCTGCTCACAGATGTTTGTCCTTTGGCTTGTTTCTTTTTCTAATTAATTTTTGATTAAGTTTTGAAACACCTTCTGTCTCCACCAGTTCCTGCCACCACAGGTAATCCTATTTACTCTGAACCCAGCCTGGCGATCTGGGCTCTCCATGGCTCCACAATCTCAGTGGCTAATAGGAGATGGGGACTTTCAATTAACTGGTTAAGTGGTCTTATCCCTCTTATCCAGACAAGGGAGGAGGATGCTTGGACTAAGTGTGAGGAATGGAGAAAGGTGGATGAATCTGAGATATGTCTTAGAGGTAATGGGCAGGGGGAGGGTGGAAGAAAAGAGGGTCCACAAAGAAAATGGCACCATGTCGTGGTGCATGTTAAGAACATAGGTCGACTCACTCACTCCAAAGGATGCGAGTAACTTCATTATTTGGAATTATTTAGAGAAAGGAAGAAGAACAAGAATAGCAATTGCTAATACCCCGCGTTGGCACAAAGCATTGTGCTAGGCTTTTGAACAAAATAACAGCAGAAGTAGCATTGATGTATAATGACAACAAGCAATATTTGCTCCATCTTTACTCTGTACCAAGAACTATTCTAAATGCTTTATGTTTGTAACCACGTTTACTCCTTAAAGAGCCCTGTATGGTCCCCATTTAACAGATGAGGAAACTGAGGCACAGAGAGGGTAAGCTACTCACCCCAGCTTACACAGCTTAGTACAGGCCAGGTCTGATATTGAACTCAGGCAGGTGACTCCAATGCCTGATCTCTTTTGTTTTCTTCATCCACCGTCTCCCAAGGGTATGAGTTCAGGTTTGAGTCACCAGACATGGAAACAGCCAGTTCAGCCTGGGAAAGAAAGTGACCAAAGATGACTGGCTTTTCAGTGGTTGGGATGACAGGTATGCATCCTGGTTGGAGAATGATACTGGGTGCATTGCAATGAACTGTTGGATGCTCACGCGTCCTCTGAGCCAAACCAAGCCATGGCCACCTGGCACTCTTCTGTATCTGTGAATCCCAGCTTCCCTTTGCAAAGGGCACCCCCAGCCCACTTCCCCCATTCACACGCATCCTTCATCTCTCCCTTTTGCACACTTTGCTTGTGGACTGAACCTCAAAAATCATCCCAGTAATCCTGGACTCCTGCCAGATTCTATTATGGCAATAACTCCCCTGATAGTTAAATGATTCTGAATTGTGTTCCACACCAGGAATGAGGAATATCGGTGTCCATTCAGGTCAGTGCTAAAGATCATTGCCCAACGGGCACTGTGCCTTAACCTTCAAAGCCAGCAGAGGAGGTGGCTGCCCCGTATGGTGGTGTCACCCTCATCTTCCATTTAGCCTACAGACCTTTAACCAAGAGCCCCCCTACTCTTAATTTTCCTCTGTATGTTGTGGGAGACATTGTTCACTCTGCCAGGGATGTCCTAAAACCTGCCATCCCTGCCAAAGAAGATGAAATACTCAGGGGTCACCATGCAGGACAAGGGAGTAAGAAAAGCAAGCAGTCAACATCAGGCAATTACCAAGTTCTTCCTTAATCTTGAGATTGCAGTGGGCAGAGCAGAGATAAATTATGTCATCTCTGTGCAATCAAAGGTTCTGAGCATTCCTTCATGCTGTCGTTTTCATTTTGGCTCCGTAAGTACTGTGTCCTTTTAAAAAGAGTCATTGAACATGTGTACTCAAAGGTGACGAGAAACTGTAAGCTTGGGGTTCTGTGTTCAGTGCTCTAAAGGAATTGTTCGTTGCTGGGTGGATTGGTGAGGGAATGAGGCTGGATGTAGTAGCCCAGGTGTAGTTTCTGAATGCTTTGAACATCATGTTTAGAGAGCAGGGGCTCTGTAATCAAACCCACCTGAAATGGCCTTTCCACCACTTACTAGCCATACATACCTTTCGGGGATAATTACTTCACCTGGGCATAAGACTCATTCTCTGTGACAAGAATTGAGATAATGTTTAAGAATACTGAGAACGTTTTTTTCCTTAATCCACAGCATAATCCTTAGTCAACTTTTTTATTTCATTATTAACAATATTGTATAGGAAGCTTCCTGGTCTTCCAGAAGCACGTCAGTACGTGTCTCCAAACCTTTGCCCATGCTGCTACTTAGCAAGCCCACCCTCCTTGCCTTAGGTTTATTTCTCAAGAGGTGGAGCACAGATGGAATTCTTAGGCAGTGAGTACTGGGGGTGTTCTTTGGCTGAAACTGAGCCTCAACTTGACCCACAGGGAGTTCTGGAGTCTGAGTAGCACTAGAATTTTTGTATCTTGGAGCAAGTGAAACACACTTTTGCATGAATGTACCCATCAGTCATTGACTGCAGGCTGCTCCTGGGGAGAAAGGGGTCAGGGCACACCCTCTCTGGCATCTCTGGACAAAGTGTGGGTCTCCAGAGAAGGTGGCAGCTGTAAGCTTTGGCAACTAACACTCATAGCCCCTGGGGGATCGATGCAATGGACCATCGAAGCCATCTGGGTGGGGTCCCACCTTTCCTCTCCCAGTGCACGTCCACCCATCCTTCAAGACCTAGCTCTTTATCATGTCCTTTTAAGACCCCTTTCTCTCTTCCTTATGTTCTGCCCTTATTCTCTCTGCATCCATGAGCTGTTTCCCTATGGCCACCTTGGTTATAGCACTTACCACACTGCAAGATAATTATATATTTACAAATCAGACCTGCCTCAGCAAAAGAGACCTCTTATGGGATGAGAAAGGACAGCCAATGAGGTGTGAGTTGAATGAGGGCAGTGCAGCGAGGGACTGGGCACACTGAGGTGAGAGATGGAGTCTGAGTGCTTGTGTTTTGTGTCCTGGGGTTGGGCAACTCTAATCTTCTAGCCAGGCATGGGAATTGCCTGGGAATGGCCAGGGGGGATGATGGAAAGTCAAGAGATTGCACAGTTACATTTCCCAAAAGATTGGGGGTGGGAGTAAAACCTGGTGAATATGCTGGGCCTCTGGCCTGTGGTATGGCTTGCCCTGATCCTTGCTTCCTTAGCTTTGGCAGGAAGGGCCCCTGGCCTGATCACCTAACCTCATCACTTACTCTGCAATTGTGCCTGACAACACACAGCCTGCCTTGGGGATTCCCACTGACGATGGTGTGCCTCATCTGCAGCAACAAGGGCCCCTCCTTAGGGAGAGATGACATTGCAAAGGAGCCCCCAGAAAAGAGAGATCAGCAGCCTGGGCCTGGTCCAGCTTGAGAGAGAAAATAGGAATGTAAAGTCATGGGGTGGGCAGCAGAAAGGCAGGGTAGCATTCTGGCTAAAGGGTGCTGGGTTTCAAATTCTGGCTCTGAAGCTCACCAGCTGTGTTATCTAGCATGAGTTCTCTCAGCCTTTGTTTCCATGTCTTTAAAATGGGGATTGTAATGGTATGGAATTTGAAGGTGATTCGGAGCATCTGATGAGATTCTATAGGGTGTTTGGCCAGGAGCACTAGAACATTTGGGCCATACAATTCTTTGTTGTGGGCATTTATCCTATGTTTTAGGGTGTTTAGCAGCATTCCTGTCCTCAACCTACTCAGTGACAGTAACCCCTTCCTTTTCTGTGACAACAAAAATGTCTCCAGACATTGCCACATGTCCCTTCAGGGGAAATTATCTCTGGTTGAGAATCTCTGAGCTACTACAGGTAAGGGCCTTAAAATAGAGCCTGGCACATTTTAAACATCCATATATTAGCTATGGGTATCAATATTCTCATTAGTATCCTCATCACCAGTAGTAATAATACATATGAGGATAACACCAGCCCTCAAATCCCAGTCCTTTAACACAGTTTATTTTTTTTTCTCTTATCTGTTTAATTCAGGTGTCCCTGGTGGTCTGACCACCCTCCACAAGGTGATTCAGGGATCCAGGCTTCTTCCAGCTCACAGTGTTCCCTTCCTCTTAGCCTTAGAGGGCCCCAGAGATATTTAGGAATTCCTGGGTAAATATTCAGAAATGTATTCAGAAATGCCTGGAGAGAGGTGCACTTGCCTCATAAGCTCCTTGGATTGGAAGTGACTTGCAGCAGTGTTGGTCACATTCCATTGATGAGAATGAGTCACATGGCACCGTCTAGTTGCAAGGGAGCCTGGGAAATGTAGTCCCTGGCTGGGCAGCCATTTGCCAGTGAGAATTCCACATGTTGGAACAAGAAACATGAATCTTTGGTGGACTTTTATTCATTTCTGTCATTTATTAGCTGAAAGATCTAGTGGTCCTGGTCATTCTTATACCTGCCTTTATGTGGCCCCTTTGTGTTGCCTTGTAGTTTTCATGACCATGTTCTACTCTTCTTGGGTCCAAAAAAGGGACTTGGTTGGCATAGCGCTCTCAGAATCTGTGGGACGGAAGGAGAAAAGGTTGGAAAGAGGCAAGAACCACACTAGCTCTGGAGTTCACTGGTTCCCTAGGGATCTGGGAATCACCAATCCCTGGGGAAGATATCATTAGGAAAAGGAGTTCTTGTAAGGAGGGATATTCTCCTAGCAGAACTGGTCTGGGGAGAACCCCATCATTCATGGGATATATGTACACCAGCCCTTTGTTTCTGCCCTCATGTCACTGATTCAAAAGTTAGGATCTCAGGAGAGAGGGGGACAGTGCTTGGTCATGTGTATATCCTCGTTGTCCTGGGGGATTGAGAAGAAGCATCCAGCCTCAAAATCCTCAACCTTGTCTGCTCATCAGAGTCCTGGGAGAGCTTTAATGGGTACCATTGGCCAGTACCCTCCCCACATCAACAAAATCAGGATGCCTGGGGCTAGATCCCAGACAAACAGCATTTTGTCCTGCTTTCTGTGACTACAAACTGCAGTCAGCATTAAGTGTGGAAAGGGCCGCCTCAATTCACCTCCTCAGTGAGACCACACAAGCATAGAGGAGAGGTGATTTCTCAGAATGGAAACTGAGATTTTTTTTTTTAATTTTTTTTTTCAACGTTTATTTATTTTTGGGACAGAGAGAGACCGAGCATGAACGGGGGAGGGGCAGAGAGAGAGGGAGACACAGAATCGGAAACAGGCTCCAGGCTCTGAGCCATCAGCCCAGAGCCTGACGCGGGGCTCGAACTCCCGGACCGCGAGATCGTGACCTGGCTGAAGTCGGATGCTTAACCGACTGAGACACCCAGGCGCCCCTCACACGGTTATTTTTAAAAGAACCGTACTTTTGGGGCGCCTGGGTGGCGCAGTCGGTTAAGCGTCCGATTTCAGCCAGGTCACGATCTCGCGGTCCGTGAGTTCGAGCCCCGCATTGCGCTCTGGGCTGATGGCTCAAAGCCTGGAACCTGCTTCCGATTCTGTGTCTCCCTCTCTCTCTGCCCCTCCCCCGTTCATGCTCTGTCTCTCTCTGTGTCTCAAAAATAAATAAACGTTAAAAAAAAAAACATTTAAGAAAAGAGAAGAGATACTGGGAACCAAAAATGACAAGTGTTCATACACCCAGAATGTGCCTTGGGTGTGAATTGTGCCCTGCATTCCCTTCCCCAACATAAAAACATTCAAGATCAGCGTGTGCTTTCCTCAACCTCCACCTATTCCCTTACTCTTGTCCAGGTGTTATGCCCTCTCCCCTCTCCAAACCTTATATGCATTTTCACAGAGGACAGAGTTAGGGCTTTTTAACCTGAGGGAAAGCATCACCAATTATGGGATTCCATCCACCATGACCATGAAGAAAGGAGATACCGGGTGGAAAAGGAGGGAGTGAGGAGTCCAGGGATGTTTCCATAGCAATTCAAATTTTACCATAAGGGCTTTGGAAGGAAGGGCTATTACAGCTAGGGTACCACCTGTGCTGCTCTCCATCTGTGGCTGATGGTGAAGAAGGGAAGGGAATGGATTTGGAGTCAGGCCAATCTGAGCTCACATTCCTATCCTGACTCTTAATTGCTACATTGTCTGGAAAAGTTTCCTGACTTATCTGGGCTCTCAGGTCCTACAACATTGCTAAAAGGGTGATAATAACCCCTACCCAGCAGGCTTTGAAGACTGAGGGAGTATAAACAAAACTCACAGCACAGTGCCTGATACATGAAGTGTAATACAAAACCAGTGTTAGGTCTGTCATTGTGCCATTTCGAATCGCATAGCCTAGATCCTCTGTAGAATCACTAATCCCTGGGGGAAGATATTACTAGGAAAAGGGTAGAATATTTGAAAATTTTGAAAGGATTGGCAGGAACTAGATGGCGTCTAAATAATAACTTTGTGTAATTTTTTTTTACTGGAGAAAACTTGGAAAACACCAGAGAGAAAGAAGAAAATGAAATATCCAGCTTTACCTCCCAAAGAAAAACACTGCTAATTATTTTTGGGGAAATAATTATGAAAATTTCCCACATTTCTCTTATTCGTGTTTTAACATAATTGAAATCATGGGGTATATGTCATTTACATTCTGGGGTTTTTTTCCTTAATATATAAGCATTTTCCCGTGTTATTTCAAACTTTGCTTAAGCATCACTTCAACAGGAATACAGTAGTCCCTGAAAAGGGGATGACTCACTAAGGTGAGTCAATCCCCTGTTGTTAGGTACCTAGGTAGTTGCCATTACACAAATGTTACAAAGCATTCTTTTGTGCCACAAACTTTTGCTGTATTTCCAATGTGTGATTAGGAGAGATTCCCAGGAGCCAAGAGCTATTGGGTCAAAGAGAAAGAAGAGTTTTAAAAGATCTTTATGTATATTTCCAGATTTCTGAGCTAAATTTGAAAACAGACCCAAATTAGCCTTTTTAAACTTTGTAGCCTGACCTCAGAAAGCAACAGGGGCTCTCTGCAAGAGACGCAGATGTTAGCAGCTTACCCCCAAAGATTATAGGATCTGGTGGGAATGGGCTCAGGAAGCCCCAGCATCCCCTCCTGACACCAGCCCAGCCTCCTATGTGCCTCATAATTAAGCTTCAGATAATGTTTGCAATCTCTCAGTGTTTTCCAGCACATGTCAGGGTGACTGATGGGCTCGTCACAGCTCAGACAGCCATCATCGTAGTGCTGTAACTACTTTAACCTTCTTAACACACTAACTTCAAGGGCAAACCAAGGGCAGAGATTTGTCAGCCCCTTCCTGCTCAGCCTCCCTACCATGGACGGCCTTTTCCTTTCCTCTCCCTGCCCTCCATCCTCTTGCTGCTCTCAATATCATCCACAAGATAGACCTAAGGCAGTTGTTTAACACCATAAGTAAAACTATTCTTAGGTTACAAGCTGCCAGAATTTTGAAGCAAGTGCATGTAAATATTTCATTTCTGACACTGAAAGTTATTAAGAGAAACCTTGTGCATTTTCTAGAAGAATTTTAAGAGACGTTTATTCATTGGGCATGTCTGGAGCCTGTGGAATTTGTTTGGGGGGGGGTGTTGAATATCATCTGTGAATGGGTTCTTTCCTTTTTTACACTCACATTTGAAAATCTGGGCTGAGTTATGGTGCCTCAGTGGCTGGAACCAAGTCCTGGGCTAGAAGGGAGGAGAGGGATGGCAGGGAGAGAGGAAGCTGCTTGCTTTCAAAAATACCCCTTTGGGTAGTCTGTTCACCGGCTGTTCCATGAAGTGCAGTGAAGTTTAAAATACCAGGTGTTAGGATTGCTGCTGTTACAGTTGCTATACCAAACTCATTGAAATGACAGCCATCTTATCTCCAATTCCAACTCCATACCAGACATACCCATGAATCCACACCAATAAAGGCACTGAGATAGAGTTTTGTGTCCATTTTCTGAATGAGGAAACTGAGGCTCAAAGAAGTGAAGTTACTTTCCCTTGGCCATGCACACAGATTGTAAATGGTAGAGCAAGGATTTACAAAGCCCAGGGATTTCTGATTCCAGAGCAACCCATATACATTTTGCCAGCTGGAAATCAAATTGAGCTCACCGAACATCTTCACTTGACAGTAAACCTGGAGTATTGCATGTATAAATGCACAATGAACAGCACAGTGCATGTGGTTCTGTGAAAGGAATGATAAACCCACCATTTACTATGTGCCAGGGACCGTGTTAAGGGCTTTGAATGTATGTTTTTGGTTAATTCTTAAAATGATCTTACAAAAACACATTTTCTATTTTGTAAGTGTACAATTACAGGTTTGGGGAGGATAAGTACCTTTTCTTGTGATCATCTGTTGTTGTGTGTCAAAGTATCCTAAAACCTAGTGGCTCAAAACAGCATCCATTTATTATAGCTCAAGATTTTTGATTCTGAAATCCAGGCATGGTGTGCCAGACATGAATTGACTGAAATTTCTTGGTGGCATTCATCTGCCAGATGGATAGCTTGGAGGGTCCAAGATGGCCTCTCTTATGTGGCTGGCACTTTGGCCAGGGAGGCTGGAAGTTTAGGCTTACCTGGGACTCTCCATCACAGTGTCTCAATGTGGCTTCTCCCAGGGGCTTCCGGGTAGTTGAACCTCTGACATGGCATCTGGGGGCACTCAGAGAGGGTTGCCATGGATACTAGTGGAAGATGTCAGTCTTTTATGGCTTAGCCCAGAACTGAAATAACATCCCTTCTGCTCTAATCTGTGGGTCAAGGTAGTTTTAGAGCCCACCCATATTCATGGGTTGGGAACAAAGACCCCACCTCTCAGTGGAAGAAGTACCCAAGAACATTTGGCCAGTTTCAATCACTACATGTGCCCAAGATGACATATCTGGAAAGTGGTAGAAATAGGTATTGAACCCAGGGCTTGACTCTACAACCAGCCTTAGAGTCCCTAGCATCCAGAGAATATGACCATTGCAGGTAGAGATGCCAGTGTTTACTATTTAAGAGATAACATAAAACCAACACCACCATGGGGAAGAGTTTCTCTGTTCCCAGTTTACTGAGAAGTAAACTCTCAGATGAGGGAAGTGACCTCACTGCCACTCAGCTGCTGAGTGGCAGGAGCCCCATTTGTCTTATTTCACAGCCCAAGCATGTTTCTGCTTCATTACTCTTTGATGATAGCACCTGAAGGTGTTCTGTGTACACCAGTGAAAACAACCCAGAGACTCAGTGAGTTCAAGTAAAGAGTTGACTCAATTTGGTGAAGAATTCAAAACTCGTTGCTGGCCCCGTTGGTCAAGGTGACTGAAATGTTTCCTGTTATTCTAGAATAGATCCTTAGGATCATATCTGAATACAAAGGAGTGCTGAGCATCTCTTATATTTGAGAGAGGGCCAAACACAAGGGCTGAGATACCTCCTCAGGTCTCTTTCAGAGGAACAAGCTAGGTCTGCTATAGATACAGAAGGTCAGAGGATTCTAAGGAGAGAGAGAATGATCAGTGTCAACTTGGAGAAAAGCTGAATTCTGAGGGGATCTTTTGTAGATATTGGGGAGTGAGCAGTAAGACTGTGTGCTCATGCAGCTTCTTTGCTGATGGTCCCTTTCTGCTTATTCAAGCAGAGGGAGAAAATAAGAGAGTGGGTATGAAGGACGGGAACAGCTTCAGTCTCAGCTTTGGTCTCATGAACCAACCAGTCAGTTTCCTCAGTGTCAAGAGGATACCACAGAAGATCAGGGTTTGAGACACCTGGCTCGTGCACCCAAGAGGACCAGCTGCAAAGTGAGGGGAACTTAGCACCAAGAGACTGAATTATGCTGACAGAATTAATTATGAGGAGAAATTGGAAGAGATTGGACAGAAGTGGATTTTCTATCAGGGAACCATGCAGAGAGGTCTTGAGCAAGGAAGTGATGCAGTGAAGAGGTGTGGCCAGGCCTGCTGGCTCTGCTGTCCATATTCTCCTCTTTGACATACAGACTGACGACGTGTCCACACCCCCTTGCCATTGTATATGGCCACTTGACTGAGCTCTAGCCAGTAGAATGTGGGCTGCAATGCCTGACATTTCTGGGTCTGGTTCCTAAAGACCACCATTTTGTTCCTCCATATGTTTTCCTCCTCCTGGATGGCTAGTATGAAGATGACCATAGTGACCATGCAAGCCACATATTAAAGATGCAGAGCCTCTTTCAGCCTGGATCCCTGGATGATCATGTGGAGGAGAGCTGGCCTGTCATGTTCTTCCACCTGGGACTATTACGTGGGCAAGAAACGAATACCCATTGTGTTGAACCATTACACATTTGGTTCTATCTGTTGCTGCAGCTTCCGTGTCCCTAGCAAATATACGAGGCCTGCACCCATAATTTCCCCAAAAAATCCATTGTGCTCCCATGAAGGTATAGAGAATCCTAGAGACCTGGGTTCAGTTCACTGCTGTACCAGAAAAGTAATTTGACTTATTTGGTCTTTTTCTAGATCCATTTAAAGTGAGCTCTATGCGTTGAATCAGCTAATAAATTATTTTGTGTCCTTAAGCTATTTAGAGTTGTTTCTATCCCATGCTATCAAAAAAGGCCTACCACTATCCTTGCAAAAGTAATAGAGTGGTACCCCAAAATGTTCAGCACAGAAGGTTGAGTAGTTTGGAACAACAGAATCCCAGATGGTATTTGGGTATCTCATACTCAGGTGCTTAGGAGACTAAGTGGGTATGCCTGAACAGTGATCTTCCCTCAATCAATTAACTTAGTCCTGGTATCTACTCATCTGTGGGAAGACCTCGGAGGGAATCCATTATCTACATTGTGTGGGCATAATCCGTATATGGGTTTTGAAGACAGTTTTGAAGTCTTATCTGTGTTCAAACCCTGCCTCTGACATTCTATAGTGTGGAAGGGAGCTTAGCATTCCAACCTCAGCTTCCCTGTCTGAAAATGTAGCAGGAGAGCCTGCTGCTAGAGTTGAGGTGAGGATCTCGAGGTAATCATGTATGTCAAGTTCCTAGCACAAGCAAGGAGGAAACCCTTAACATCAGCCTTTGCAATTTCAAACACTTACAGAGAAATGGAAGAAGAGGAAGGAAATGATTAAAGGATGGGAAATGGCTGGAACAAAGCTTTAAGGAGTGTCCTGCCGGGAGTTTCCGGCAAGCCTTCTGTGCCTTGTTAGGGTGCACTGAATGGCTCACCTCAAACATGGCTCTAATCATATCAGGCCCCGCTGGAAACCCTCTGATGGCTGCTGCTGACAAGATAAAAGCCAAAAGCCTTCACCTGGCACTTACAGCCCCTACAGATGAGCCTCATTCATCCAGCTGGCTTCTGCAGTCCATTCTAGGTGCCTGACATACCACAGGAGATCACAGACGGGCCCCTAGGTCTGTGGGTGCCACATTCCTGGATAAGCCCTGAGCTATGTGTGTTAGAAGTGAATCTAACATAATTAGGACTATAAAATCAACCTCCCCTCAGTGTAGTATCTAGAGGGTTCCAGTAACTTTCACCATTTGCTTCTTCTCTACTTACCTGATAGGTGGAATTATAAATCCTAAGTACTATTTGTCTCCATTTGGCCAAAAGCCACACCACTCCCTATCAATGACCATATGACCCAGTTCATATGAATGGTGGAGAGAGTTGGGTTTAGTTCACTCTTCAGTGAGAACAAGAAACTCAGCATATTTCTAAAGTCTTATTAATATTGAGGCACCATAAAGCTTTATTTTTATCCTATTTTATTTTTTTAATTTGTTTAATGTTTATTTATTTTTGAGGGAGAGGGAGTGAGTGCGAGTGGGGAAGGGGCAGAGAGAGAGAGGGAGACACAGAATCTGAAGCAGACTCCGGGCTTTGAGCTGTCAGCCCAGAACCCGATGTGGGGCTCAAACTCAGCAACCGTGAGATCATGACCTGAGCTGAAGTCAGAGGCTTAACTGACTGAGCCACCCAGGCACCCCAATTTTTTATCCTATCTTAAATTTATGTTTATTTTGACAAGTAATATCTGGGTACATTCTCACTGAAAAAATTTCAAACAATTTGGAAAAAGAAAGTTCCCCACAACTTTTTTCAACCCATCAATTATCAGTCAAGTTCCAGTTTCTTCCTCAGAGGTAGACCTTTGTTAGCTTAATGAGTATTCCTCCTAGACATTTTTCAGACATATATCTATGTGCAGGGAGGCAGGGAGGAGATGAGGAATGTATAATGCATGTAGACTTGAGGGGTTTTTTTAGAGATTGGTACAATTTTGTGTCCTGTTCCCCATCTTTTCTTTTTCATTAATAGCATGTGCTGTCCAGTTTTTCATGTCAGAACACTACAAGAAACATAATATTCTAACTGTGTGTAATATTTTACAATATGGATGTACCATAATTGGTTTGGCTTAGAGGATCATAAATTTGGAGTCCCCAACAGCTACATCCAGACTACATATGTGCTTTGTTTGGCCAGAACCATAGCTACCCTGTTTTAAATTAAATCCAATGGATTCAGGTAGAGTAGGCAATCTCTGATTTCCACACAGGCCCCACCATTCCCTGTTATCTTACAGGCAGCCCACTTTATACATTTTGATTACTTCCCTGACCCCTGCAGGCATTTGAGTATTCAAATCAGTGTTTTAGTCATTCTTTAATTTGTGGATGTTTAAAATTTTTTAGAAATGTGTTGTTATCTTGAACAATGCTTCAATCAATAGCCATATCGATGCCTCCCTCTATATATTTACCTAAGGTAGATGTAAGAATTGGATTTGCACAAAATCAGGAGACACACAGGTTAGGAGACACACACTAAAATTATAAAGTGGAGAAAATCCAGGTCAGCTGAGAACTGTGTGGTCCAAGTGCTCCATGAAGCATGGAGAGAGACATACTGCTTAAGACCTGTAGCTGCTAAATATCATGCTCCCCTTTCATATTCCCACTGGTTTTTAGCAGGGAAATGCATGTCTCTGCAGGTGTACACACACACGCACACACACACACACACACACACACGCGCGCACACACACACACACACACACACACGAGATTGTGTAGCATCCAGAGCATCTGTGGCCAATTGCTTGGGAATCAGCTCTTCTCCCAGCCCCAGTTCTGAAAGGGCTCCAGAGCAGAGGCCAGGAGCAGAGAGGCTCTGAGCTCTGACATTGATTACACCTTGGAGCGTTTCTCCAGGCCTGGCCCCTGGATTCATGGTTTGGCAAGCTTCAGGCCGTGGCTAATGGACTCTCTTGGCCGAGGTCATTTGAAGGCTGGCCTCCCATTTAGGAGGCTAATGATGCGTGAAGCTGCCCACTGGGCAGCAAGTAGCTCTGTCTGAGCTACTTCTGGGCCTAATGTTTAGATGAGGGTTAGACTTGATACCTTGAGGTGAGCGTGGGAGAGGTGCTGCTGGGAGCTGGGCCAATATGAGCTACAAGAACTGGTCAGCTAATTTAGGAAGACATAGATTCCTAAGCATTTTGTTGGAGTCACAACTGTGAGCTAGTATTGATCAGTATCTTAGTGTGGGCTGCCATAACAAAATACCATAGCCTGGGTGGATTAAACAACAGAAAAATTTATTTCTCACAGTTCTGGAGACTGGAAGTCCAAGGTCAAGGTACCAGCAGAGTTGGTGTCTGGTGAAGGCTGTCTCCTTGGGTTACAAATGGCCTCCTCCTTTTTCTGTCCTCATATAGCCTTTCCTTAGTACATACAGGTGGAAAGAGAGAGAAGGAAAGGGGAGCCAGCTCTTGGTGTCTCTTCTGATAAAGATACTAACTCCATCAAGAGGACCCAACCCTCGTGACCTCATCTAAATTGAATTACCACCCAAAGGCCCCATCCCCAACTATCATCACATAGGGGGGTTAAAGCTTCATGAGTTTTAGAGTGACATAATTCGGACCATAGCTGTCTGGTAGGAAAATATGGCTGAGTTTGGTCAAGTCAACCTTGGATATGAGATAGAAAGTTTCAAGATAGAAAGCAGAAAAAAAAAATCCTGTGTGCCCCTGGAGAGGAGACCCTTATAGGCTTATATGAACAATGGTGGGTGGTGTCGGAATCAAATCCTTTGGTAGAGAATGGGCTGTGGGTAGGACCCTGAAAGTCCATATGATGTTATCTTGGGTTTTAATTTAATTTCCCCTACTTAATAACATTCTGGGCTTGAAAAAATTAACTTTTTAAAAATCTCATGTTATCATCTATGAAATGGGAATAATAAAAGTTGTCCTGGAGATTAAATGAGTCAGACAATAAATGTGAAGTTGGCACAATTCTTTATTTTACAATATTTTGAGGCATTTTGAAAACAGAAAACTATATTTGCTGTAGTTTGTAGTTTTACTTTCCCATAGCACCGATTTGAAACTTTAAGCAAAAAAAAAAAAAAAAAAAAAACACCTCAAAAATGTCTTCAATGCCTTTGCCTTTTCAATGTTCATTTAATCATTATCAGTGCACGGGCATTGCACACAGCCCTCCCCCTTTTTTTTTCTGGCAAGATGGTTATAATGTGTTGAAAATATTAATTATCTTCTTCACCTTATACACAGGACTGGAAAAACAAATCTTGTTGCTGTGCTTGGTAGAAGAAAAAGTCCCTTTGTGTGTGTGTGTGTGTGTGTCGCACTCATTGTCCCCTTGGGTCATAACAAATTATTGATGCCAGTTCCTTTAAAAAGACAATTAATCCAATTACCTTCTTGTTGAATCAATACTAATGTCTTTTTTTTTCTTTAACTTTCAGGTTTCGACAAGCCTGGCTGCCAGCAAAGCTGAGGTAGGAAATGTGGTTTTGCTATCTCTTTGGAGGACATTTTGATGTGGTTTTCTTCTGTGATGCAGTGAAATAGGTATCCTAGCTGTGATCTGCTCTGTGCAGTCTCCTGGTTGTTTGGATGGGGTGTTGTTAATTGGCTAGTTTCTGTGGTGCTGTGTTTGGGGTTGAAGAGGTATGCGCTGAGTAGTCCTGTAAAGGTGGTTTGTGGTTTCAAAGTCAGGTGTCCTGTTTGATTCTGTCTTGGTGACTTCAGAGTCTGTCTGTATGTACACATTATGATTCCAGCTCCATTAAGATAAGCCCTTGCTTTGGCAGCGAGACCTCCTTCTGTCTCTGTGCTCTTCTCCCATTTCCTCTCTCCTCTTCCTCTCCCTACTCATCCTCTGAGGCACCAAGGGAACTGTGGCTGGTGCTGGTAAGTGATAAAAAAATATACTGGTCAGAGGTCACCAGCAAGATGACCATCATTGGGACTTGTATGTGATGTCATTTAATGAGTATCTCCAAAATATATCCAGTGTCACAGGGCACTCAGGCTCCTAATCCCAAGTTATTGTGTGGGTAAAACAAGAAACATTGACCTCAGCTCAGGAGCCTGGGTTCTTTGTGGCCTTGTGCATCACTGTAACTTCTGAGACTCACCCTCCTGGTGTGCCCAATGAGGATAATAACATCTCCTTTGGATCCATAACTTGGGTGTGGAGGCAGATTCTGTCATGGTTATACAAAACGTAAGGGGAGACCATTATCAAATAGTGGAAGCCCCAGGTGAATATCTGCATCCTTGGATGCAATAGTTTGGTGTGCAAAAGTTTTCCAGGAACTGATGTGCATTGGTGGTGTAAATGTTACTTTGGATGCCTAGTGAGGCAGATATTTGGGAAGCAGATCATTTGGAGGGTAATGGAGTGGGAAACAAAAGGAAGGGGTGGAGGTAAGGAGCCCCTAGTATCACCTGCTTTCCATGATCTTGTGACCAATGACTCAAGCCAATCATTTACCTCTCCAAACTTAGTTTCCTTGTTTTCAGAATGAGAATGATAATACACATCACATGAGGTTTTTGAGAGCATTAAAATGGCACTGGCAGTGTTTACTCTCTTAGTCTGCTGTAACTAGAAATCTACTTTTTGTGTATTCAGCATGAATATATGTAAGGCTTTACACGTATCATCTTATAAAATCCTTATGAAATCTTGTGATGTACACACTATTATAATCTTTATTTTACAGAGGATTAAATGCAGTCTCAGAAAACACAGTAGCTTTCCCAGTCATTCAACTAGTGAGTGATAGAGCCAGGATTCAAGGTGGGGTACAAAGTATTGGCTCTTAACTGCCATGCTTTGTGTCTTTGTTCAGGCTGCTGTAACGTGATCACATAGAATGGGTGGTTTAAACAGCAGGAACTAATTTCTCACAGTTATGAAGGTTGGGAAATCCAAGGTCAAAGTGCTGGCAGATCTGATGTCTGGTGAGGATGCTCTTCCTGGTTTGCAAGATAGCCACCTACTGGTTGTATCCTTGTGTGGCCAGAGAGCAGAGAGAGGAAGCAAGCTCTTCTGTCTCTTCTTAGAAGGGCACTAATCCCATTCATAAGGGCTTCACCCTTATGATCTGATCACTCACAAAGGCCCCACCTCCTAATACCATTGCACTGGAGGTTAGGATTTTAACCTATGAATTTTGGGAGGACACAAACATAAAATTCCCCAACACTACATAAACCTGGCGCATAGTGGGTGTTCAGTAAATGTTAGCAATGTCAATCCTTAAGGGCCAGTCCTGCTTTCTAGATCATACCCGAATGCCTGTCCAGCCTCTCTGGTCAGCACCACGGACAGCTGCCTGTTTCTTGTGACCTTCCCTCTTGCATTCCCTTAAAGGGTATCACATTTGTGTCCCATTTGGCGATTTAAAACAAACAACAATAAAAACACCTTTACATATGTTATCCTTTTTCAATTTCACAGAAATGGCATATGGGAAGATATTGTTCCTGCCATTTTCAGATTTAAAAATGAAGTTTTAATGATCTGGTAATTCCATGCCTACTTGTGTGCCCAAGAGAAATGAACGCTTATGCCCAGCAAAAAATGTCCACAGGAATTTTATCATAGTCAAAAACTGTAAACAAACCACATGTCCATTAATAGGACAATAGATAAATAAACTGTGGTATATCCATGCAATGAGTACAAGACAGCAATGAAAAAGAATTTTTATATATCTATGAAACAGCAATCTCAGAAACATGTTGAGTGAAAAAAATGAGAATGACAGATTACACTGTGATTTTATTAACATGCATTTAAAACCAGCACTCCTCTCTGGTGATAAAAGTTAACAATAGTAGTTCCCTCTTGGAGGTGCTGACTGAACAGAGGCTCAAGAGAAGTTCTTGGGATGATGGAGATACTCATCACCATTACCTGGATGTGGTTACACAGGTAACCAGCACATGTAGAATTTATAGAGCACCATGTTAAAATTATGCACTTTATAGTATGAAATTTGTATACCAAGAGGAGGAGGAAGAGGAGGAGAAAGGAAAGGAAAGGAAAGAAAATACAAACATTAAAAATATAAAACAGGATAATGAAAAAAAAAAGGATGATCAGGTGGAAAAGGTGGGATAAAAGTGTAGGAATGCTCAACATACAGACAAAACTGTAGATCAAAAAAAGCCAAAATTCACTCACTCATCCCTTGCTTCCTTCCTTCATTTTTGCTCCAGATTCTATTTCCCAGATGGAACAGGTTTTAAAAAACACACGAAACTTTTTCTTTTTCCTAACCATTGTTTCTAAGACTAAATTGTAATTGCTGTAACCTGATCATATTTTTTGCACTACTGCAGGGAGGTAACCTTTTATTAATTGAATTTCTAATGGCAATTCATCAAAGCGAGCGATCACCGTTATTTAATGCATGATCCATATTCATGGCATGTTCTGTTAGGTAAATAATAGTGGCTCTGGGAAGGTGCTTCTGTGAGGTCTTTTCCTTCTCAAATGACTTTCTTTTTTCCTAAGTACAAACAGTTGTAATTTAAGCAGAACAAACCCCACCTGTGGAGGAGTCATTGGTTAAAGGGAGACAAGAAGAATTACAAACCCACAGAATCAGTGAGAATGAATGGCTTTGCCAGTTCCCTTTCTCTCTACAGATTGACAGTGAATATGTGAATAACGTTTGCTAAATCTGGACTTTGAAAACATGACAGCAAGCTGTTTGTGCCAATAATTTTTCATGGCATATGCCACCCCTCCCCGCACCACACACAGTTTTAATAAGATGGCACATGGACTATTGAGAAATGTTAAAACCCTGCAGAGGAAAGAGCTTTATCTTCTGACCAAATTCTGCCCAGCAATGTTTATGACAGCTGAAGAATTTATCTTAAATTCCCTCTGCTAGCCGCAAAGCACATGGCCCTTTGTCTCTGAGCAGCCTGTAAGAACCAAACTAAGATGTCACATACATAATATAACAGATAAATGGCCCAATTTCCATGTCCACATGATGAATGGAATGCAAGTTCAGCACACACATATTTGCACATTAATTGGCCCTGCATGGTTCCATTTTGTTCCTAAGTTGCTACTGTATGTCTCGTGGTCTCCTTCCCCTTCAGAATCATTAAGCTTGTTTTATCGCACAAATGCATACACATTTCCCCCCTATTTATCGTCACGCAGCTTGCCCTGCTGAGAGAGAACCAAGTAACCTGGGCATAGCCATCGGATTGCAAATGCCTACATCTGAGTTCTCTCCACCACCAACTGCACATTAACACAAAGATCTGAGACCCAGCCCCACAGTTGGTTATGCTGACAGGCAAACAAAGGAGGTTGCAAGCGAGGATGTTTGGAAAAAAAATCATTTCTATTCAGTTAGCAGTTGGTTTCTTGCCTCACCTTAATGATTTCCTGTTGATAGTTTAATGGCAATATAAACCCAGTGGAGGGCCTCAATTTTGATAAATTGGCCTGCTCCTATTTCATGGCAAAGGAACCGGACTGAGATTGATTGATATTATAGTTTTGCCATCCCAAATAATTGCAGTGGCCAACAGTGCAGGTGGTAAAGCCCAGGGGCCTTCAGGAAACGTAGGTAGAACCTCCCTCCCACTAATCCTTTTTTCCTTCCAGAAGGAAACTTTATCCCAGGCCAAGGAATCATTTATTTTTCCTGTCTCAACCCTGAGTCTCAGGGCTTCAGAGCCCTGTAAGCGCTCTGGCCCGTGTGGGGAGAAACCAGTACTTTGAAAAGGGACTGAGTTTCTTTGTGGGCAAAAGATCAATCCTGGCCATTTCAGGTCACCTGAGAAGCCAGAATATTTTATAAAGAAAAGCTGAGCTATTGCATGGACAAGGTTACAGTGCAAAGAACGAGAACGTTGAAGTCTCTTCGATGATGTGTGAATCATGAGTCCACATCCTACAAGTCAGGTGCCTATGGGCAAGTCACTTGCCTGCCAAATAAGTTTCTCATCATTAAATTGGGGAAAATTAAACCACCCCAAAGGTTGGTTTGAATTTTAGAGCTTGATAATCTATATGCATTGCCTAAGATAGTACCTGTCACAAAATAAATATTCAGCATTTCTTATTTTATTTCCTCACACAACTCCTGTCTTTTGTCTATTGTATAAAGCAAGACAGTGTATAAATAAGCTCATTCAAAATTTACTTTGAGACCTGTAACTTTGAAAACTTGCTGTGAAGGTTTTGTACCATGGCTGACCCAGACCCTAGCCAGGCAGAAGTTTAGTTACATGGCTTAATTCATATTAGAGTTCATGGCCCCTTTCTCTCTACCAAAAACAAGATCCACTTGAAGATTAGCAACTTTCCAATGGGCACTCTTGGCCTTGTCTGATTTTACCTAATTACACTTTGATAGTCCTCCCTGTCCTTGAAGCCAGCTTAAAACAATATTTTACAGAACCTTAACAATCACCTGGCTTTAATTCAAGGGCTTAGAATTCTCAGTTGGAGATATTGTTGGCATGTTTTTAATTTGATGGATATTTAACTGACAGCATTTATATACTAGGCACAGCACTAGGCACTGGACACATATAGAACTTTGATGTGCAGTCACACCCGCAAAGAAGACATGTTCCAAAGTGGGGTGGGAGGGTTATATTATAAATCCTATGGTTTCCATTGTTTTATGAGCACCAGAGTATTCACAAGAGTGAAACTCTCTCCTTAAGCTGTACTCCATATTTGGGAAGTTTTGAATCTGAGTTCAAATGTCAGTGAGTTAGATAGGAGCGAGGTATCTATGGAGGCTTCCCATATAAAGACTGGAGGCTTGAAAAGTAAATTAGGTCATCATCTAGTAAAGAAAAGTGGAGAACATGAGAAAAGGTACAGATGGGAAAGAGTTCGCATGGTCAAGGAATGAGCATTAAAGGGAGTGTGGGAGCAGCAAAGGAGAGTGGAAGTGATCATAGTGAACATGCAGAAACCAAGGCCAAGTATCCTCACGCAAGTCAAAGAGGAAGAGGTTACACGGAAGAGGTGAGGGTACTGAATAATTCACTAAGGTCAAGGGGAGTGAGCACTGGACTGATGGCACTGGGTTTGGCAAGTATACAATCCTCAGTGTTCTCAACAACAACCTTCCCATTGTAGGTCGTGGAAATAGAAGTTAGATTTGGTGGCTTAAGGAATAGATGGAAAGAGAAGACACATAAGCACAATATACACCAGCCTTTCAAGGGCCAATTGACTGAGCCAAGTGAATGATAGCCTCTTTGATGTGAAGGAATTTTGAAGATGGCAGAGGCTTGGGTGTTTTATAGCCCTGGAGGACAGGCCTCAGAGGTTATGAGGATAGGATCAGAGCATAGATGGGGTTTACCCACTGATGGTGACCAAAGTATCCCTGAGGGTATGTGCTTGGATCCCCATTGTGTCACCAGGGCTCAGCACCTGTGCCAGAGAACTATGGCATTAATGGGACTGAAAAAAGGACATTTTTCCTCTGTGACATTGAGAAACAGAAAACGGAGAGTAAGTATGGATAAATTTGAAGGAAGAGAAATTGAAAGATGTTATGCCTGGAAGCTTTCATTGTCCCAGCGAATAGTAGGGGGAAATTTATGTGCTGAGAATAAGGGGAGCAGAGGTAAAATTGGTGGTTAAAGAGGAAAGATAAGCAGAAGGAGGGAACATGATGGTGGGAGGCTGATTGATTAGGGAGTTCTGTCTGGCAAATCAGCATGGGTAAGCCTCTGAGCAGGAAGAGGAACAGGAACTGCCAGCAGCAGTACTGAGCACCGTGGCTGTCATTCACTACGTGTGTAGCGAGTGCCAAGCACCGTGTTGTCTTCCCAACAGTCTTTAAAATGCATGTCACTGTCTACGTTGTACGGAGAAGGAAACCAACACTGAGCGGTGGTGTAGGCTGACCAAACTTAACCAAAGAATTAAACAACAGGGCCAGTGTGTGAGTCAGTCTGTCTCACTGCAATGCTGGGATTGCTTCCATTGTGAACATAACTGTTGTGAGGATGTAGTGTGGAGTTCAAACCCCGGTTCCGTCATTTCTTATCTCTAGTCCCTGCTAGCGGCAAAACTCAGCGAAATTACTTAACCTTTGCATGTTTCATTTGTCTTCTCCATAGAATGAAGATAATTAAAGAATGAACCTTATAGCTTTTTTGTGAAGGTGAAAAGGCATAATATAGGGTATGGAAGGCAATTACCATATTACCTAATGCATAAATGGCTCTTAATATATTCCAGTCATCATAGTTGTTTTTATTAGTATCATTGGGAGCTCATTCTAAGCCACAATAGGACATAGCAGAGGAGCCAGCTAGAACCAGTTTGTAGCCTCTAAACCAAATGGAAGCATTAGTTCCAAAGCCTTCCAAAAACACCTTACTCCATGGAAATTAATTAAGGGTTCCTGGAAAAGGTGAGCAATTAAAAAATTCTCTTTCCATTAGTTTTATCAGAAAAAAAAATGGGTGTGAGTTTTTGAGGATGAGTTAGAAGGATCTCATTATTTGCATGTTGCAATGAGTTAATGAAGAAAAGTAAGTAACCAAAGGGGAAAAAAAGCACATTTTATAGACCTTATATTATTAATTTAGCCCTTACAAGAACCCTATGAAGTAAATACAATTACTGTTTTCCTGTTTTACAGATGAGCAAACTGAGGCTCAAGGTAGTTAGTTAACTGAGTCACAGAGGTAGCAGGAGGAGGATCAGGAATCACATCCATGACTGTTAGCTGAGGTGACAAGGAGGGGAAGGAGGGGAAGGAGGGGAAGCTAGCAGTTACCTCTCATCTCTTGGAAGCAAAGTTTGGGCTTTTCAACTCTTGAGAGAAAAATCCAGTCTCTCCTCTTCTGAATTTTCTCTTCTTGCAAGCTTTCACAGCCGCAGCTCAACCAACCTCATTGACTCTCTGTTTTAAGATTTTGTGAGTGTTCTGTGATCACAAAACTCATTCCCACACCATGAATTATTTCGTACAGTTTTGACACCATTTATTTCCATAGCATTATACATTCCAACCTTCTGACTGTTTAAGATCAAAAGATGTGCTCCAGGCTCACATTTCACTCTCGCTCTCAGATGCAATCCACTAAATTGGACTGAACAGTGGAGGCTCCAGCCTGTCATAGTCTGTAATGTTGCATAATTCCAAGGGCTCAGCATGTTTTATCAATGGTGAAGGAGAAATGGACTTAGCCACAGTGGGAGGGCTTCTGTGGAGGAGATAGGAGAAGGCTTGGAAATAGCAGCTGAAGGGCAGTGTTGGGATGTTCAGAAGCACCCCAGGGGGGTAGGGAGTTCCACTGGTTGACTGTGGAAACGAAGGGCAAGGGCAAAGGTTAACAAAGGGTCATTGATGAAGGAGGAGGTCCAAGTAGGCAACTACTTGGGTGTCTGGAACTGAGCAGACTTTGTGTACATTAGCAGATGGACCTCTTTGGGGTCCATGCATTAAGTCAACAAACTTAAAGAGCATCTACTATTCTATAGCTATACCTTTAAACCCTGGTCACTTAAAATCAGTAAGACATTTTCCTGCCCTGAAAGAGCCTGTAATCAAGTTTAATATGTGGATGGGTGAACAGATGTTTTTAGCAAAGTTCTAAAGTAGAGCAGGGATCACGGAGAGAGTGAACACCTATATGGGATGATCAAGTCTCCTGGGACTCTCGAGAGACTTCCAGAAGAGGTGAGGCTTCCTTTCCCACCCATCCTTGTGCCCTAGCTCTAAGATCATAATGAGGTATTGAAGACTCTATACCTGGGTACCACACTCTATGGCATATTTCAGTAATCTGGAACAAGTCTGAGAAGCAGCAAAGAGACTGCTCTGGGTTGACTATGTATGTGAGTAAGAGGAGAATTGGAAAGTCAGTTGGACATGTAGATTGGCATGTGATAATGGGACATTGGAAGGGACTCTTCATGATGGTGATAATGGTAGGTGCTAGTGGTGGTGAGAACAGCCAACATGTGTTGAGTGCCCACTGTATGTGAGGGAGAGTGCCAAACATTTTACATGGACTACCTTGTTTGTTCCTTCCAACAAACTTGGATGGATGAGTGTTACTATAGCCTTCATGTAATGGGTGAGAAAACCAAGGCTCACAAGAGTTGATAAGATCCATCCAAGGCCATATGGCTAGTAGACAGAATTAGTACTTGCTTCTAGGCAACTTGCCTTCTGAACTAACTGCCCAGCTAAGATGGGGGAAGCAGACTTCAAAACCCCTTTGGGTTAAAGTCTGCATTGCTCAGCACAAACCTCTCATGACAAATGATGCTCACACACTTTGGAGAAACTTCATGACTGTGTCTGATTCTCGGCACTAATGTAGCTTGACTTGGGGCTGATATCTCACTTATCTGACCAGAATGACAATTAGGGGGGGAAAGAGTTATTGCTATTCCGGCTTCCTCTATTGAGCTATGAATAAATGATGATAGCTGTGAAATAGTGTGGTGTTTAGATCGTTTCTGGTAAATTAAAAAAAATAAAAATTGAACAAAGTGGTAATCCATGCAGCCATTTAAATAAGAGGAGTGGAACAAAATTAGTAAACTCTTTTAGTGTCCTTCTGGCCTTGTCATTCTAATGTAATTAGTCTGCAAAAATATTAATTAATACTCAAACAGCTGACACGTTTTACATGTTGATTTGGGATGTGTTAATTATGTTTTCTACTTTGCCCTGTTACTGTCCTCAGTAGCAGCATAGGCAGAATTCTGGTCCTAAGGCCCCCTCCTTACAGATTGGCAGCCACGTAGATACTGAGAGCCCATGTGCAGTGCTAAGAGCTACTTGTACCTTTGGGAAGAAGGAGAGAAAATGCTGTATAGAAATGTTATGTTAGTGGTTTTAGCTAATATGGGTGCTGACTGCAAACACAGTATCCCAAGAAGGTTTCTTGAGTTCCAATGAGTCACTGCTGTTCTGGGTCAGCAGGGTTTTCAGATAGTAAGCCAAAGCTGGAAAGAGGGACTGCTGAGCACCTTTCCTTGAATTGCATTCAGTCCTCATACTGGAATCTTCCCAGATCTTGCAAATGGATTACATACACCTGTACCGGAGGAAGGTGCTGAATTTTTGGCGTGTCTCATGGCAGATCACCATTGCCATGATTAGGGGTTATCGTCCGTTGCTCTGTGGTTTTCTTAAACATTAGTCAGGAGAGGCTAGGCTGTGCTGAAGTCACAGGTGAAGCAGGAAGTCTCAGTGGCTTGCCCGTCAGAGATTTACTTCTCGCCCATGCTGCATGTGCAGTCAGCATTGGTTGACTCTCCATGGAGGGATCAACCAGCACAGTCTGCTTCTACCTGTGGCTGCCTCGTGTCAACACACACCTCTGCCATCAATGTGGCAGGGAGCTAAAGAGAACACGGAATCTCTCTTGTGTTTTTCATCATCTTAGTACACAAATCAGATACATCACTTTCACCCACAGTCTGCCACCTAAAACTCATCCCACGGCACTTATTGCAAGGGCTCTGGGGTATGTGCGGAGCACAGGAATATTCCATAAGAATTAAATGCTTGCCCCAGTGTGATACTGATGTCGGTAATCATGTTGAGTGTCATCCCAACCATTGTGTTTTACCAAGCCCTATAACTGTGGCTACCTGCCAGGTACCTGTTTTGTACTTTCTTTCAACTCCCTGTCCTTCTTTACATCATAAAGAAGAGGAAGGGGAGGATTGGTGGGGGTGGGGGTGAAACTTACTCATTTATAGTCACACAGTCAGTAAGGGTCAGGCTAGGATTCAACTCAACACCAGAGCATCTGATGGTCTCTGTCTCCCAAAGTTTTTGGTAGCTTTCCCTGTGTGGCATTCTAGGAGGAGCAACCAGGAGCAGCCCTTAGTACACCAATGAGGACTCAGGGTAAGGGTTTGTCAAGTTTCTAAGGAATGAGGTGATTGCTGGCTCAAGTTTGTGCAGAACCTGTTACTTCCAGCCTGTGGATTCACATTGCTTGTCATATTTGACTCTTGGAGTAATTTTATGGAGCATTTGGGAAGAAGGTGGTTAGCTTCTGTTTATAGGCACAGGACCAGAGGGCTCAGAAGGACACATGTCAGAAGGCACCCTGGTAAACACGTCCCTGGACTCCTGAACCAGCCTCTGTGTGTGTATGAGATTGAGGGTCCTCAAGACCCTTGACCAGGGACCTGTTACCTTTTGGCATCTGGGGAGAACTATGGGCTTCTTTGCAGAATAAAGTCTTAAAATACATAATATAAAATACTTAAGATGACTAAGGAGACCATTTGTATTGAAATGCGTTTACTAAAATAATATGATCTAGCAAAATTGTTTTCTTTATAATGCATTAAGTAACAAGCAAGTCTAGTAATTACTATAATTTTGAAATAGCAATAACCATTATGATGTTTTGAGGTATCTGTGACAATTATAATGTAAAGTGACTAAAAAATCTGTTATTTCTGTCAGTGACAAAGTCACAGGTACTGGTATTACCACTGTGATTTCTTGTTCACATTTATAATTAAAGGGAATGCTGGTAGAAATTTAGTTTTATTTTTCCTATCCAAGTTTGTGGCCCCACTGAGCTCTATCTAGGGGACTCCCTTGTGGGTCTTAGAAGCTTAAAAACCCAGTTCATCCTTGGCTTCTAGGATGGGCCCAAGGTCATACTATGGAAAAGGTGAAGTTTGATTGTAAGACTTCCACCCACTTATTCTTTCCCACCTTTGTCATGTTATCCAGGACCACTGCCTGGTTTTGACCCTCAGATCCTTCTTTCCCACCAGAGCACATGTGGCATTTCATAGGATCAGAGTTTATTAAAGGCTTACATTTTTTTCAATACTAGATACTATGGTAACACTTTATACCTATAATTTTATTTAATTCTGGTATTCTATTGTTATACATATTTTACAGAAAGGAACAATGATGGTTAACATTTATGAATACTACTATGCACTAGGCAGTCGTCTTCTCACAATTTATACACTAAAATAACAATGATTACTATAATAGCAGTTGTAGCAGCTTGGACTTATGTAGTACTCCCTAGCTGCCAGGCTTATTTTGTTCTAAGCATTTTGTACATTTAATTTAAATTATTCCAGACCACATTCCTTTCAGGTGAGTATTAGTTACTCCTATTTTACAGAATGGGAAGTAGGTGCAGAGAGATTTAAAAACTTGCCCAGAGTCACATAACTATGAAGCAAAGCCTTAAATCCAGATGTTCTGATTTTACAGTCCGTGAGATTAGCTAATAAGTTCCACTGTTTTGATTTTACTTCATTAAATGCTCCTTAGAACAACTCCAGAAGTGGATGTAATGTTTGCCCCCATTTTATAGATCAGGCAGTTGAGGAACAGACTGATGAAGAAATGTAACTCGGAGCTGGCTTCATTCAGGTCAAAGATGGAGCAAGAGAAGGGCGCCTGGGTGGCTCAGTCGGTTGGGCATCCGACTTTGGCTCAGGTCATGATCTCACGGTTCATGGGTTCGAGCCACGCGTCAGGCTCCGTGCTGACAGCTCAGAGCCTGGATCCTGCTTCGGATTCTGTGTCTCCCTCTCTCTCTGTCCCTCCCCCCACCTCAAGCTCTATCTCTGTCTCTCTCAAAAATAAATAAACATTAAAGAAATTTTTTTTAAAGATGGAACAAAAGATATTGCCGGTCATAGTCCAGGGAACTTTTATGGGCTATGCTTGGAAAAGTCATACATCACTTCTTCCCACCTTCCTTTGGTCAGAACTCAGTCATATGGTCCCAGTGAATTGCAAGGGAGGCTGGCTGTGAACCCTTAGGGGAAATGAATGGGTTTTGGTAAACTTGGAGTTGTCTCTACCACAGGCACTAAGCAAACCTCTATAAACTCATGCCTCATGCGGAGAATCCATCCACACCAGAAGCACGATTGGGGTGATGCATCTGGGGTGTGTAACCCATGCCTGATCCACAGTCCCCTGTGATTCCTGGACTCAAACTTTAGCTTGCCTTCTCTGAGGCACCAAGTTCCAGTGTTGTTCTTCAGAGTGGCCTGTAGGCTGAATTTGACACAAATACATTACTGCAAATTAGAGAACGTGAAAAATCTCATGCTGTGGGGATTTGGTCTCTGGGTCTATTTTTAAAAGTCATGAAGAGTCTGCAAATGGAGTATTGTCAAATAGAAAACAGATTAAAATGTATAATAGTTTATTACTATACATTTAAATGAATATTTAAAATGTAGTCTTAATTTTTTTAAAGGAAAATGGTTGTTGGCTTTTTCCCCTTTTAGTGTGGTTTGTATTTTTAATTTGAATGATTCAGCCCCTGCCTGAGGATCTTCTGCTCACAGTCTCCACATGTGGCCAGTTTACTGTCCCATGATTAGGCCCCCTGGGCAGGCGAGAGAAATGGATGGTTCATTCCTGTATCACTTGGTACCATGCACGATATTCCCTCTATTCTCAGCTATCTTAGGTTATAAATCATAGCCTCACTTTAATGATTTTTGTTTTGGAGGGAAGAGAAAAGATGGGGGAACAGAAACAACACAACATTTAAAAAATTTTTTTTTCAACGTTTTTATTTATTTTTGGGACAGAGAGAGACAGAGCATGAACGGGGGAGGGGCAGAGAGAGAGGGAGACACAGAATCGGAAACAGGCTCCAGGCTCCGAGCCATCCGCCCAGAGCGTGACGCGGGGCTCGAACTCACGGACCGCGAGATCGTGACCTGGTTGAAGTCGGCCGCTTAACCGACCGCGCCACCCAGGCGCCCCAACAATACAACATTTAAAAACACATTCTGGGGGCACCTGGGTAGCTCAGTCAGTTACGTGTCCAACTTCGGCTCAGGTCGTGATCTCACCATTCCTGAGTTCGAGCCCCACGTCGGGCTCTGTGCTGACAGCTCAGAGCCTGGAGCCTGCTTCGGATTCTGTGTCTCCCTCTCTCTGTGCCCCTCACCCACTCATGCTCTGTCTCTCTCTCTCTCTCTCAAAAATAAATAAGCATTAAAAAACAAAACAAAATTTAAAAACACATTCTGGGGGTGCCTAGGTGGCTCAGTTGGTTAGGCATCTGACTTTGGCTCAGGTCATGATCTCACAGTTCATGGATTTGAGCCCCGCATCGGGCTCTGCACTGACAGTGTGGAGCCTGCTTGGGTTCCTCTCCCTCTCCCTCTCTCTCTGTCCCTCATCTATTTATGCTTTCTCTCTCCCTCAAAAATAAACTTTAAAAAAGTAATAAAAAATACACATTCTTATATCAGATGTTTACAAAGTTATATGCATATTAAAATTGGAAAAATCTCCCCACACCCCAAAAGAGAAAGCACACCAATAAAACAACAATAACAAAAGCACAATTCCGTCCCTGACGATTCTCCAAGTATGAAACAAGGCTACTTGATGACCCTTGTCTTAGCATTCTGTCTTACTGCCCAGGTAAATAGGCTACTGCCAAGGAACATGCAGTCCCAGGTAGGGGTGACAGATACCCATAGTCCCAGTGTGGACTTTACTACTTGTTGTGAGTGAAGGATTTTACCACCAAGTGCTTCTGCTTCTGGAATCTGAAGCCTGTTTGTTTGAGGCTGAGAGTGTGCCGGCTAGCTCTGACAAGCGTGGTGTTTTTGGCCTGGCCATGTACCCTGTTTCTTTCTTGTTCTGAGTAGCACGCCAGTCACATAAAGAAACTGGGTAAGAAAATCACTTTGATTAGTGACTTTCCTGTGGATGTACTTCTTTTCTTTCATATTCCACATTCTGAATATTTTATGAAAATGTTTCCCTTTCCAAGTGAGCTAATGCTGTGGTTTAAATAATACTACTGCAAAGTAGGAACCCTATTTCTCCCTTGAGGGATAACACATAATCTTACTGATGGGAAGAAATGAGCACAGTCGTGAAAAGCCATTGTGTTAAGCATTTGAACTCTGGGATCTGATTAACTTGGATGTGGTTTCCAGTCGTCTCATGATTTGGTGCATAAGCTAACATTTCAACTTCTCATCTACCAGACAGAGACAGTCATTGTCACTACCTAATGATGTTGGATGAGGATTAAATGAGATAAAGCAATTACAGTATGGTTTACAGTGCCTGGCACATAGCAAGTTGTCAGTAAATAGTACCTCATTTTTACATTTAAGTAGCATCTCAGACAACTCCAGAGATTCCCTAAAGATCTCTTTCACCTCTTCCCACTCTGCTGGTGAATACTATCCGCTGAAACATTTCATTGTAACTCTGGGGATGAGAGAAATGGATGATTGCAAGGTATTAGTGAATGTTTTTGAGTCTGGTTTTACTTAGTGCCTGTGGTGAGGACAGCTCAAAGCTCACCAAAATGCATTCCTTTTTCTCTGTGGGTTCACAGCTAAACTACATTTGCCATCCTCCTTTGTGCTTCAGTGGGACCACGTGACTGAGTTCTGACCAATGGAAGATGGGCAGGAGTGATATCTAACTTTTCCAAGCATGGTCCATAAAAGTTCTCTAGATTATCACCGGCCTTCTCTCTTGTTCCATCTTTAAGCAGAATAAAGCTGACTCAAAGGCAAACTCCTTAACTTCTCTAGTCTCAGTTGCCTTATCTATAGATTTGAGTACTAATGGTCAGAGGAACAGTTACTAAGAAAGAGCTTCGTGGATGATGGGTGAGGTCCAGGTGTTATAAGAGCTCTCTGAGGAGTCTTTGGTACCTGGGAGGTAAAATGTGGCATCAGCTTGGGGAGAAAGTCTTTCTCCCATTTCACCATGCTCTGGTGCTCCCAGAGTCCCGTTAGCCTCTCCCATAAATAGCTAGGGTTCTGTGAGGGGAGCTAATTTCCCACTTGGGCCCTAAGGTGGGAGAACTCAAAATTGTTGCCTTGAGAGCCTGCATACAAATGATGCCCTATTTTCTAAGTCTGATCACTGAGGCCAGATGTTCTTTGGATCCTTTGTGGATGAGCATTTTCCAGATGGAGAGGCTTCCAGACCTCTTAAACTTTCCCACTTCTTCTAAGGCAGGGGTGTCAGTAACAGCTTCCCAGGCTCATACGTCTTCTTCCAGGTTCTTCTCTACCACCTCATTGATCTGCCACCATACAGAGATTTCATACATCATTAAGAGATATGTCATATGCATCAACATAATGCTATGTTCTCACCCAGAAGGTCACATTAGAGTCCTGGAGGCTTTTTTAAAACTTCCAGTACATCCACATTTTTCCCCCTTACATCATCCAGTCTGCCATCTTGTGCCCCAAAAGGAAGTTGCCAGTCAAATGGTAACTTGGAAAATTAAGAAAAGCATCACACAAAATGTTAGCTAAAAATGTGAACTTTTGCAACTTAGGAAATGGAGTCAGGGGTGCACAGATAGATGCACATATATGTCCTGCTTTTTCAGAAGCTCCTTGCCCTCCCCAAAGTGACAGGCAGAGTGATTGGGATGTAGCTAATGTCCCCTAAAGGTCCTGGCTTGATTCAAGTTCTCCTTGTTCCCTTTCAGAATCTTCCCCGTGCTAATGTTTCCCAAAGAAATTTGTTTTGAAGCCAAAGTAAAGAAATAAATTATACTTACTCATGGAATTTGGAGGCAGGAAGTGATTTTCTTACTTACTCGCTCATTGACAAACATTTACTGGGCATCTGCTTGGTACAAGATGCTCTGATGGGTCCTTTGGTCTTCTGTTCTGACCCCTGGTTATGGCTTTCAAGTTAGGTGGCTGAGGGTGGGGATTAAATAGTCTTTGAGGGAAGTGCTCTAATGCACATGTGAACAGTACCTTCTGTGAACCCACCAGCAGAGGGAGTGACCCCACATTTCTATTGCAGCAATTCCCATGTGTGAATTTTTTTCCTACACCCAGCAATTCTCTGACACCAACTGGGTGTCTTACAATTTGCCCAGTTCTAAATCTACCTGGAGGTAGTGCCAGAGCCCGCAGGTGAAGGGTTTAGTCCTACAAGACTGCCCTCCCTCATTCAGATACTGATTGAAAGTTCAGATTGTCACCTGTGCTTCTGACCAACTGGCTGCAGATCAGAGGTTCCAATGACTTCTTCTTTGGGTTTGATTAGTTTGCTAGAGTGGCTTACAGAACTCAAGGAAACATTTTTCTTACTAGATCACCTGTTTATTATGAAAGGATATAACTCAGGAATGTCAAAAGGTAGTCATAGAGGGGAAGTTACGTGGGAAGGAGGTATGGGGCTTTCAAGCCCTCTCTGAGGTGGCCCCTCTCCCCACATCTTCATTGAGTTCTCTAACCCAGAGGCTCTCCAAAGTGTCCTTTGGGGTTTTTATGGGGGCTTCATTACATAGGCAAGACTGACTAAATCATTGACCATTGGTGATTGAACTCAATCTCCAGTCCTTCTCCTCCCAGGAGGTCTTGGGTGGGACTGCAAGTTCCAGCCTTATAATCACATGGTTGGTTCCACTAGCAACCAACCTCCACCCTTAGGTGACCTAGGGCCTTTCCAAAAGCCATCTCATTAACATAAATAACAAAAGACACCTTCAAAAATTGCTGTCCACACTTAGGAAAGCGTTTTAGGTGTTCTGTGCCAGGAATGCAAATACAGACAAAATACACATATTTTTTTATTATAAATCACACCATCACAGCCTGGCTCAGAACCCCAGGGTTCAGTCAGGGGTGATGGTTCATCTCCCTGAGTCCCAGACCAGAGCTCCTGGGTTCATGCCCCTCTTGAATGAGTTAACTTAAGTCTTTGCATCTCTCTTTCCTCATCTGTAAATTTGGGAGGATGGGTGTTTCTGAGCATCAAATTAATACATGTAAACTGCTGAGCCCCATGCCTGGAAGAATAAGGTTTACCGAATATTGGTTATTTCCAGTCAGGAGAGGAGTTCTGTCAAAAGAGCCAGAAATAACGTTTGGCTCATGTATCCTCTTAGAATCGTGGGGAAGCCTATTTTTTGTGGCTGTTTTATATAAAGCAACAATTCATATTTGGTCACCCCATGCAAATAAAAACTATTGGGTTGCTAACTGGAGAGTGATGCTTTATTCAGACCATTCATTCATTCATTCATTCATTTATATGACCAATAATTCCCTTATTCTGTTGTTCCCCAATCTGGGCATTATTGACCCTTGGGACCAGATAATTCTGTCATGGAAGGCAGGTGGGGGGCAGTCTGTGTACGGTAGAATGTTTACCAGCATCTCTGGTCTGTACCCACTAGATGCCAGTAGTATTTCCTTTCCCTTGGTTTTGACAATCAAAAGTATCTTCAGACATTGCCAAAAACTTGCCCTAGCTTGATAATTAGAACCTTAAGAGGACTTTAGAGATGACTCATTCAGAGAGCCTTTGTTCTGTAGAAGTCCCCCATATGAAGCAGCTCAGTCACCTCCTGGTAGCCTGGCCCCACACACCATAGCAGCTCTGGTTAGTGCAACAACCAGAGATGATGCAGCCCTTCTCCAGGTGTCCTGTAGGCCATAAGAGTGCATTGCCTAGATGTCCACCGTGTGATCCTCTCCCCTATTTCTGCAGAAGTGAAAATGTAGGCCCAGAGAAGGGGATCAGTCTACCCAGGTCCCCAGACCATGCAACTGAATTGTTGTGCCAGAATTCTGTTTGGTCCCAGTTCTTTGTGTTCTCCTGGCTGCAGACACTTTGCACACCTGGTATGTTACAAAGTTGGAGGGGTATGTGGCCAGTGACATGAGCTCAAATAAAATGGTGGCATTAAGATTTCTGGTGTTCTGAACAACAGAGCAAATACCACACACACGCGCACACACACACACCTCTCCAAACTTGTACAAGACATGCAAGGTCTTACAAGACTGGATCCTGCTGCCCTGGGCAGCCTCATCTCAGGCCCATCTCCACTCATTCCCCAGATTCAGTGACCCTCTCACACACTCTCTTGTAGCAAAAGTTCTTCCTGCTTCAAGGTCTTTGTATAGTTTGCTCCCTAGAATGTCCCCTACCTGGTTTTCCACTTGGTTAGCTTTTCCTCATCCTTCCCCAGATGCCATTCCTAAGTAAGTGCCATCCATTATTTTATACGTGAAACTTAAAAAAGTATGGCTTATCACACTTTACATCTTTTTCCCTCATTTGTCTGCTCAAAAATGTGTTTTATTTCATGGCTGTGCCCTGAAAGTATAAACCCCATGATTAATGTCGTGTGTTCCTGCCTTCAACGTTTAGCCCATAGTTGGTAAACACTTAATATCTGTTTAAAATGAATTAATAGAAATTTCAATTTCTATTAATTTAAAAATGAATTAGTAGAAAATGGAATGAGGGGACCTGGGTGGCTCAGTTGGTTAAGCATCTGACTCTTCATTTCAGTTCAGGTCATGATCTCGCAGTTTGGTTTGTGAGATTGAGCCCTGTGTTGGGCTCTGTGCTGACAGCATGGGGCCTTCTTGGAATTCTCTCCCAGCCTCTCTCTCTGCCTCACCTCTCAAAAATAAAGACACTTAAAAAAAGAAAACTGAATGAATGAATAAATGCACTTACACATCCTTGCCTCGGAACTCGGTGTGGTGGAGAATTCGAACTTCATGAGGTTTCCTGGCCAAGATGAGGATCCTTTCACTTTCCCTTCTGGGCTGTAAATGTCTCTTTGCTGGGAATAGTAACCAAAGCCCTGGATTGCTCAAGATTTGTTTGAATAAATTAATCCTCACACACGTTCAATAAAAAAAAAATGCCGTAATGTATTCATTCATTACAAAAATTTCTATTAAGTACCTTCTTGGTGCCAGACCCCATTCTGGGCACTGAGGAAGCCCTACAAACAGATTCCGTGCATGTCCTCACAGAGGGACAGGCACATAATGACAGCTAGCAGAGAGCTAGCACAGAGCAGCACCAGGTGCTGGGGAAGCAGATCCTAGAGGGATCTTGCCAGTTGGGTTAGGGAAAGCCTCTCACAGGAATTTATGTTTAAACTGAAGCCTGAGAGATCAGCAAGTGTTGGCCAAAGATAGAAGCAGCAGCCTGTGTTAAACTGCTAACATGAATTTGAAAGAACTGAACCCATTTCAGAGTGGCCAGGGAGCAGAGAGCCAGGATACAGCCCAGAGTGAGTACTTAATGGAGAACAAAGACCCCATAAATTGTGGCCAGTGTGATACAGCTGCTCCTTTCCCTGTATACCTTTTCAGAAGCTGCAAGGTGGCCCAGGACATGAAACAAAGGGCATGTTGACTGGAGCTCCTGAAAAGACTGTGAACTATAGATCTTGAGCCAACTATGTAGTTCCCTTAGTCATCGGGGAGAGAGCACAAGCTTGCAGTTGAGAGCTGGCCCCAGACCCCAGCTGTGTGTCCTTGAGCAAGCTGCTTTCCCTCTCTAATCCTCTTTTCCTCACCAATAAAGAATAACGACACAATGAGTGAACACAACGTCCAAACACTGGACAGGCTGTCCCTCCTGTGTCAGCCCCCTTTGTCCTCACCACCACACAGCACTCATTTTACAGGCAAGGAAACTGACGTGCTGAAGGTTAGTGATCTTGCCTTGAGGCCCCAGAACTGACATTGGAGGTGCTGGGGTTCACCCGCGTCTGTCTGCCTCAGGAAGCTGAACTGACAACCCTACGCCTTGCTGTCATTTAGGATTGCTGAGAAAGTAAAATAATTCATTTGCCCAGCATTCTGTCTGGCACAAATCCAGGGAATATTATTGGACAGATGGGGGCTTTAATTCCATTTTTATCTCTTAATGTCTGTGTGATTCCTTCCGTTGCTTCATCTGTCTGGGCCTCAATTTTCCCATCTGCAAAATGGGAATGCGCTGAGATTCTATCTCATCTGATAGGAACATTTGGAGAGCACATAAGCAAGTCCCTTAGCACAGTGTCCTAGTAAGTGCTCAATACACATCAACTCTAATTATTATTAGTTGTATCGTAGGTGCTATCCTAATGTGAAACCTTCCTCCTTCTCTTCCTGGGTTTCCCTCTTGGCACAGGCAATTCAGAAAGTGCAAGGCTCCTCATCTTTCTCATGCATTTGAGAGACCAGGGTGTCTCCGATATGAGGCAGTAACAGAAGCCAAGGGGAAGAGAAGAAGCCATGAGAACTGTTTCCCTCCAGCGGATTGTGATGTGGGACCAAGTAGGGGGATGCCCTTGGTTTGGAGCTCTTTGTGTTTTTTTCCCTAAAACAAGCGCCTTCCATGCCAAGCCATCTTTCCTGCACAACACTTTAATTTACATCTTTTAATAACTTGGGTTGCCATGGAAGCATTGGAATTCAGTTTTAAAATAGACAAACTAATTGTTTCAGTCAGTTTGGGTATTTGCTGTCAAGGAAACAGCCAGCTTCCCCCCATTGCTTAATTGGATGTATAAGGTGGCAAAATGGCACAGGGGTTCTTCCCACCCCATGGCTAGGCAGGGGAGGCACCATGAGGCATCCAAGGAAAGCCACCCAGTCCTGGCTGTGCACCTAGTAAGGAGAGGGTCTGCACTAATGGAGGGGGCCAATAGGGATGGAAGGAGTGTGGCGTGTAAGGGCCATCGGAGGACACAGCTCCAGAAGCCAGAGCAGAGCACAGGGCTCAGGCCATTCTGAGAGCCAGGCACGGTTCTTCCAGCCTTGAACGGAGGCCCAGAGGTCCTCCCTTTTGTTCTGAGGGATTCTAGCAACAAAAACACTACCACCAAAACACATGGGCCTGGGACGGGAACCTACTTCCTCACTGAGGTTCATGAGTAGGCATGACTCTTTGATCCAGTGACACATTTTCACTTACCTCCTTCTTTCTGCAAGGTAGCTATGTGCCAGGCTCTGAGGGTCTAACTGATCCAGAGGGAATGTGGATTAATTCATTTAATCATTCAACAAATATTTATTGCATTCTTGTTAGGTGTATTGGAGAACATGCTCCTTGTCTGTTTTTGTGGAGCTGATATTCTAGCCGTAAACAGACCATGAACAGGAAGAAAAATGGATTACGTGGGATGTCGAAAGCTAATATGTGGAATGTCAAAAGGAAAGAAAGTGGAACAGAGATCAAGGATTAGGAATTCAGAATTAATGATTTGTCTGGTTGGGCTTGCTTGAGAAAGTGAGGTCTGAGGAAAAGATTTGATAGAGGTGAGACCATTAGCCAAGTGGGACCTTGATAATTAAGTATGATTAGGAGGGATTAAAAATTCCTCCTCTGGGGGCCCCTGGGTGGCTCCGTTGGTTAAGTGTCTGACTCTTGATCTCAGCTTAGGTCATGATCTCACAGTTTGTGGGTTCAATCCCCACACTGGGCTCCTCGCTGACAGAGTGGAGCCTGTTTGGGATTCTCTCTCCCTCTCTCTCTGCCCCTCCCCAGCTCACATATTCTGTCTCTCTCTCAAAATAAATAAATAAACTGTAAAAAAAAAAATTCTTGCTCTGTTATTGGAGCAGATCTGAGTTGGAATTCGACTTTTCACTAGCCCCCAAACAATCTCTGCCTATGACAGCACCTCTTTAAGCCTTAATCTCCTCATCTCTGTACTGGGGATAGTGGTACTTTAAATGGTTAAGTGAGTTAATGTTTGTGAAATGCCTGGCATATCGTGAGAGTTATGGTGATGATGGTGTTTATGGTAAGGATGATGATAGGGCCCATAAACTGTGAGGAACAAGAAGTAAGAGATAGGTAGAGAGACACAGACCATTTATTATGAGACACACTAAGTGACAAGAGATAGACCAAGATTTTATGAAGCTCCAAAGAGGATCAGATCACTCGATTAAAGACTTTCCAAAAGTGATTCCTATGCCAAATTCTGCAGAAAGGCAGGGGCTGTCTAGGTGCAGTGGGGAGGAAATAGTGTTCCAGTTTGGGGGAGAGCATGTGCAAAGGCCACGTGGGAAGAGAACATGGCCAAGGTCCATTGAATATGAAGCTGAGTGTGTGAAGGACCCAGTTGTCATGAGATGAGGTTGCTGATGTCAACAGATGCCTCGAGGCCTTAATAAGATGATCATCATGTAGTCTGACTTACCACAGTTTTCCAAGAAAGCCTCCCCGAGGACAGAGAAGAATGAGCAAGAATGCTCTGAGAGAAATGGGGTATTGAGGTGCCTGAAGTTCTCAGTGGCCCCGCCCAGTTGGAAACATCTTCCCGGTCTCCTGTGTCAATATCAAATGTATATGTGCATTTGATATTTTGTTCCATGTTATATCACATTTCTTTTAATATCAAATTGATATTCTAAATTACTTACCGCGGACTTAAAGTAATGCTCCAGAAAGATGTCTACCCAACATAGTACTCCTGTTTAGAAGTGTATTTTGCAATTGAATATGTGGAAGCCTTTGGAGGCTTTTAGATCATCTACAAATAGGGCCAGGTCTTTGTGTACAATGATTATATAGTTGTAGGATGGAGAATTAAAGGAGAGGCAAGCCATAGGTTGAGACTGAGGCTGGCCCACCTTTGGTGGGTATTTGTACTTACTCCAGTGGAACGTGATGGTGGCCTAGATTGTGGTCATGGCAGTAGTGGTACAGTGGAGGGATTACCACTGGGGATATGTTTTTATTTTTTATGGTTTTTTACATTTAATTTATTTTTGAGAGACAGAGCACAAGTGGGGGAGGAGCAGAGAGAGAAGGGGACACAGCATCTGAAGCAGGCTCTAGGCTCCGAGCTGTCAGCACAGAGCCCGATGTGGGGCTCGAACTCACGGACTGTGAAATCATGAGCTGAGCCGAAGTCAGACGCTTAATCAACTGAGCCACCCAGCGCCCCTGGGGATATGTTTTTTAAATATGCTACCAGATCTGAATACAACCACAGTGGTCCATTTTTCAGGTGTTCCTTGTAATGACACACTGATTTACTTTTAGTCTTTTACTACACCTATTTAAAAATTTGAGGTAGATGGATACAACAAAAATGAAATACAGAAATCACTCAAAAACATTATAAGAGTAAATATCCAAGATAGTTCTTCTATCCATCAGAGCACTGCATTTATTATCTCTGAGCTTCCCGGTAGCAAAGGCAAAATGAGAAACACATTGGGTCATATAACCTATATTGCATGGTGAGGTGAACGCAAAGTTCATCTACAGGAGAGAACATCGCATAGGCACTAAACTCTGAGAGGGATCAATGACTTGTATCCATTTTTCAGGGTTATTTTATAATAGAAAAAGCAATGTCTGCAACAAAAAGATTGTCTGCATCAACATTTCGTGCCCTCATCTGCTATAAATGCTGAGGTCATAGTGTTAAATCTTAACTTAGTTGAGGCAGTGTCATGGGGGGAGATAACATAATATGGTCCAGGTGCCTGTCTTTCTAATTTAATACAAGACTAGAACTTAGAGAATCCCAAGAAATGGATGACCCACATGCCCATTAGATTATCTGTCTCAGATATTAGATTTCTCAGATAAGCTTCTGGAAGGAAGACCTGGATTTCAGTCAACTCATGGCTGGATTCTGTAATGAATGCCAACCTCTGTATCATTGAAGAAGAAAATGTATGTGCTTAAAAATACGGGGGCCAACGGAGTCTGCATCTTCCTTCTGAAATGAGAACTGGGCTGCTTAATCTTTATTCTTGTTGAACTGAAGAAGGAGCCAGTGTGGCCTGTTGTATAGATAAGGGTGTTGACATCAAGATAACCTAGTCTGAACACATTTCTGCCACTAACACATTATGGGACTAAGATCAAGTTAGTTTATCTCTTGCAGACTCATTTATAACCTAGGGTAAATGTGGGCATCTTCTAGGACTGTTAGGAGAATTAAATGGGAAACAGGTGTCAGACACCTAAAACGGAGCTCAGAACAGAGGCATTCAATGCATTATAAATATTACTATTATTTTAATTGCAAACTGAAAGCTGTTTTGCTGTTTAGCTGTTTTGCTAAACTTTAAAGCTGGTCTCAGAATGTTACTAAAGCCCAAGATGCACATTTCTAAATCCAAAAGAATGCACAAAGTGAGTCTGCCTTCCTGTGATTTCCTGCAGGAGGAGAACATGGAGGAAGGGGTAGCATTACACACGCAGTGTAAACCTTCCTGTCTTAGGTCCCCCAGAAGCAGAATCTGAGACCTGAGGTGGGATTCTTGTTAGGAGATGTATGTGTGGGTGCTTTGTGGAGATGGGGAGTGACAGAAGAATAAGGAAAATAAACGATGAAGCAGAAATGGGGATTCCATCAGAATCGAGTCTCAGACTGATTCCACAGGAGGCTCTGGAACAAATTATACCACAGAGTTGGTCCTTTATTCCCATCTTGAGTCTAGAGAGACAAGCTTTTTGTACCCCCGAGCCTTGGCTGAAGTTTGCCTCCTGGAGTAGGGGGAGGGTAGGCTAGCCTTCCAGTGGAGGGGGTTTCCATGTGGAGAAGAAGATGTGTCAGTTACCATCAGCCAACACCCCAGCATCTGTGGGCTGGTGCTGTGGCAGGTAAAGAGGGCATGGGTGAGGCACCAACAATATCCACTACACTTACTCAACATCACTTATTAGTTCCAATTTCCCATCCTGTTCATCAGCTGCCCAAATCACTCTGCTTTCTCTCTACACTCCTCCTTTGCAACCTACCTTACTCCTGTACTTTAAGTCAAGTCTTCTTTCCTCTACCACCATTTAAACCTACTTATCCCTTTTTATCATGGAACCAGTTATTCCATTCTGCCTTCTTCTCTTTGTGTCCTAATCCAGCCTCCTTAAAGGCTCATAGGTATTTAAACTTTAATATTTCCTGTTTTTATCATTACTATCTCCTGGGAAGTGTGTGGGTAGGATCAATGTTATTCTCAAAAAATCAGCTTTGAATCTGCAAGAACACATGGGGAAAGATAGAGTAGCCACCCTCGAGGTTTGCTCCACTTAATTTCAAAGAGAAACTTTTGTGTGAGAAGGACATGCTTCAGCACCTAGGAAAGCAACAAGCCTCAGGAGGGCCAGTCTCTTGGCTGGTATAAGATGGGCAAACCTTTTCAACCCTACTGCAAGTTGCTCTGGAGACTCATTGGGTGCCCCCCAACGTTTGTTTTTCCAGTTTGGCGATAGCCATATGTGAGAATATATCACCAGACAGCCTATAAATCGTACATTTTATTGCGATTCATTTGATTCTTCTCTCTGAGCAGACTGTTTTCACTCTGGAATTTTACAGGTTTGAGCTTTGTAGTTCCAAATGGTTTTTCATAGTTCCCCCAGAAGGCCGGAAGTTTAGGAAATAGCCTCTGTGTGTCGTAGAGCAAGGTTCTAACTGGGCTACTGGAGAGGCAAGGGAGAGGTTGTGACTCTTGGTGTGTTTCTGAAAGGTCTAGTGGCCCTCTTGTTCAGATGCAAAACTAATCTAATTTCTCAAGCATTCTGGCCTAGAGAATGATCCTGGGGCCAGAGTCCATTGTCCCATTTGACCTTTTTAGAGGAGTGGTAATCATAATAGCCAAAGTGGTGGTGCTCTTTCTGGGCACCCACATGTAAAATCGTATTTTATTCTCTACACAACATATGTGGGCTCTTTCCTTAACACTATTTTGCAGGTGAATAAATCAAGGCACAGAGATGGCCTCTCAGAGAGGTGTTTGCATGGTCATGCTTAAATCCTAGCAAGAGTTCCTTCAACAACGTTATTTAAGCTTATAATTTCACCCTCATTTTGGACAGTTTACTGATTAGTACCTGAGTTTTCTCCCTGCTTTCTACATTTCATGGGTGGGGGTTGAATCCTATCTCATTTTATTACTGTGGTGCCCTCAGTTTCTAGCACGATAATAGGCACATAGTAGATACTAAACATATTATTCATTGATTCACGAATGAATACATCCAAATGTGAATGGAGAGCGTGGAGGAGAGAATGTTTTCTAGGCAAAGGGAAAAACACATGCCAAGGGGTAAGAGAGACAGAGCACGTGCTCAAGAGCATGAAAGTGAGAGGGAACACTCTCCTCAAACAGTTGCATTTCTGCAAAGAGATTTATTGCAGTAGATGTGAGTGAAGAGATGGAGATTCTATTTCCTCCGTTAGCTCTTTGGCCCTGCTCATCCCAACTGCCCTGCTCTGGCCTCAGGCAGCCCGTTCCTCATCCGTATTCTTTCCAGGCCATCCCTCCAGCCCAGTAATCTGTTTCTGTCCTTTCAAAAAGTTAATAGGACAAAAACAAATCACCGGTCTCCAGTAAGTCATGCAGGGTTCTTGGGGACCTAGCGGTCAGCTCTGAGAAGGACATGAGAGGAGTAGGCAGTGCTGGGAATGCCAAATCAGCCTTCTCTCCCTGGAAGGACACTGATGAAGCTGCAAAAGTCCCCCTCTAGGCCCCTGGGGCTCCAATCCGCAAATCTTAGCCTACATTGCTTAGATTACATGGGGAAATTAAAGATAAATCTTTCCCCAAAGAGGCAGACAGTACAGTGTTTCTATTCAGGAGGCACATGAGGTGCAGAGAGGCTGTTCTTGTATCAATAATCACTGCTGTCTGCCTCATAGATACTTGTCTCCTCTTCTTCACTCCAGATCATAAGCCCTTCTTCACTCTTTCCTAGTATCACAAGACACAGGTTAAGTTCACATATCACATCCCCTCAGTCACATTTGTCTCCCTTAACCCTCTTAACCTACCATTTCCTGAAGGCTATACGTGGGGGCCATTTCTTACCATCCGTCCTCTCCTGTCCATTGTCTTTGTCATTTTTTAAAGGCAGGATCCTAATTCTTGCTCTTCAGAACAATTTTAGGCTTTGGCAATCTGATCCTCTTACTTCTGGAGTCCCCCTTTAGAGTTCATCTTGCACTCTGTAAGTGGACTGGCTTTCCAGGAGCTGAGCTGTGATGGCTTATAATCTAAGGATGGAACGTAATTCTTAGCATGGCACTCAAGGCCCTCCACAGTCCCATCCCAGTTTATTTGTTCAGACGATTTGCTTCTAATTGCCCTTCACACCTGTGCTAGCTAGCTAGTATGGTAGCCATTAACTATCTGTGACCATTACACTTAAATAAAAATTAATTGAAAATAAAATTAGAAATTCAGGTATTTAGCCATGACAGCCCCATTTCAATTGCTCAGTGGCCACATGGACTTCATGACTACCATATTGGACTGTAAGGATATAGGAATTTCCATTACCATAGAAATTTTTGTTGGGCGATGCTGTTTCACATGTCATAAGCCAGACCCAAATGAGACTCTTTGCTATCCTTTGTTCATATGCTCAGGTTTTCCACCTTAATACTTTGCTCATGGTCTCACCTTTATTGGAAAAGCCTGCCCCAGTCTCTCCATTCTCAAACATTTTTTTAGGAAGCTTTCCTTGCTTCTCCACCTAGAAGTGACTTGCGCTACCTTTAAAGTCTCATAGACCCTAGTACTTCTGATGGTCCTTGTAACTTTTCATTGTTATTCATAGTTATACTTATCATAATGCCTATAACATGTACAGGGCTCAGCGGATATTTGTTGGATGAATGAATGCACTCCCTCTGTTGGACTATAAGCTCTGAATACTGACAAGTACCCATTATTTTTTGCCTACCATAAGTCAAGCATTATTCTGGGAAATATATTCATAGTGTCTCTGAACCTTGTAATAGCACTATTAAGTAAGAATTAATATTCCCATTTGGTAGATGAGTAAACTGATACTTACATATGCAGTACCCTATCCCAAGGTCCACAGTTGACAAATAGCAGAGCCAGAGTTTAAAATGAAGTCTGAATAACTCTAAGCCTCTGTTGTTGCATAGAGTTATACTGTGCTGCCTTTCTTTGAAGTGAGATTCCTTCATTTTACTATAGGGGCAGAAAAGTCTTCATAAAACTTTCTCCTACTCCTGCCTATCCTCTTCCCCTCTACTCAAAGCCTAGAGACTGGCACGTAGTTATTATATTTTAAACACTGAATGACAAACTTTTAAGTCACAAAGAGACTCTCAAGGTTGTGCCCACATGGAGTCTTAAGACTATGGATTCAGCTGTGCTGTTAAGTTTGCCCTTGGCTATTGTCATCTCAGGTAAGTTATCCTAAACTCCCCCACCCTCAGTATACACATGCACACCTTTCCAGCCCCCAACGTCAGACTCAGGGACCCCAGGCTTCTCTTGGAATTGCCTGAGCTGACTTTCTTCTATTAGATACAATTCTGTGTGCATATTTTAGGGGGAATTGTTTTCTCTCCTGGAAAGTACAGGCAAATCCCATCTAGTTTTTTTTTCAAAGAAGTCCCTGTCATTTAACACATGCCATAATAATCTCTACTCCACCTGTTTGTTCTTACAGCATATTTCTAGAATGCCCTTTCTCCCTCCTCCCACCCTTGTTTGTTTAAACATTGCTTTGAGAAGTTACTTTGACAAGTCATACCTGACTTCTCTGCCCTTCCTGGTGTTTCTATAGCATGGAGAACCTGCATTATACAAAGACACAAGTAGTTAGATGCTCATTTGCACAAGGGGGGCATTTATTAGACACACTTACTATATGTTCGTCTATCCCTTCTAGCTCATAAAATATCCCAAGCTCAATGGGACAGAGGTGATGGCAGGTGGATAGAAGGAAGTAGGGTGGGGCCAGACAGTCAAAAACACTGTCCATTTTACCCGTGAGACTTCAGAGGCTCAAAAGAGTGAATCTGTCTGTTCCAACTCACCGTCTAGGAGTGAAACTTGTACTCAAACCCAGGTGTCTCACCCTATTTGATCACTTTGTCTTTCCTTCTCCCTTCCCTCCCTACAAAAAAAACCACTAATTATCATATCTAGGCCAACGTAGACATTGCTCTGTCTCCCAGGAAGGATGCATCCTCCTGAATTCACTGGTCCTCGTTGAGAGGAATCACAGGAAGACAGATTTGGGGACTTTGGGTGGTGAGCTGTGCATGTGCACTCCAGAGCTGGCACCCTCTCCCCTTGCTGAGGGAAGCTGTTGGAGGCACGTTTCCCTCTAAGCCAGGCATATGTCACCTTCGGGCAAAAGATGAGCTAATAGAATTGAGATGAATGTAATTGGCAGAAGGTCAGTGAGGGAGCTATGTGCGTCTGGAGCTTCCCGAAAAGGCCAGTGTGTTTCTTGCTCCCCTGTCTCGAGATTAGTATGCAGGTAAGGCAGATGGGCCTCAGCAGAGTAATTGGATCATTCGGAGATCGGCAATGCCTGGTGTATGTACAAAGCCTCAACAGTGATTAGATCCTGCCCGCTCATCTCGGCAAGCCTTGAAATTCTTCCCACTGTGAAAAACTAATTTTCTGTGGGAATTTATTAAATAAGAAATCTGCATGCCACTTTACCTTGTAAGTCAGGCCAGCAGAATACAAAGATTCCCCTCGACTTTGATGCATGTTCCTAGCAGAGACTTCTCCATCACTTGGGGAGAGGTGTTTAGGAGCTAGTTTAGTTTCAGGGCATGTGTATTTTTCAGTGTGTCCTCATGGCAAGAAATACGGGACCCTCAGCTGAAAGCCCATGATATGAGAGAATAACCAGGACAAACAGAATGCAGGGTGGGGTGGGGATGGGTGTGAAAAAGTCAGGCCCATGTCCTCCTTCCTTGTAATGGGCTAAAATGTGTGCCCCCTCCACCCCCATTTGTATGTTGAAACTCTAATCTCCAGTACCTCAGAATGCAACCTTGTTTGGAAATAGTCTTTGCAGTTGTAATTAGTTAAGATGAGGCGATACTGGAGAAGGGTGGGCCCCTCATCCAGTATGACTAGTGTTCTTATAAAAAGGGGAAGTTTGGACACAGACAAAGGAAGAACACCATATACAGATGAAGGCAGAGATGGGGCTGATGCTTCGAGGAGGAACATCAATGATTGTCAGCAAACAATCAGAAGCTAGGAGAGTCATGGAAGAGATTCTCTCTTCCATTGCTCAGAAGGAACTGACCCTGCCAATACCTTCATCTCCAACCTCTAGCCTCCAGGACTGTGAGATAATACATTTCTATCAGGTAAGCCATCCAGTCCGTTAGGGCAGTCCTAGAAAACTACTACAAGGACAAAGATTCTTTTATATGGGAGTCTGGACACCTGGCTTCTGGTTTGTGCCTCCCTCCAGACATGAGTGTGTATGGCAGGCTGGGTTTGTGAAGCAGTAGGCTCTGAGATGATTAGTGTGTGCAGGTTTATCAGGGTGGTCTCTAGGATTGGCACCTGTGGAGGGGGAATGACCCAGAGCAGGAATTCTATATTTGAGCTGCAATGACATATCAAACAGAAGCCTAAGCTGACCCAGTGGGGAGTCTGGAAAATTGAATGACCATTCAGAACTGCCCCACATTGGAGTCAGAGATCTTTATACCCGAGCTGCTTCAGGAAGAGGGCATGAACTTCAGCAAGGTGGCTCTCCTCAGCTGAGGCAATCCCAAGAGAAGACAGAAAGCTGAGAGTTAGCTGCTTCCCACATTCCCGGAAGCTGGGGGTACAAATCCTTGATTCCTAAAGGGGCTCTGAGTGGCTCATTACAGCACCACAAGGCCTCATCTTGGTCAGATCTCTGGATGAGAAAATGCAAATGGTAAACCTTGCTGGGTGCTGAGGAAGGTGCTTTGTTGAATTATATTCTATCCAAAGGATGATTTCTTGATTTTGAGGGTTGAGTCACTTGGGAGAGTGAGTACTCCACCATTTGGGGGAATTCAAATAGAAGCTGTATGCCTTCCCAGGAGTATTAAAGACAAGAGCAGAAGCAGGGGATATATGCAGTTGGTAGACAGTTTGCACAATCCCTTAAGACTTGGAATCTTTGCAGACTATCGACCTGTACTGGCCTCAGGGCAACATGAGTAGACCCAGTGATTTATGTGAGGAAACCTCATGCATTGAAAGAGGATGAGATTTAGAAGTAAAGAGTTCCTATCCTGCCTGGCTCTCTGTGCATGACCTTGAGCCAGGATCTCCACATTAAATGCCTCAGTCCACCCAAGTGTCAAGAGAAGAAATTAAACTAGACAAATGCTTTTCTATCTGAAACAATTCTCATAGAGCCTGGGTGCTTTCCTCCAGAACACATTGCACTTTTGTGATTATATAACAATTTGTGTGATGATACGATCCACATTGTCTCCTTTGTTGGGCTGCAGCTTATGGAGAGAAGGGAGTTACCTTGTTTATATCGCAGGATTTTACATTCTACTATTTATTGAACATTAACACATGGCCAGACGTGAGGACTAATTGAGTCCTTGCAACAACCCCATGAGGTGGAACTCATTAGTCTCAAGAAACACTTGGGGAAACTGTATGAGGCCATGCCCAGTAAGTGGTAGAGTTTAGGCATGAACTTAGGCAGCCTTCTTCTTAATTACTCAGAGACTTCCTCACAGGATCCTAAACTCATGGTGGAATATGGCAGAATCTTAGTTGCAATTTGGTGCACATATGAATGAGAACCAATTGGCCCCTTTATTTAAAAAAAAATCTCAAAGATACCAAATATTACATACATGAAAGTTCTGCTTATGGAAGGGTATGGTCATTGCAACCACACCCCCATCCCAACAAGAGATGAGCTTCCTCTTCTCTTGCATATTACATAAGTGAAATTACCCGGGAGCCCAGTTCTGCAACCACCCCCATGCTGTAGGCATCTCTACCATCTGAGTTCTGTTTGGCAGTGTAGACGTGGGAGGGTGGCTGCTTTGGGTGGCTCATTCACCACCAATGGGATAAGGGTAGGGAGTAAATCTGGCCTTGGTAAGACGCCAGAGCATTGAAATCATCCATGACCTGTTTGTATTCCTTGTTAACCCCCTGAACTGCAGGGGGTTCGTGAAGCCCTTCTTGTTCATTCACCTTGCATGGTCACCAAAGGTGCTCAGAATTAAAGGGAAGTAGAGTTGGTAGAAGCCTCTGTACAACCTGCATCTTCCTGCCCTTCAGGCCACTGTCCAGGGAGAAGTTCCACGGAGTGTCATATAGAGAGGGGCAGAAGAGGTTGACGGAGTTGCCACGAGATTAGGAGAGCTGGCTTGGCAATGAAAGTGAAGTTGTAATGAGGAGAAAGTACCTGGCACCACGGAACCCCAACTCAGTGCACAGTCTAGGAGGTGCCAGAGTCTTCTTGGCTGGAAGACATCTCCCCTTCAGCTCAGAACAGTTAACTGAGTGAAGGTTAATTTGTCCATCAACTTGTGGTGACTGTGAGAGCCTTTTCTGCACACCAGAAGGGGAGGAAACTGGCAGAGTAGAGAAGGTAGGTGGAAAGGTTCGAGAAGCCTGGAAGCTGGTTAATGGATTGAAGGAAAAGGATGTCGTTGAGTCAGGGCTGGGCTAGCAAAGGAAGGAAAGGAACTGTCCAGGATAGCTTCCTGGTCAGAAGAGGAAAGGGCTTCCAGCCTCTCAGTTTGTCCCCTCCATCAGTGCCCTGCTCCTGTCCTTACCACTGGGGTGCACAGCAACCCAACTTCCAGCTGGCAGCATTGACATCTCTGCCTGAGGATTTCTTTTTTTGGAGCCATTTATGTTCCTCTGTGTGCAGTGCAGGCTGGAAGTGCTGGCAAATTAACTCCCCCTGGAAGGGCTCCCTGTTCCATGACGGATGCAAGTTGGTGTCCAAATATCCCAGATCCCCCGCCTTGTGGGTAGGATAACTCTGACCTTGGCTCCCAGAATTCCCCAGTGGGATCAAGCTCCAACTAACCACAGTGGTAATCTGCCAAATAATGCAAACCCTGTCCCTTTTTCCACCTCCTTCACCTGGCAGTCACCTCCCAAATAAACTACTTATGCCTGGCTCTTTCTCAGCATCTGCTTCTAGGGGAACAAAAGCTAAGATACCCTGTGCTTTGATCGATCCTGTTTAAGTTGAGGTGGTTAGCAAAAGGGGCTGTTACCCTTTGGGCTGGATGGAGACACCTGGTAGTGTATGACCTCACATTTGGACTCCACTATCTATTTCCACCCCAGAAGTACTTTTATCCTCTGTTTTGACTCTGGAGTTATCACTGATGAGGATTTTCGCTGGATACTTATGGAAGATCTGAAGCACTAAAGTTCCTGTTCCCCTTATCTTATGCCACAGTCTTGTCTTCAGAGACCTCTTGCTGTTGCGATAAGCACAGCTTCCCTGGGGCCCCTTCCTAGTTTCTCACTCACCAACCCCACAGCACTGAGCACATGTTTATTTTCTTCCGTAAGAAAATGTTAGACAGCCAAGGAGTTGGCATGCATTGAGAGCCTTCAGTGCATCAGTCAGTGCGCTATGTGCATAATCACATTTAGATCTTCTGAGGGAGGTACTGAGGCATCCATGTGGGGAGAGACTTGAATGCAAGGAGAGTCTCTAAAATCAGGGTCCACCTACTCCTTTAGCCTCACCTCCCCACCCAGGTGCTACCTAGATTAGATTAGTGGAAAGAACAAGCGTTTTTGAATGAGATAGATCTGAGCTCCAGACCCATTTGTGCCATTTGCTCACTTTGTAGCTCTGGCTAAGTTATTTAATCTGTTTCCTCATCTGTATAATGGGCACACTGACAATTGCATCTTAGGCAATTATAGTGGTTAAAGGAGGCAAGGCACATCAATTTCCTAGAACGGTTCTTAGCCTATAGTAAGTGCGTAACAAATGTTAGCCATTGTTTTCACTTTGCACCCCATTGAAGTTCACACATCCAGCCATTTCTGGGGAGGAGTTGACCAGATGGCAGCTTTGCACTAATCAGAGGTTAGGAGTCTACCCTGAGAACAGTGTCATTTGGGGACACATTGGAGACATCACTGATTCTCCAGCTCTGCCCGCCTCATTCCAGTCCCCTCCATGTCACAAAATTGAAGAAGGAAGATTCATCACAAGTTGAAGGATTTTCATGACAAAGTCATTTTTCTGCTCATGACCTCTTGTTTTTATACAAGAACTTAGTAGGTATCTGGCAAAACATCAGCCACAACCCAGATAAAAGTATAATTATTTCCTATTTGCTTGCTGGGGTTTTCAAATCAGTGCAGTAATTTAAGCATGACTCTTGGAGGCTTACAAAAAGATGTTATGATTAGTTTTATCTCCTTTGTTAAGGAAAAATAATTACAGTGAAATAATTAGAGGCGGCAGAGTTGACACGAGATTAGGAGAGCTGGCTTGGCAATGAAAGTGAAGTTCTAATGAGGAGAAAGTATAACAAAGGGATGGGTCTACAGGGAAAGTGCCAGGAGCTTGTCCAGTTCTGGCCTCAGAACTCAGGGACAGAGAGGAAGCAGTACAGCTGGCTCCGTTACCAGCTTCGTAACAGAATTAAACCACTCGGGCAAAGCACTGTCCTTGGTGTCATAAGACCCAAGTGTAAGTTCAGACTTAGCAATGCCAAGAGTGTGCCCTTAGACAAATCCCTCAGTAATTCCGAGCAATATTTAGTAGCTATGTGTTGGTTTCTTTTTCTTTGTCTAGAAGTGAGCTTCATGGAGATATAGGGATAAAATGAGGATGACCTGGCTTAATAAGTAGAAAGCCACCCACATGCACATAACTGCCATCTTGTGTATCCCACAGTTACTTATTATAGGTTATTTACCACTCCCTTATCCTGTGAAATGGTTTGAAATTACACAGGTATGTGATCAGGTCCTTGCTCAAGAGCACCAATGTTCTCACTCTTCTGGCAACCTGGCGAAAATACCAAGGAGTCTGCACTTGACTTTGTTAATGGCCCAGTGAAAGATAAAAATAATACCTAACATTGTGTTAGAACCTACCATGTGCTGGGCACCAGGTTAAGGATTCTGAGTGTATTGACTCCATCTATCTTTATACCAATACTGAGAGGTGGACAGTATGGTAGATCCTTTTATATCCCACACTTGTGTGGAAACCAAGATTAAGACAGTAAGGAACTTACTCATTTGTTCCTTGTAGCTGACCTTGCATTTGGCAGGATCAGGTTTCAAACAGATCAGGTCTGTTTGACACAGAGATGGAGGCATTAACTCCCAACTTCAGTGAGGTTTCTTGAGGACTTCCAAGCTGTTGTGTCATTTGGTGATGGTAGCCAGGAGGAAAGGAAACTGGCTCTGAGATAATCTAAGAATAATGTAGGAAACTAGCCTCAACCTGGGTTAGCAATGCCTAGATGTTCCCATATGTATTAGTTATCTATACTAATAGATATAACACTAATACTAATACTATGTAATAAGTTATCACCAAACTTATTTGGCTTAAAACAACAAATGTTTATTTTCCTACAGTATTCGTGGGTTGGGAATTAGGGAGTGGTTAACTGTGTGCCCCTGGCTTGAGGTCTGTCATGGGGCTGCAGTCTCATCTGAAGGTTGGGTTGGAGGACCCACTTCCAGGTTCAGTCAAATAGCTCTTGGCCGGCCTCAGAAGATCAGCCTCTAAGCTCCCCCATGTAGTTACTGGGCAGCCTCACAATGTGAACGTCTATATAGATTGCTTGAGTGTCCTCACAGCATGGTACCTGGTGATCTGAGAGAGAGAGAGACAGAGAAAGATTGAAAGACAGAAAAAGGAAGCAGAGAGTTCCTAAGTTGGGAGCCACACTTTTTATAACCTAGTATTATAAGTGACATGCCATCCCATCGACTGATGAAAGGATAAAGAAGATGTGGTACATATACACCATGGAATATTAGCTACCAAAAAGAATGAAATCTTGCCATTTGCAATAACGTGGATGGAGCTAGAATGTATTTTTTTAAATTTATTTTTGGGACAGAGAGAGACAGAGCATGAGCAAGGGAGGGGCAGAGAGAGAGGGAGACACAGAATCTGAAGCAGGCTCCAAGCTCTGAGCTGTCAGCACAGAGCCCGACACGGGGCTCGAACTCATGGACTGTGAGATCATGACCTGAGCTGAAGTCAGACGCCCAACCAACTGAGCCACCCAGGCGCCCCTGGAGCTAGAATGTATTATGCTAAGTGAAATAAGTCAGAGAAAGACAAATGCCATATGGTTTCACTCATATTTGGAATTTAAGAAACAAAACAGATGAATGTATGGGAAGCAGGAGGCGGGGAAGAGGAGAGAGAGAAACCACAAGAGACTCTTAAAAATGGAGAACAAACTGAGGTTGATGGGTGGAGGTGGGTGGGAGATGGACTAGATGGGCGATGGGTATTAAGGAGGGCACTGATGTGGTAAGCACTGGTGTTCAGTGTAAGTGATGAATCACTGAATTCTACTCCTGAAACCAGTATTGCACTGTATGTTAACTAATGAAAATTTAAATTAAAAAAATATATAAATTTTTTTTTTAATTTTTTTTTTCAACGTTTATTTATTTTTGGGACAGCGAGAGACAGAGCATGAACGGGGGAGGGGCAGAGAGAGAGGGAGACACAGAATCGGAAACAGGCTCCAGGCTCCGAGCCATCAGCCCAGAGCCTGACGCGGGGCTCGAACTCACGGACCGCGAGATCGTGACCTGGCTGAAGTCGGACGCTTAACCGACTGCGCCACCCAGGCGCCCCAAAAAATATATAAATTTTTAAGAAAGTGACATGCCATCGTTTTTTCTGTATTCAGTTAATTAGAAATGAGTCATTATATTAAGTCTACATTTATGGGGAGGGGATTACTCAAGTCATGAAAACCAGAAGGTGGGTATCATTGGGGGTTGTCTCAGAGGCTGCCCACAGCACCGTTTTTTACTGCCCACTCTCTTTCCTTCCTCTATGTTTTAGAATAGAGATGGCTCATATTAGTGCATTCTCCATGTGTTCACAGATCCTAAGAGGACAAGATCATCACTGATCTGGCTTGTGTCTTTCCATTCCCATTCATTTGTTTCCATATAGTTTGTATAGAGTCAAAGTTAATCAACTGGCTATTGAATCTTTTCCATGTTTTGGGATGCCACAACTGATTGGAGCAATCCAGAGACTAAAATACCAGTCACTACTTTAGTGATGTTCATTTACACAATCAACAAACAACTGAGTACTTACTTATTCTTCAAGGGTTAAAAGAGGTAAGACCATCACGGTCCCTGCCTGTGTGGAGCTCACCTTCTAGTGGGAAGACTGATAATAAAGAAAAGTAAACAAATACTATACTTTTAGATTACACTAAGTGCTCTAAAGGAAATGTATAGGATGATACAATAAAGAGTAACATGGAAGAGCGACGTTTAGTATGTGGTCAGAAAAGTCTTCAGAAGGCAACCAACCTGACATATTACTGTTATGGGCCCCCCCCAAAAAAATTGTGTGTACCTGTCTCTGTATATGTATTACAAATCTATGATGATCATGTTGGTAATGATGATCCTTAGAGTTGTTCAGTACACTGCCCTGTGAACTGCACATAGCATTTCTGGCAAAAGCTGTCTTACTCATTTTACCAGTCTTCAAAGCAGCTGATAATGCTTGTCCCTTGGTTGATGTGAGATTAGATTGTGCAGGTTCCTGCAGACTCTGTTAAGGATTTTAAGCTCGATCTTAAGTACAAATGGTAGACAATGAACAGCTCAAAGCAAAAATCTGTGTCCAATAATCTGTGCAGCGTCTGAACTGGGTCTCTGATACTTGGGCAATCAGAACAGATAAAAAGACTAATTTTCCTTCATCACCATTGTAGGTTAGGTGACTTTATTCATGCCAGCCCTGATCATTCCTAATTCCCCACTCTGTTGTTGGGGGATGCTGTTCTCTTAGTTTCTGTCTTCCCGTCTCATTTTCTCTTCATTTCTTTCCCTTCCTCCTTTCCCCCGACTCTTCATTCATAAGAATAAGCTCAGAGAAAAATCTTAGGGAAGAGGTCTCTACTTGACCGTTATTTCTTCCTAAATTAGGCCATTTACCATCAGCCTTAAGCCATTGTAGGAGCCTAGGGTGACCCTCCCCAACATTTTCCCTTTATAACTTAGAAGTGCTGAATCCCTCACTGCATCCTGGCCTTGTAACTAATTTCTAAGGAAGCGAGAGGGTGATCTCCCAGGAGGGAAAGATAATTCTCGTTTTCCCTTCTCATAAGCTCCACAAGTGGTTGTCAGGTGAGAAAGCTGCCAGGTCAGCACCAGGCCCCCATGCTAAGCCGCTTATCACTGCCACCATGGCCGCCACTTTATTAGCTTAACTTCTCAGAGGCACAACTCCTGGATTGAGCTGGGAGAGAGTAGGAAATGACATCCTCTTAGCAAGAGAGAAAACTCTCCCACAGATGGGGAGAAGCAGGTTTAGCATTCCTGGACCACTCCTGCCCAGCAGCAGAACTCAGCTGTGTTCTCAACGGGGTCTCAGATGCAAGTGATTGGCCGCCTGCATCCCGTGCTCCTAGGATGCCCTGGGGGGCCGGTGTTGAAGTGAATTAGAAGGAATCTGATTTGTCTCCTTGCTCCCTTCCCCCCCATTCTGCCTGCATAGCCTCACTTTAACTTGCTTTATAACCTGGAATTCATGGGCCAGTTTTCACTCCTCTTCTCCCACATTAGACAGCCCCTTCACTGAGCACCCACAGGGTGCCAGGCTCTCATTCACACATGGAGAAATAGATCAAGCTTCTGCCCTTAAAAGAGTACACACTTCAGAGGAGAAGCTTACCAAAGGGCTTTCTTGTTTTAAAAAGTAATGATTGATAATAGTGTACTAGGTAATAATACGTGCATTCAGTGCTCACTGCTGGGCACTGTGCTAAGCACTTTAAGTGCATCTTTCACTGAATCCTCCCAACTGCCTGAGAGGTTTGGGGCTTTGATGGCTCATTTGCATTTTATGAAGAAATGAAGGGTTTCATATTCTGATTACTTTTCTCAAGATTAGCTAACTGGTCAGGACCTGACAATGATTCTAGTCAAAGAAGGTGGGAATCCGCAGATGGTTCTGACTCCACCTATGGGAGTCACGTTGGGCACTGGGAAGGGTTTAGGGTGGCTTTGCAGATTTCTGGAACTGGGGAATTGTGTCAGTAGAGAAATGATCATGTCCTTGGTCCATGCCATCATCCTCTCTCACCTGGACACCTGACATAACTTCCTCTTAATTCTCAACCTGGTCCCTCAAATCTCTTTTCTTTATCTTTAATTTCTATTACTTTTTAATTGAAGGATAGTTTGCATACAATAGTATATTATTTTCAGGTTTATCACTAAATTCACTTTCTAATCCATTCTCAAAGTGTAGCCAGAATGATTTTTACAAAATGCATTTTGAATTGTGACACTTGCCTGTTTAGAATCACTTCCCATTGCATAGCCTAGCCCTTGGTCATCTCCAATGTCACCTTGTCCCTTCTCCCTGCCCACCTCTGCCCTTCCTTCCTCACTCTCTTCTCTCTCTCCTTCTACCTTTACCAACTAATTCCCTTTCAGTTGCTTGGATATGACCCTCTTCCTTCTGCACAGGATGCTTGCATTCCCTGTTCTTTCTGCCCATTACTCTGTCCCCACCCTACAGATCCTCCTCCTCATGCTTTAGAGCTCAGTTTGATCACCACCTTTTCAGAGGCCTGCCTTGACCAGATCAAATCCCATATCCCTATCACCCAGGACAGTCAGCAGTAGCCTGCAGTCCTCTGTATCTCTTATCACAGTTGGAATTCTACCTTTTTTCTCCAACACTGAACCACGGACAACTTGAGATCAGAGACTGTGCTTACCTAGTTCCACACTATCACCAGAAGCTGGCAGATAGTAGATGGTCACTTAAAGCCAGTTAAATGAATGAATGAGCCATATGCATTCCCCATCTTGATTACGATTAGTGCATTCAGCTTACCAAGATTTACTCAAGAATGTCATTGGAGCCATTGTGTTTGAGATTTTGAATACGGTGTACTCCCTGTCCTCAAGTTGATGACAGTCATGGGAGTGGAGTATATGCACAACTATAGTGGTAAATGCAGCAAACGAAAACAAGGTAAGAAGCAGCACCTGGCTTTGCCTGGGAAGTCAGGGAGGCTTCTCAGGCCAGGCATCTTTATCTCAGCCTCACATCACTGGTGTTTCAGTAGGTGCCCAGAGGGGGAGGGCATTCAGGCAGAGCAAACCTTGGGTGCAGAGGAGGCATGGGAGAGCCTGGGAATGTGACCTTTGGGCAGAAATCACACGTGCACCTCATTTCCCAGTGCCAGAGAGGTGGGGCATTTTTAACCTACTGCCTCTCATCTGACTTCATGTAAGTACCTAGAAAATTAGTTCAGGTGTCTATACGTGTCATCTGGATATGTAGAAATAATGTAGAAATTGCTGACACTTCAGTGAAATTTTATTAATTCCTGTTGCCCCGGTTAAATTATTAAAACCCCCTCTAAAATATCCTGGATTGGATAATAAGTTATGTAGTTACCCTATTGAAAGCCTGAAACAAAGATTGCAGCTTTTTTTTTAAGTGAGATGAAATCCACATAATATAAAATAAACTGTTTTAAGGTTAGTGGTATCTAATACATTCACAATGATATGCAACTAACACCACTGTCTAGTCCCAAAACATTTTCATTACTTCAATGAGAAATCTTGTACACTAAGACACTCCCCATTCCCTCCTACCCCAAGCCCCTGGCAACCACTAATCTACTCTCTGCCTCTATGGATTTGTCCATCTGCATATTTCATCCAAATAGAATCCTATGATATTTGTCCTTTTTTGTCTGGCTTCTTTTACTTAGCATTATGTTTTCAAGTTTCTTTCGTATTACAGCATGTATCAGCACTTCATTCTTTTTATGGCAACATAACATTCCATTGTGTGGATATTCCACATTTGGCTTAACCATTCATTAGTTGATGGACATTTGGGCTGTTACTAGCCTTTGGCTGTCATCAAGAGTGCTGCTATGAATATTTGTGTACGAGGATTTGTTTGAGAAAATGCTTTCGGTTTTTTTGGGTAATGCTAGGTCATACAGTAATTCTTAAACTTTTTGATAAACCAATCACAACTTTTTTTTGTAACATTTATTCATTTTTGAGAGAGAGAGAGAGAGCGAGCGAGCGAGTGGGGAGTGGCAGAGAGAGAGGGAGACACAGAATCCGAAGCAGGCTCCGGGCTCTGAGCTGTGAGCCCAGAGCCCTATGCGGGGCTCGAACTCACGAACCATGAGATCATGACCTGAGCCAAAGTTAGATGCTTAACAGACTCAGCCTCCCATGTACCCCAATCACAACTTTTTGAGTAACTGCCGTACTGATCTTCATCTGTCTCCCTCATCCTTATCATGGCATCAGAATGGGCAGATCCTGTCCTGCACTAGGAGGGAATATCCTTTTCAAGGGCAACTGAAAGCCCATGTCTGAGAAGCGGCCCAGTATGGAGATAAGGAGAATACTCAGGTAAGATCCAGAGCCTTTCCTGGGTAATTAGGCTGAGGTGGGATAAAAAATAAAATATTCTTCACGAGAACAATGTATGAAAACTCTTGCTGCAAACTATTATGATTTTCAAAACTGATTGATAGGAAAAAATTAAAAAGGATGCATCGAAACAATGAGCTTAATGGAAAAGCATAAAAATTTTATGTCTAATGGAGTTGTATATTCATATTTGTGTGATGGCATGTGAATATGTACAATGCCAGAATGATGCATGAAGAATCTCTTCTTTTTTCCCTGTTTGATGGTGAGCGGGAGACCCCAGGGGTAACTGGAATCAGCACTTCCAATCCACATTCTGTCTCTGACGTGATAGCAGAAATTTACCTGAACCCCTGTAAATTCCATGCAATGCTATAAATATTGCTAAGTACCTCTTAGGATATAGGTATCATGCAAAGCATCTCAGAGAACAGAAAAGTCATAATAAGCAGTGGGGTTAGAGAAAGACCAAGAAGCAGGAATTTTGGTCCAGTTCCAGTTCATAATTGACTTTCAGGTGGCTTCTGAAGTGACAGGGATCTTTTCCTGTCTCCTCTGCCCTAAGAGGATATCTTTCTTTACCAATTCAAACATTCAGATGCCATGCCCTCAGACAGCTTGCAATTTTTATATAAATCATTCATAGTGCAAGGTAGAACTTGATGAAAGGTAGAAGCAAATGCCCTTGTTGGGAGAGAGGAGAGAGGAGGAAGGGAGTGAGGGGAGCATTCAGATGCACAAAGGATCTAATCTGACTTAGAAGGACCAGTGAGGGCATCAAAATGAAATTGTCTTTGAGATAGAGCCAGTCATTGATACTGATGAGACTATTGGTAATAGGAACTATTTCCTGAAGGGTAATAATTAAGGGGGTGAGAAAAGTGGGAAAAGGAAGCATAGAAGGAAGGGGACAGAAGTTGCAGCACGTAAAAGAAAGCCAGCCAAGACAGACCTTGCCCTCTCCCTAGTCTTACTGAAGCAAGGAGAAAAAGAGGAAAAGGAAGCATAGAAGAAAGGGAAAAAGGAAGTGGCCAGGAGATACAGCAGGTAGAAGAAAGTCAGCCAAGATACAATGTGCCCACTCTGTAGTCTTACTGCAAGGAGCACACTGGAAGTTTCTGCCTGGCTCAGTAGAGAATAGTCCCCACCTACCAGGCCCTACAAATGCTTCTGAGAGAGCCCACCTTCTCCCCATGCTGGACACAGGACCTAGGTGGGAGTGCTCGCCATACAGAGTCCCCATTGCCCTCTGGCAGAAAGCTACTGCTGGCTTAGGTCGTTCCCCCCCATCTCCATCAGTAACCACCCACCCCCATGTAATTTATTTATCTATTCATTCTCTCTACCCAGATTTCCATAAACTCCTCCAACCCCATAGTGTATTCAGATGGAAATAAATGAGTTTAATTACTTAAAGTAAATTTGGAATTCAGGGGCGATGGCACTCCATTCTGCATGTGAGCCCAGCCACAGAAGGAAGTGTAAAATATTCAAGCCTTTGAAAGATTGCAACCACTGGGCTTGGCAGACACAGGCATGTTGCCTCCCTTCCTGGATGGGCTCCCGAGCTGAGTGGAAGAGATTGGCTCTTCATTCTTTCCTAGCTCTAGCTGGGGAGCAGGGACAGAGGCAGCCTTGGCCAGGATTCTCCCCTTCCCTCTTCCCAGAGGGCTCCTTGTGAGGCCTGGGCCGGCTTCCACATTAACCTCTCTAGGCTTGCTGGAGCAGCTGATAATTTCACTCTGCACCCAGTGATGCATGTAAGCCATCAGAAAATCTATAACCAGGCTGGGGGAAATGGCTGCTAAGGTCGTGGTAATGGGCCAGTTTAGGGGAGACTTCCAGGGAAGGGTAATTTACAATTTAAATAAGAAAAATAATAAACTCTAAATTAACAAAAGGAAGAATTCTATGGCTGTGTAGGAGGAGGGCCTTTCTTTCTGAACTTCCCCTTCTATAAGTTACTAAACTGGTCTGAGAGCCTCCAGTGTGGCTCACGGGGGACTTTTGGCAGCCCTCAGAACAAGGCTGGGAGGGACCCCACCGAGTGAGAAGGAGGCTCTGGACAGCCAAATTGTAACAGGAACCTTCTGTATCATCCCAGCTCAGGCAAAGGCCTGGAGGGGGAGGGGTGTGCATGGGATCAGAGCATCTGCCCTAATGTCCCACCTGAAGAGGATGACTGTGAATTCAGACCCAGATCCTCTGTCCCCAGAGTCAGTTCTTAATCACCATGACCTCCTATATTTCCCATAGGGACCCTCTGAGACCTCCCTGGTGTTCCCACCATCCTAGGAACATCCTGACTGTGTGAGTCTGTCTTAATGGTTTTTTATACCAGGAGCTTATGACTGGAGATATTGCCCTCCTTCTCCAGGACTGTAGTGATTCTGTGAGTCCCAGGGATTGGGGGCAGGGCCAGTGTCTGGCTGGAAGCTTCTCCTTTGCAGATACTAGGAACGCGATAAAGATGAGAGCTTTCTTTAGGCAAAACCACAAGGTATCCATGTTGGTGCCAGGGACCTTTTCTTTCTTCTCATGTATTCTTGGCTCTTTCAGCCATAAGTCTGGGGCTCTCCTGTCACCTGATGCCCATCAGCACAGACTCCCACTGAAGCTGGTCTTCCATACCGTCCTGCTGTTTTCCTGTCTCCTTGAAAACTTGCCTCTCCTGAGTACCAGCCGTCAGACCCCACCCCCCACCATGGCAGGCAAACCTCTATGAGTTAAGGGTTACCCCCATAGTGCCTACCACCTGCACACGAATGTTCACAACAGCAGTGTTTACAAGATGGAAACAGCTCAAGTAATGAGTGGATAAACAGAATTGTGGGCTCTCAGGAGAATATTATTCAGCCAGAAAACGGCACAAAGCTCTGATTCATGCTACAACATGGATGAACCTTGAGAACGTGATGCTAAGTGAAAGAAACCAGACCCAAAAGATCACATGTTATATGATTCCATTTCCAGAATAAGGAAATCTATGGACACAGAATGTAGATTAGTAGTTGCCTGAGGTGGGGAGGGGCAGTGGGGAGTGACTGCTGATGGGTATGGGTTTTCCTTTCTGGGTGATGAAAATGTTCAAGGCTTAAATGTACTAAATGCTAATGAATTCCATGCTTTAAAATGGTTAATTTTATGTTTTGTGTGTGTGTGGAGAGAGAGAGTGAGACGGAGGGAGGGAGGGAGGGAGGGAGGGAGAGACAGAGAGAGAAGGGCCAGCATGTGAGCAGCAGGTTTCCTTCTCAGTCTCTCAGGTCTGCTCCACCCTTTTCCCTGAAAGACGAGCCTTAGGGCCTTCTGTGGTTGTGCATCAGCACAGACCTCCACACAGCTGTCTCTGCTGCCTCATCTCAACTCAGGCAGTGTTCACTCTCACAAATTAAAATTCTGAATCTGGTGAGCCAAACTCCTCTTTCCTTAGGTCATTCATAGAATATGCATCAGGCCTTCTCTACCTTCCCACCTGTTGTTCTGTTCACCTGGGGAGCAGGGCTGTGAAACTGGGTGCCCTGCTCACTTGGGGTGGTATTCTAACTTAATGAGCTGGGAATTGGACTAACAGAACAAAATTAAACTCTGATGAGATATCAGGTCTTTCCAAGCCATACAGTGTTCTCCTTCCTAGTGAAAGGAGAAGGCGAGAATGCGAGAACAGCGTACCCTTTCCAAACCCCTGCTTCTTGATATTTCATGTACATACAGTTAATCATATGACACTTGTGCAGGACGAGGTTTGTGAACTCTACTGCCGCTGCTTACCAACACCACACCTTGCACTAGAAATCTTATTTCTAAAATGCTCATGACCAGTATAGTGGAGGAAGGCTGAGGTTTTTAACCAGGGCAAGGGGCCACCTCCCCAGGTTGTCTTTGGAAATGTGTGGTGAAATTTGGGGGTTTTACATGGACTAGGGGTGCTTTTGGAATTAAGTGTAGGGGGAGAAGGGTATAGGGATGCTAAAAATATTAGGAAGAGCAAAAATGACCCACACAATAATTATCCCCTTCCAAAATGTCCGTAACCCCTATAAAAAAGAATGGCGGATTCTACTGCACCTCTGATTCTGGCACTAGTCGTGTGACTGTGACCTTGGGTAAATCACTTAAACCTCACTCTTTTTATTTTTGTAATGGCTGTACCCACAGTATACAAATCAGATCTTTTGAGGTCTGCAAAAATTTTCATCCATGTTGTAGATTACTGACAGTGGTTTTTTTCTCTGAAAGGAGTCTATGGGTTCTTCAAGTTTGAGAAACTCAAGCTAAATGGTAGTCTTATTTTTAACAACAATAATATGAAAACAGTTATGGAGTGATTGCTTGTTTTATAAATCCTCAGAGCAGCCTCTTAAGTTAGATATTTTTATTAGTCCCATCTTGCAGAGGTGGTTTATACAATTTAGGCGAGCTAGTAGGCGGTAAGTTGGGATGTCAATATATGCAGTCACTCCATAATCCAAACTCTTAGCCACCAAACCCATGTCCCCAAATTTGATTTTCCTCAACGTCTTCATTTATTTTTACAGTATCCATATACCACCATGATGTTAAGCTGTATTTTCATACACTAGCTCTATTATTCATGTAATATTTTAAAATTGACTTAATCTTAATCTTAACTGAAACGTACTTAAATTGGAAGCTGTTATTTTTCTTGAAACACAAGGAAAACAAAACAGTGTTACGAAATTCTGTGCATATTCATAATGTATATGCAAGTGTGTGGCTTGCCCTGTCTTTGTCAAAAGGGAAGAAAAGAAAGTGTTTAGGAATTAAAAATATTATATGTAACAAACTGAGACTTTTTGCTTGATGGATTCCAAAATATTGGGAAAAAAATTAAATTTAAAAATAAAATTAAATCTAAAAAATAACAATTAAAATTCTTACCATAGGTAGCAATTTGTTTATGCCATCTATAAATGATCACCTACGAATGATCTAAAATCTTTTCCTTAAGTACCACTGATGGGAATCCCTATAATTTTCCATATCCATTCATGTACTTCTCAGCTATCAGATTCCAACCCTCTAACTTTTTTTATCATGCCCTGATTCCATTGTGGTTCAGCCCAATCAAAACAACCCAGCTGCCTCCTTGGCTGGCCTCAATCCCCATACTATAGACCGCCATTTTGGTCCCACAGTTGTCTGACCAGCTCCTTCCCACCCTGGCTTTGGAAGGTTAGAAGTCTTTTGTTTTTCCTCCTTTTCAATTACAAAAGCCTGTTTGAACAGCCTCTGTGACAGCTCATGTTCAAACAAGCTTTTGTAATTGAAAACAGAGCTTGCAATGTGGCTGCAGGGACGCTAGCCTCAAAAGGAGGAGATGCGGAGCAAGCTGTGAGCTGGTCCCCGAGGCCACTTTCAAAGTGTTTAAAGCTTCCTTCCAATTAAAAAAAAAAAATGGAAAAAAAGAAAATCCTGTTTAAACACACAGTCCAAACTGATGGGCTTGGGTGACTGAAAATGGAGATTTGGACCCAGGGACAGGGTGTTGTCTTGGGAAGGAGTTGGTGGAGGGCATTGCTTCCTGCTGGGCATTTTCACCCATCCTTGGAGTCCCTCTTGCCATTATTTTAAGGGGTCTCTGAGGTTGAATGCACAGGTCTCTCCAGCTTCATTCAAGTTTATACCCACATTCAAGTTTATTCAACCAACCTTCCTTCCTTCCTTCCTTCCTTCCTTCCTTCCTTCCTTCCTTCCTTCCTTCCTCCCTCCCTCCCTCCCTCCCTCCCTCCCTCCCTCTTTCTCTCTTTCCCTCTCTTCTCTCTCTCTTCAAGCTTTGCAAATGCAGTCTTCAAGAGCAATGCTTCAGAAAAGAGAATTCCACCTGCATGACCTTGGATACTTATTTAACCTCTTTGGGACTCAGTTTCCTTGCCAGTGAAACAGCATCACATTAGCGTTTGTCTTAGGAGATTGTTTTGAAGATTAAAGGAGGTAATCTATTTAAATTACCTTTTACCACATTGCAAGGCAAAGTGTCAGTGTGTGATAATGTTTAGTTTTTCTTACTGTTAATAGCAGTATTAATGGTAATAGGATAATTAAGTGAAATATTTTATAGTGGTTAAGATTATAGATTTTGGTTTCAGATTGGTCTGGCCTAACCTGCATGAACCTCTGTTTTTTTTGTCTTAAGATGGAAATGATGGTATATCCCTGTCCTGCCACACACACAAACATACACATAACTATGTGCCCCACACTGGGATTGGGTGTGAACAGGACTAAGAACAGACCAAAGGGGGTAAGACTGGAAGATAGGTAGGTAGAAGAGTCAAGAAAAGGAAGAATTAACTTTTAATGAGTGTGGGAGAAGGTGGTAAGACGTGAAGCACAGGGTGCCATTTGAGCAGAGCACCACGAGGATGCGCAGAGGCAGTGGCAGTGTCATGGGTGGAGATGACCTCCCAGGAATGACTTGCATTTCAGTGTGGCTGGAGAATGGGCAGGAGAAGGGCACACATGTGGGGATGCAGGGTGAGAGGGTGGGCTGGAAGGTGGCCACAGGAGCATCCATGTTAGTCTTTTATTTGCCAGGGACAGAAACCCACCACCAAATAGCTTCAACCTGTTAAAAAACAAAATTCACCTAAATAAATGTGAAGATCTAATTGTCTTTATTAATTGATTCCTGAATCAGGCAGCATACCACTGAGCAAGTAGAGAAGAGCTCCAAAGAGTTACAGAAGGGGAAAGGGTTTTAAAGGCAGGACAAGGAAGTCATCAACAGAAAAAAAGGGATTATTTCAGGGGAGGTCACCTTCCTCTGGGGACAAAAGGGTCTTAGAGGTGGATTACCTCAGCTTCCTTTGGAGGATAGAGAGTGCCTGTGTGACAGATTATCTTATTGGTGCTGACCAGAAAGTTCTTGAGTGAATGGTTAAGACATATTTCTGGCGGAGGTTGAAAGTATGATTAGGTTAGATACCTAAGCCTGGATTTGGTGACTTGGCATAAATGATGCCATTTTGGGCCTGTGGTTTTCTTTTTAACAAAAGAAAGAATGAATGGATGGTGGGATGGATGGATGGATAGATAGATGAGTGAATGAATTAAATAAAAAGAGAAATAAGTTACTCTGTCCAAGGGTAGTCTGTCTGCAGGCTCAGTACAACCAAAAGGCTCAAATGATATAATTAGGACTCTTCTCCCTTTGCTCGCAAGGCTGCTCTTCTGAACTGATTTCATTAGTAGGCTCCATCTCTGTACCCCTTCAACTCTAGGTACATCATCCTTACCGCTTATAGCTTCAGTGGAAAGAGAAAAAACACTCCTTTCTGGAAGCTTCTGCTAATCTGCCTTGGGTCAGCGTGGGTCATTTAGCCATCCAGGTACCAAGCACTGACACCGAGAAGAGAGGGCATTTTGAATTGACTAAATAAGCCTTACCTGCTCCTCATTACAGCTGGACATGGAACCCTTGTCTGAACCACAGAGGCTTGAGTAAGGGGAGAACAGTTGCACAGGAGAGGAAATCAGGGGGCTGTTAACAGAGAAGGAAAGTGGTTTCCAGAAAAACCATAGGTGGCCACTGCAGCCTTGCTTGCCCAGCTCCATTTTGACTTGCTTATGTAGGCCATGGGGAGGGAGAGCATGTTAAATTTGTGAGCTGTCGAGTCTGAAAAAGAGATTAAAGACCCAAGATCAATCTGAGGCCATTAAAATGGTCCAAATGGCAGCTTTGAAGATCAAAGGGATCAGACAGAGGGAGATCCAAGTTTTGTGGGGCCTGAAGATTATACAATTTGGTGCCTATTTGTGTTGGGCATAATTCTAAAATGGCCCACAGAGATTTCTCACCCCTGTCACGTACTGTGATGTCTACCTGCCTATTCCTTGGGACTGGGAATATGATGGATTTTAGTGCTGTGATTAGATTGCTGGCCTTAAGACAGGAAGATAATATGGCTGACCTAATCACAAGTCCATTAAAAGCAGAGAAGTTTCTCCAGTTGATTGGAAAGGAGGAGCTCAGATTTAACAAGAAGGATTTGATGCACTATCACCGCGTGAGGATGCAGGGGCCCATGTAGTAGGTGGGGACTACCTCAGTCTGAGGGGACTGAGAGCTACCTCCAGCAGACAGCCTGAAAGGAAATAGGGCTTCAGTCCTACAGCCTTAAGGAACTGCATTGTGTGAGCAGCAAGAATGAGATTGGAAGCAAATTTTTCTCCCGTGCCTCCAGATAGGAGCTCAGCCTGGTCAACAGCTTGCTTTCAGCCTTCGAAGTCCGTAAGCAGAGACTCCAGCCACACCATGCCAGACTTCTGCCCTGCAGAACTGTGAACTATAAAGAGGTATTGTTTTAAGCCCCCAAGTTTGTGATAATTTGTTAGACGGGAATAGAAAACAAGCACACTCTCTCAAAGAGACAGAATTATGATTTTAAAATTAGGTACAAGGGCCCCATTAGCTCCATGGAAAATCTACCTCTGGGGTCCGATGTTGCTTTGACCATGTTTACCTGCAGTTCACATCTTTCCCAATTCTTCAGAAACATGAGATGGGGAAGAATTCATACATGCACTTCCTTTTGACCTCCGGAGTTCCGTTCTCCACATTTCGGGGCCATATTCCTCCACACCCTGCACTCCCCATCTCCATAATGCAGAGATGTTGCCAAGCCATTTGGTCCATTTCTCTTCTTGGCAACGAAGAAAAAAAAAATAAAGCTCTCAAAATTATTAGGTAATGATATCACTTTAAAAAGCGACACAATATTTTAACAGCATGACGCCACTTAGCTGTGGTTTAATAAAATGTAGGAAGTGTGGAGCCTGCCAAGCTGTGGCAGCGTTAGGTGGGGGCAGACAAACAGCTCGAAACTCACATCAGGAAAATTACTTTTTCTTCAAATGGAAACTTTTCAATTGCTTTCAAATAGCTGGAGCTGATGGAAATAATTTCCTTAGCACGTTTGCACATGCTGCCTGCGTCTTCTCCGCACGGTGCCGGGAGCTTCCTTAATAAAGATTGTCGCGAGGTTCTGATGTTGCCACGCTCTTGTTATTTAGAAAAGGCACCAAACCAAGTCAAGGGGAGTCAATTGATTACTAAATGCAATTCCTGTTTGGTGTCCCCGAGGCAAATGGAGGCCAGCGGGGGAGCATGTGTGTGCGTGTGTGGACACACATGTGAGCAATGGAGGCAGATCCTCTGCCCCTTTGGGGAGGGATCTCTAGGGTAAAAGGGGCTGTCAGGATCAGGTCCCCGCACTTCACTGGTGGGCAGACTGAGGTTCAGGGAGGGAAATGACGACTTAGGTCCAGTCACACAGAAAACCAGAGATTGCCTAATCACTAACGGGGCCAAGCTGCTGTTTTAGGTCTGGCAGACATTTTTGTGTTTTTATAACATGCACAGGGAGTTAGGTTTTGGTCACTCCCCTCTGGACCTTCCTGCCCTGTATGCCATGTGGAGACTTGGAGTAGAGGATGAATGGCTTCAAGTGTTTGCAATAATGAGGTCTGAGAGACCTGAGAGCTGTAAAGTAGTTGTTTTTTTTTTATTTTTTTAATAACAACATAGCACGCACGGAACATAGGAAGTCACACTGAAGAATATGTTCCCATCCCCTTTCTCCCTCAGTCTGCCTTACCTTGTCGGAGAGAAAGGCTAAGATTGGTACAAATGTGGCTTTCACGCCTCTCCTGATCTCACTAACTTCCCTTTATTACTACGAAGCACAGAGCCTTGCAAAGACAGCCGGACCTAGCTCATTATATTTATTGTATCCGTGGTATTTATTTTTATCATTACCTAATATTTATGGCAAGTGATATTGATTTTGCACTTGTGTAAGGCTTCCTTTTAAAATCCATTTCTTTAGTTTTTTAAAAAAGGGAGCCCATTTAACAAAATACGTAAAGTATGGCAAGAATCCCAAGACTGGAGTGATGTCAAGAAATACTGACCTAGAGCATGATTCTCTTCCAGATCAGGCCGTTGAGGCCTATAGTATGTACATGACCCACCAAGTGCGTAAAAATACGGTGTATTAATAGAAAGGTTGAAGTTTAGTGAGGCCAACAGATCAGAAGACAATTGCCACTAAAAAGATCACTTTGTTACTCACAGTTACCAAGAAGAAGGTTCAGCACAGACTCAAGACCTTTTGAAAGGAGGAATGTCAAAGTATTTGTGAATGTGTTTTAAAACCACACACTGAGTGATGGAGCCATAGGGAATTGGAATGGTTAAGTAGACTCCTTCATAAAGCCACCTGCCATACCCCAAGCACATGGACAGAGGGCATAGTTCCAGGTTAGCTCTGTGGTGGATTGCTTCACAGTTGGGCCGACTTGTGTGGAATCCTGACTTGAGAGCTTACTTGCTGTGTGACCATGAGCATGTTACTTACCCTCTCTGAGCTTCAATTTCCTTATTTGTGAAATGCGGCAGGTTCCCTTTCCTTAAACGGATTGTTGAATCAAAGCGACAAGAACACAGTGAGTGCTAAGTAAATTTAAATTCCTTTGTTTTCCCTCTTCTGTGTCACCTGCCCACCCCAGTTTCCACACTGATTAGAGTTGCCTGTGATCATGAGGCATGATCCCAGGAAGCATTATAATGGAGGCAGCGTTACAAAGTATTGGACTTCTGAATGTATTCAAATAACCTTCGAGAAACCATCTTTACTTGTGAGAACTTAGTCAAGTCACTTCTCCTCTTGAACTGCAGTTAAATTCAGTGTTGGTCTTCATTTACCTTAATATTGAGGACCCAGTTTTCCAGGCATGCCCCAGGAAGTTGGTATACACCTTCTCACCTGAGCCTCGTAACAGCTCCCAGAGGCAGGTAGGAGGAAATGTAGGGTCAAGACATCAGAGGAACCCTCCCAAAGTCAACCTCTGAGAAGCGATGGAGAGATGCCAGCCTGAGCCCAGACCAGTGGGGAGAGGCTGTGAGGTTTGTGGAATTTTAATGACGGATTGCTTTGAGAAATTATAATTCTTTAAAAATTCCAACCAGGGTCTCAGAAGAGCACCAAAAGGCCCCTTCAGGAAGCAATTAAAGTACCTGCCCCATAGTGGGAGCACTGGTGGTAAGTCAGCATTTTTCAGTAGAGCAGTTTCTAGGCCAGGAATCAGAGGGAAAATGAAATCATTCAAGTGGACGGAAGGAGGGAGATGAGCTCTTTGCTGGGGCCGTAGTCAGGAGGGCTGGCAAGCATAGGACTTTGGCAGGAGGCTAAGCTGTATAATGTTTTGGCTTTGAATCAGGGCAGGAGGACCGCGGTCCCATGCCTGCCTTTTCACAAGGGGCGGTTAGTTGAAGAGGCTAGGGGTCTGGATTTGGAGTCAGGCTGCGTGGGTGTGAATCGCAGTTCTGCCACTTACCTGAGCGACCTTCCAGGTCCATTTCCTCATCTTTCCAGTAGGAGAAATAATGCAGTTATCTCTCTGTGGATTGTTCTGAGAATTACGTGCATGCAAAGCCTCCTGGACATGGCCTGGCATGCGGCCATCTTCTATAAAATAGCATAAACAAACAGAAGGTATTTGAGTAAGACTTTCCTGGTGGTGTGGAGAAAGTCAGAATAATAGTGTAGTTTAAGAAAGTCAAAGGGCCTTGGGTTAAGAAATAAATATTTACTAAGGGTCTCACGAGAGCAGAAATTATGTTTATTTTACACATAATTGTTTCCGGTAAGAAGTCCAACACGTAATATGTGCTCAATTAGAAATTGCAGAAGTAGGATCTCCTGCTTATTTTAATTGAACTAGGCAGGAACTTTTCCACATGTCCCCATGCCCCCTCTCCCACACCCCAGGTGGAAACTAAAGCCCAGAGAGACTAAAAACCAAACACTTGCCAGGAGTTCATAGCTTCTCATTGGATCTCCAGTATGTTGCACTTCATGCAAAACAAAAGCGAGTGGGACCTTTTGTGTGGAAACTCCAGAGAATCCTCTTTTCAGGCCTGGATCTACTCCAGAAAAATAAGGAAATGTCCTGGTATGGAGTTTTTACTCAATACTGGAAAACAAGAAACAGCATTATTTTGGTATTTTTTTTTTTTCTAAATTAAATTGGATACTGAAACTTCAGCTTCCTGGGTAGAGGAAATTCAGAAATCAGTCATTGGCAGGGTTTCCTCCTTCTGTCCACTAGCTTATTTAAGAAACTTAGACCAGCTGAGGGCCCAGGAACCTGCCAGGCTTGGGAAGAGCACAGAGGGCTGATCCCTTGTCATCTGTCACTGCTATCTTTACTGTTTTTCCTTTGGATAGGCAGTATCCCTTCACATGCTCGTCCTTTATTACCCGGGCAGCGGATGGTGGGGCATGGGGGGGTGCTTGACTGCTCCAGCGGGGCTGCCAAACTCCACCCAAGGGGCATGGCCTGACCACAAGCTCAACATGGAGATTCTTGACCACTGTTCTTGAGCCTGTGTTCCTGTCCTCTCATCAGAGATTTTACTGCCCCAGGGGGCCTGGACCTCAATGCCCAGACATACGTTCTCAGCAGGCCAGATCAATACCTTCAAATGCCCATACTAGTGTTTCTAGCTATAGCCTATGGATCACCTCCATTAGCATCATCCAGGGTAATTATTTAAAAGTGCCATTTCCCTGACCCCACTGCAGACTTACTCATATACATTTCTGTGGATATGTCCCAGGAATCCACAGTGCACCCCTCAGTTGATTCTTTTGCACATTGAAGTTTGAGAATCATGGGTGTGTACCTACCTGTCAACACCAAGGCTTTCAGATCCTTCTTGGATCCACATACCCATAACTCAGAAACTGGTACTTGCCTGAGAGGAAAGAGAGCGGGAAATATTTCCATGTCATGAGAAAGTGAGACAAGGATTTTCTCAATCTGGCCACAGGATTAACTGAAATTTAGGGCACCCAGTGCCAGGAGAAGAGGGAAGAAGAGACCAGGACAAAGGACTAGGAGACCTTGAGTCTGGCTCATCTGTTACTAACCCTCTGGGTCACCTTGGCTAAGGCTCTTCTCTGCATCTTGGTTTATTTATCTGTGAAATGGAACTAATGAGGCATCCCCAGAAATCTGGGAAAGATTCCAAGGAGGATGACCTAGTAAAGCTGAATTTGTCAGCAACACTGTACCAGACAAAATTGCAAATTGTGCCTGAACGGGGCCCAATAGATCACCAGATTTCACATCCATCCACTCACCTGTCTATTTGCCCATCTCTTCCTTCCTTCCTTCCTTCCTTCCTTCCTTCCTTCCTTCCTTCCTTCCTTCCTTCCTTCCCTCGCCTCCATCCCCACCCTTTCATCTGTCTGTCTGTCCCTCCTTCCCTTCACTCACTCCTTTCAGCCAGATGGCCAGCCAGCCATCTACCCACCCAGCCATCCACCAATATGTATTGAGTGTTCCCTCCATGCCAGACACATGGACATAGTAGTGAACAAGATTTAGTGCTTCTCCCAATGTACAAGACAACTATTGATCAAGTGATCCTAGCACTGAGTGAACAATTAGGAGATGGGAGTCTGAAGGAAAGAATTAGATGCAGTAGGAGTGTATAACAATGCAGCCCACATAGGCTGTACTCTTTGCTCTGTGTAAGTTTAATTTTACCCACCCATAATTAGGAATAAGTGAATAGCCATTGGTACAGTAGTTGTCAGGGGTTATGAACAAGCTTGGAGTCTGCTCGGGGGAGAGGAGAGGCAGTATCCATGTAAACATAGCACACAGTTATGTCAATACCTTCTTGGATTGTGCTCTTGTCATTCTACCAGTTTTGGTGGGCATGGCTTCGGGAGAGCCACCTCCAGCCCAGGCAGTGGTAGGTGTGGATGGACATCTGAAGATAGAGTATCTTTTCTCTGGAAAAGCATGTTGATGGTCTTGAGCTGCATTTCTCAATGGAGAAAGCAGGGCTTTGGATACAGTAGGATTGGATTCAAATCCCCATTCAACCTCTTGGCATCTATGTGAGCCAAGCCTCAGTTCTGACACCTGTAAAGTCAGAAGGAGGCAAGGAGGAGATCCATCTTTCTTTCTCTAACGTTGTGACTTCCAGAAAGCCCTTGAGAGAATAACATCCTTCCCTCCCTGAGATTCTTTTGGAAGGAGAGTCCAGCTTAATGGGGGTTTAAGTGCTGGGGAACAGGCCACATGTGCTCTCTGGTAGGCCATCCATCCTGGATGAGACATTTCTGGAGGGGTATTGACCCAGTTGTTACAGAATCGCTTGTAGGCTGACCATGTGCCAGGAGGCAAGTGACTCAGATAAAAAGGCCCCTTCAAGGCTCCTGACTTTGCTGTTGGCCCGCAGAGATGAGGACCGTCTCATCTCATCAGGTATGGTGCCCAGATATTGTATCATGGGTTGTCATCACTGGGGATGAGGGGCAAGTTAGGATGTCAGTAACTGGACTTGGGATAGATGTGCTTTGAGGAATGAGATCCTGCTGCCTTTGGGGCATCGGCCATGATTGTCAAGGTCTGTGCTTTGCCCAGAGCTGATGATGATATTTGAACTTTCAGCATGGACCAGGCTTTGGGTTGAGACCTTTATCTTAATGACTTATCCTAATCCTCAATACCCTCTAAAATGGGTATGATTAGGGGCACCTGGGTGGCTCAGTCGGTTGAGTGTCTGACTTCGGCTCAGGTCATAATTTCGCGGTTCACAGGTTCGAGCCCCGAGTCAGGCTCTGTGCTGACAGCTCAGAGCCTGGAGCCTGTTTCAGATTCTGTGTCCCCCTCTCTCTGCACCCCACCCCTGCTTGTGCTCTGTCTCTCTGTGTCTTTCAAAAATGAATAACCATAAAATTAAAACAATGAGTATGATTATGACGCCTTCTTTATAGAGGAGAAACTAGTCCCTGGGGCCACAAAGTCAGGGGCAGAGCCAGGATCAGATCATTCAATCCTCTGCCACTCAGCACCCACAACTTCAGCTTCCCTGGATCTTGATGGGTTTAGTGGGCTGTCCATTGAGGCTCCAGAATTCCCATCCTGGCTCCAACCTGTCTGGGCATTCTCATTCACTAGTTCCTGTGAGGTGTAGTCTCTCAGTAAATATCCCTGAGCCCCTCAGATGGTGTGTGTGAAACAGGCCACCTGTGCCATGGCTGAGAGAGGGATGGAGATGCCATAACCCTGCCTTTAAGTCCTAGTGTAAGAGAGTAGACTATGCACACTGGAGTCCCCACTGGGGCTGGACAGGAAGGGACCTGTTTTGTTTGCTTGTAGAGTGAGGGGGAGTCCATGTTCTATTTAATCAACTTTTTAGCGACTCTCTGATCCCTTTTTCCTTGACTTTGCAGATGGCACAGCCCTCACATTCTGGCAAGACGCAGTGCACACAGAAGACCCAACCTGGAGGGCCAGGCTCTGTCACATCAGACCTAGTGCCTCTGGCAAATGCCCATGAGTCTCTAAATCTGTTTTCTTATGTCTAAAAGGGAGATAATAATAGTACCTTCTTCACAGGATTGTTCAAGGCTTAAATAGAACAATGGATATGAGCATGTATTCATTGATTTACTCCTTCATTCATATTTTGTATTCACTCTCGGACATTTATTGAATGTCGACCGAGTGCCAAATGCACTAGTGGGCCTAGGGACTGAGCCATGAAAGCTCAGCCAAGGTCTCTGCTCTCATGGAACTTGCATTCTAGTGTGGGAGGCAGGCTGTGAATGTGGTTTTAAGAAATCAGGTATGGCAAGAGCGTACTAAGAGACAGTTAAACAGCGTGCGGTGATGGTACCTGATGCAGAAGGTTGGAGAGCCTGTCTGAGAAGCCAGCCCCTGAGCTGAGGAAGTTGTGAGGGCCATGCGTTCCAGGTGGGAGAAACAGCAAGCCCGAAGTGCCAGGAGCAGGAATGCGTGTGGGTGTTCTGGAAGCAGAAGGGAGGCAGCAGGGGCAGAGCACAGTGGGTAAAGAGGAGGGTGGTATAAACGGCCGTCACATAACTCTCAGCTGGATCTCCCACCTGACAAACATGTGCCATAGTCACGGTTTCAGATGTTTTTATTGTTACTCTCACAGTCTTTCTTCTTTGTGGTGAATTTCCTACCATCCTGGGATAATGGGAATTGGGATCTCTGTGCTCGTTTTACTCTCTCAGTTTCTAAGGGGATTCCTCCACCTGACAGTGCAGGGATGCACCTGCTTATTGCATTCTTCATGAAGGAAATGGAAGCCTAAGATGCTTTTTAAATTTGCTAAAAGTACCTGTTGTAATTACCATGCCACCCGTAACAGGAGTTTATGTAATTATTAGTTTGAATGCCTCCGCTCATTATGGTATGAATTTTTAATTTGCAATTGCATCGCCAGATTCCTGATTGGATTCCCTTTTGACCGTGAAGCTGAGGACATATGTTCATACATTTTCTTTTTTTTTTTTTAAATATTCTTTTTTTTTTTTCAACGTTTATTTATTTTTGGGGGGACAGAGAGAGACAGAGCATGAACGGGGGAGGGGCAGAGAGAGAGGGAGACACAGAATCGGAAACAGGCTCCAGGCTCTGAGCCATCAGCCCAGAGCCTGACGCGGGGCTCGAACTCACGGACCGCGAGATTGTGACCTGGCTGAAGTCGGACGCTTAACCGACTGAGCCACCCAGGCGCCCCTGTTCATACATTTTCATGGCTGAGACTCTTGAGTGAGAACCACTGCTGCTAAGAGAGGACTGGTATAGAAGGGTGATGGGTGTGGGGTGGCAGGTGAGTTTTGCAAGGAAGGATGTGCAGTAGGAAGGGAGCAGTGGCACCACTCTGCATAATGTGCTGTCAGGAAGCAGGCTTTGTCACACGGGACAGGAAGGAGTCAGCTCTCGCAATACATTGAGCCTACGACACTGGGATGGCTGAGTTTTAGCTCTCAGAAAGGCTTTGGTGCCACTGGCGTGTACCATGGCTGGCCCTGCACTGGACGCTGACTTCTGTGATTTCAAGGAGACAAGGGGCCCAGGGATTGTGCAGGAAACATGTGCTTCTAGGCCCCTGACCACCTTCTTCCTCGGGTCTTTGGTCCAGGAGCAAGGGAAGTTTGTTTCCTAGGTAAACTCCCCCTAAAACCTCAGAACTTGACCTTATTTGGAAATGGAGTCTTTGCAGATGTAATTAGTTAGGCAATAATGAGGTCAGAGTGGATTAAGGTGGGCCCTAATCCAGTGACCTGTGTCATTATAAGAAGAGGGGCATTTGGAAACAGAGACATGCAGGGAAGAAAGCCACATGACCACAGAGGCAGAGACTGGAGTAATAGGTCTACAGACCAAGGAATACCAAGGACCACCAGCAGCCCCCAGAAGCAAGGAAGAGGTACGGACTCAGTTCTCTCTCAGGGCCTCCAGAAGGAACCAACCCTGTAGATACTTTGATTCTGGACTTACAGCCTCCAGAACTGTGAGAGAATCATTTCTGCTGTTTGAAGCCTCCTGGTTTGTGATAATCTGTTACAGAAGCCCTAGCAGACGGACACACCCTGGAAAATCAGATCATTAGAGCAGGGACAGTGCTGTTTTATGCACTTACACCCAGCACCTAATAGGAACTCACATGTAACAAGCGTTTCAGTGATTGCTTATTATTTTGTTTGACATTTTCTCTTTCTCAGCATCAATCTCTATGTGTGTATGTCTAAGTGTGCCGTATACACACGTTATTTTTCTTTGTATAAACTACTTGAAAGTAATTGTAGACATCATGAGCAACATGTCATTCAAATACTTGAGTTTTTATGTTCTAAGAACAGGGGCAATTCTCCCACATAACCAGGATATTGTTATCAAACCTAAGAGAGGTGACATCAATACAATAATATAATCTAGTACATAGCTTATGTTATCCAGATTCCCTCAGTTGTCCCATAGACATTCTTTGCAGCTATGCATGATATTTTTTTAAGACGCAGGATCCAATCAAAGATTCACACATTGCATTTGGTCATCATGTCTCTTCAGTCTCCTTTTGAATTAGAAGGGTCCACTTATTTTTTTGTTGTTGGTCTGTTACAACACTGACATTTTAGAAGAGCCGAAGTCAGCTATTTTGAATAATACTGCTTCCCAGAGTGTGGCCGTCAACCAGCCCCATCATCATCCCCTGGTGTATTAGTCAAGGTTCTCTGGAGAAACAGAACTACTACTTTGGATTTTGATTTTATCCTTCCCATTGTATAGGCTTAGTACACATTTATGTATCTTTAAAGGATATGGGGAAAATACTGTTAGGACCTGCTTGTTTTCGAGTTTTACAAAAAAAAAAAGTATCTTTTTTGGTTTTTATTCCAGGTAACATTAGGCTCCTTATAAGTATTGATGTTAATCCAGGCACCTGTAAGTTATTCCCTCTCAGAGCTACATGATATTCTGTTGTGTGACTCTCCCGCAATTTATTTCTCCCTTCTTCCACAAATGGACATTTGGGGCTTGCCTATTATTCATATCAGTAGTAGGAGAGTCCTGTGCACATGTGTGAGAGTTTCTCCAGGGCATGACTTCCCATACCTTCCTGACAGAATAATCCAAAACCTGTAGGAAAACTGTAGGGTGAGCAGGCCTTGGCCCCAGAGGATTTGTTTCTGCATTGGGGACCGGGGATGTTTTGCTTATTGGTTTCGGTTTCTTTTTACAAGTACTTCAGATATTAATATAATCATCAGGGAATTTTTTTTTTTGGAAATACAGTGCCACCAGTTCTCAACCTGGCTGCATAGTAGCATCTCATGGGGTGACTAAAAAAAAATGTGTAATTATCCATGGCCCGGCCCTGGCCCCATAGATTCTGGTTTAATTGGTCCAGGATAGGTGTAGTTTAAAAGCTTATCGGGTGATTGTAATATGCAGTTAAGGCCAAGTGCCTGGGGCAGTGTTTCTCAGCTGGGGAGTAGTTTTGCTCCTCAGGTAGGGTTACCAAATAAGACACAGGATGCCCAGTAAAAGTTGATTTTCAGATGATAATTTTTTTCTGTATAAGTGTGTCCTAAAGATTGCATGGGAATGCATACATTGAAAAGGATTTGTTGTTTATCTGAAATTCAACTTTAAACTGGGCAGACTTTATTTTTATTTGCTGCATCTGGCAGCATTACACCCAGGGCATGGTTGGCAATGTCTGGGTACATCTTTCCCTGTCACAACTAGAGTAGCAAATGCTACTGCCATCAAGTAGGTGGAGGCCAGGAAGCTGCCAATATCCTAAAGTGCACAGGGCAGACTCCCACAACAAAGGATTGCTCAGTCCCAGTGTCAGTAGCGCTGAGGTGGAGAAACGCTGCTCTTGTGTATATACTTCAGTTTTAATTTAATACTTCAGCTTGACAAATTCTTCACCACACTTGGTTGGCCATTGTCTCGTGGAAGGAAGGGGCTTCCTGGGCTTGGAACAGACCCCCCCCCCCCCGCCCCTCCCCCTATCTTTGGGCTAAACTCACATCAGGAGAGATGCCACAGGCCCCTCAGAGCATCCTCCCTCTGCTCCAACTCTGGCCAGGAGGGGGCGGGAGCGAGATGTTGTGAGCAGGTGGTATCACTGTTCCTGGTTGAGCACTGTCATTGGACACTGCTGGGAAAGAAGCATTTAACCCAGCAGAAAATGATCTTGGGGAAGGTACGAAACAGGGAGTTTTTTCATCCTAATTTCATAGATGCTTGCAGAACCCTTGTATGGCATCTTGAGTCCTCCATTATTAAAGCTGTTCTTAATTAAAGTGATTTATGACCTTCAAAGGGGCCAGGCTAGAAAGGGCATTGTTTTCCTGGTTCTAAGCAGAGTTTTTCAGCTTGAAGAAACATAATGAGGACTCACAAGTTAGCAGAGCCGTCAGTAATACCCCTGAACTCTCGGCAAGCCCCTGATTGTATGTGCCACGAGCCATCATTTAATCTCTGCAACCCCAGAGCTCAGTTGAACTAGTCGCCGAGTTTTAAAATGCTTCCTCCTTCACCTCCTGTAGTCTCTTCACTTCTTAGCCTAGATTTCCAGCAAGTTGTGGAAGACTAGGGCATTCTCAGGATGGAGGTAGGGGAGCTGACTAACTTGACACTTTAGGGAGGAAGTTGCTGTTTCCAAACAAATGGTCCCATTGGCCAGGGGGTTCTTGAAGAAGGAACTAATTCTTGATGAAGCAGCAACCCGAGAACACCAGCCTTTTTTGGGGTACCTGAAACTAACTGTATTTTCTCAGACATTTCTATCCTGGGAACTAGGGAGGAAATAAGAAAGAGACTTTTGAGAATAATAATGATGATAAAAATATCAATAGCTAAGGTTTATTGAACACCTGTCATATGGTAAATGCTGTTAAAATAAATGTATGAGTCACTCTGTGGGTATTGTGATGGTTAATTTTGTCAGCTTGGCTGGGCCATGGGGGACTCAGACATTAGGTCAAACGTTATGGGAGGGTGTTTTTAGATGACATTAGCATTTGAATTGGTAGACTGAGTTAAATATTTATGGGTGGGCCCTAATGTGGGTGGGCCTTGCCCAATCAGCCTATATAGAACAAACAGCCTAAGTGGGGGCTCCTGTTTGCACTGAGACATCAGTCTTTTCGTACCTTTGAACTTGAACTGAAAAATTGGCTCTTTGTAGGTCTCAAGCCTGCCGAGCCAGACTGGTGTTTATACTTCTGGCCTATCCTCATGACCTTATGTAACCCTAGTTACCTCTCAGGAGCTCCATTTCCAAATATCATCACTTTGGGGGTTAGGGCTTCAACATGAATTTTGGGCAGTGGTGGGATACAAACATTAAATCCATAGCAACACCACATTCCATTTCTCTAGCAGCCATCCTTGTTGAGATAAAATTACAGGGATGTTTTCCAAGAGGAACATTCTTTGTTTTGGGGGTAGGGAAGGAGAAAACAGGAAAAATTTTCATTCAATTCAATTATCCAAAACAGAGTTTCTTTATTTAAACTTACAATGAAGGGGGGAAAGCACACTGTAAACCTAAAGCATAAAAACACAATTGAGACTGGATTGAGCTTTAAGGATATGTAAGGAATGGCAAAGTTCACTCAAAGATGCTTGCAGGTCCTAAAGAAACTGTCCTTGGCTTTCTCTCTTGTCTCTCTGCATCAGGCTACCCGCAGGTGTTTTAGAATGAGAGAGACCCATGGGCTACTAAGCCCTTGTATCTATATCATTTCACTTAATTCTTACCACCACTCATTTTTCAGTAAACATGTTGACACTGAGTGGCAGAATATCATTTAATCTGTCCTATTTCATCTTACTACCAACCAGCCCGTGCTTCCATATGCCATTCTCCTTTTCCCCACATCAAAACTTAGCAAATATGGAGCTATGATGATGTCATCTTCAAATATATTCCCCACATATAGCTGTAACTATATTTGCAATTAAACTATGTGCATTTCCACCCCCATTTTTCCCCTTGCCTTTTTTTAGAGTTAATCAAAGATTCATGCCTTTCATATAGAGCACTTATATCTTTCAGAATCTTCTAGCTCCTCATGAAGTATTGGGGGGGTTGAGAAGTTTCCTGGTTTCCCTGAAAGAGTTTTCAATCTCATAGACCTCCAGCCCCACCTCCTCCACTACCCTGTCACTGTTTATTAACCCCAACATGTTGAAAAGCCGAACATCCCTTTGATATAATCAGACCCTTTTATGCAGAAACGAAGCCAAGAGCCTCTTCTTCCCAACAGAGCAGCATTTCCTGGAACATGAAGATCAATGGTGTTGATAGACTGTTGATAAAGTGTTGCCCATAAGCCCATTAAACAGGATGTGAAACTGGAATTGTGGTCAGAAGCCCCATCCCCAGATGGCCAGAAGCCAGGAGGGCGGAGAAAGCAAGAAAGCCACTTTCTTTGTGCTTTTCACATTCACAGCCCCAGGGTGGTCCTGAAAGGGGGGCAAGGAAGGTTGAGAAATGTGTTTTCCAGAAAGCTTTTCTAATTTTTCCCAACCTTCTGGCAAAAGTGGTCATTCATTCTTATTCATACCCTCTCCCTAAGAATTTTGGGCTTTTTTCTTTTTGGGCACATTACATTTATTTTATTTAGCATCTCTTAAAACTTGTTTCAGAAAGTATGCTGAGCATTTTACATTAGGTGTTACATTTAATCATCTCAAGAATCCAATTGGTGGTTACTGTTTATTATTATTCCACATTTAACCTTTGTTGAAACTGAGGTGCTTGCATAGGCTTCCAAAGTTACTGAGCAGCAGAGCCAGAATCTAAACTCAGGTGGCGGGACACAAATACTTAACTCCTATATCAAATTACATTTTTTGGTTTGTCAGGTCTTCTGTTGTTTCCTAACCTTTGCTATTATGTCGGATTAGCTTTAGTTGCATCCAATAGGAAATCCAAATAAAAGTAACTTAAATAAGGTGGTCATTTATCTTTCTTTGATGCAGAAGAGATCCAGAGGCAGTCTTTGGTTAGTATGGTGGCTCCGTGAATGTATTGGGGACCCAGCTCTCTGCTTCAAAATCTCTTGTGTGTGGCTGTACTCCTGATGGTACAAAGTAGCCTTTGGAGATCCAGCCATCACTTCTGTATTCCAGGCAGTAAGACAAATGAAGTGTCAAAGAAGGATGGGCCTCCTCCTTTTTATAAGACTTCCCTGGGGTCCCACATCATATTTCCAGTCATATATCATGGGCTAAAACTTAGTCATAGCCATTCTTTATATCTAAATCTTTTGCAGGGCCCACATCCCATCAAGGCTGATGGCAGTAGTCTCCTAACTCATTTCCCTGGTGCCAGTCTTTTTTCTGTTCTAATTTTTATCTTGTCCTGCTATTAGGACAATTTTCTTTGAACAATGCTTTGTCATCCCAGTCCCCTGATCTGAAGCTTTCCATGAATCCTCTTTATCTGTAAGATTAAGTTTAAATTCCATTTCCTGCCAAAAATGCCTATTCAATTTTTCTTTATGTGTCATTTATATCCTCTTCTTCTTTCTTCTACCATTGTTCCCTCTGACTTGAATGTTTTTACCTCTTTGTCTCTATGGGTCTAGATCTCATGTTTCCTTTAATAACCTTTACAAATCCCACATCATTCATTCATTTATTCGTCTGTTCATTCATTCCTTTATTCATTCATCACTGCACATATGTTGTTCATTCACATAAAGCGCTCAGAACAGGGGCTAATAGAGAATAGAAGGTGACTGTTGTTATTATTACTGATAATAATCAAAGTGTCATTCGTGTGGATAGTGTTCCCAACCTCCAGATTAGCAATTGTATCAAATCCCTTCTTAGTAATCCAGAACCTAAGATGTGAGAAGTGAGATATTTTATTGATAATGATAATGATAGGTCCCCTTGACAGAAAGAAATTATTGTTACCTGATAGAGCTTATCTTTGGGACTCCAGCCAGGGATCCAAGCCCAATATGCTCTTCTGATGCTTGGAAAGCAATTGCCTTCACTCTGGTCATGAATTTAGAAAGTGTTAAGTTAATAAGAATTACATTTAACTCATTTACAACTGCGTTATCATTAGTTGTAATATATGTGAGTTCACATTTGAAAAGATACATCACAGCTTTAAAAAGTCTTTTACGATCTGCATGCCTAAGCACATTTTGGATGCCCACATCAGTCAGTGCAGGTTAGGTAATCCTACTATAACAACCAAGTCCCAAATCCAAGTGGCTTAGCACAGCAAAGGTTTAGTTTTTGCTCAAATTACTTGTCTATAGCGGGTTGGTAATGGGGTTGATCCAAGGTGACAGAGCTTTTATCCCCAGTATTGGTGGTTGCTTGGTCAGAGGGAGGAAAGAGAGCTCTGGAGGGTTATACATCAGCATTTAAACATCTTTTTATTTCTCCAGAGGCATTATTTAATGTTTATTTTTCCCTTTATTATTTTCTCTAGTTTATTCTTCATTACTAAAACTTACAAAATTTATAATTCTTGAATTCTGTGACCTCATTTCTAAGGTTTTCTAATGCTGATTTGTGTTGTTTTCCATATCTCATATCACTTTATTAATGCCTTTGGGCATGTTTTGAAATAGTTTGTTACAATATTGGTATTATTTTTGACAGTATCTATCTGGCTTGCTTTTGTTATCTGTAGAGATTTTATTCTAATTTTCCTTCATTTTTTTCTTTTATTTTTAAAAAAAAATTTTTTTTTCAACGTTTATTTATTTTTGGGACAGAGAGAGACAGAGCATGAACGGGGGAGGGGCAGAGAGAGAGAGGGAGACACAGAATCGGAAACAGGCTCCAGGCTCTGAGCCATCAGCCCAGAGCCTGACGCGGGGCTCGAACTCACGGACCGCGAGATCGTGACCTGGCTGAAGTCGGACGTTTAACCGACTGCGCCACCCAGGCGCCCCCTTTTTTTTTTTTTAATTTTTTTTTTCAACGTTTATTTATTTTTGGGACAGAGAGAGACAGAGCATGAACGGGGGAGGGGCAGAGAGAGAGGGAGACACAGAATCGGCCATTTTTTTCTTTTAATAAATTTGTATGAGATATACTTATGATTCTTTTCTATTGCTCATTTTTTAAAAAAGCATATTTATTTCTTTGAAACAGAGTAAACAGGGTAGAGGCAGAGAGAGAGAATCCCAAGCAGGGTCTACACTGTCAGTCTGGAATAGATGAGGGGCTTGAACTCACAAACATGAGATCATGACCTGAGTTGAAATCCAGAGTTGGACGCTTAACCAACTGAGCCACCCAGGTGCCACTCTATTTCTTGTTTTGATGTGAGATTTTATTTCATGAAATTTTAGGAAGACTCATTTTAGTTGTCTTTTCTAAACTTTTTTAACCTCCATCTTCTTTTTTCTACCTAGTTTTTAAAAACGTATGGCTTGCTATCTGTGATGACCTGGTTCTTTATTCCCCTTTCATTTTTTTCTGGAGTTTCTTCTTCCTTTATCTGTCACATCCAGCAATGTCTTCTCAGTGTGGGACAGTCTCAGAAGCAGCCCTAACTAGTCAGTTTTGGGGTTTACAGAGACTGGGGTGCTTTGTCCCCTTCACATCTTACCAGGGGTACATTGAACTCGCTCATCCACCATTGCGTTGCGAATCATCCTCCCTAATTTCAGCTGCTGATCTCAAGTCGACATTCACACATTCCAGTGACTGCCTGCTGGTCATATTGGGGTTTGCCTGTCACATGACCTGTTGTTTTCTTCTGCTTCCTCCCATAGGGGTACTGGTAGCATCCAATTGTTGGGGATGTTGATGGTTTGTCCCCACCTGCTTATATTTGGACATTCGCATAGATATTTTATTGTCATAAACATTGTGTATTTTTTACTTTTATTAGTTCATTGCTCTATTTTTAATGTGAGGATTTTGGAAGAATCAGAAATTAAACTGCTCTTGATGATGCCATATTTCCAGAATTCTAAGTAATTTTAACTATATGTGTTTTAAAATTTTTTCAATGTTTTTGTTTTTTGAGAGGGGTGGAGCACAAGTTGGGAGGGGCAGAGAGAGAAGGAGACAGAGAATCCAAAGCAGGCTCCAGGCCCTGAGCTGTCAGCACAGAGCCGGACGTGGGGTCAGACTCACCAGCTATGAGATCATGACTTGGGCCGAAGTTGGTCACTTAAGTGACTGAGTCACCCAGGCACCCCAACTATGTGTTACTGATGGGGAATCTGAAACTCTAAAGGATAAATGGCTTGTGTGTGGCCATGCATCTGGGATTAAAACCAAGGCAGACTGCACTTTTGACTGTTAGGGCATATTGCTGCTACAAATAGTGAACATTCTCTAGGTTTTAATCCAGAAACCTGTGCACACTAATCACATTCCAACCTTGACCAGTGAGTTGCTTAAGTATAAATAAGATAGAGACCTTGTCCCTGAGTAACTCTATAGTCTCTTGGAACATAGGCATAGAACCAACCAAGTCAAATTAGATCCTGCAAGGCTGTAATAAGAGCTAAAGCAGGATTAGAACCTGGATCATGTACACAAAATTATTGTGTTCTACAACTCTTTCCTGTGTTTAGAGAAGGGACCCTATTACATTGACTTAAATAACAGTAATGATAGCAAAAACTTAATTTCCATGACTCCATAGCCACATTTTCATTTCACCAGCAACATATGCCTGCAGTTAGTGTTCATGTTCCTGTGTATCCATTTTTCATTTTTTCTTAGAATTGATTGGGTCATATATGTGAGTACAGTCACTGTTATCAAACATGTGTTATCACTGTACCCTAAGCCACATACCCAGTTCAGTTTTATACCCAGATGTTTTTTCTGAACCATCTTGTCCACAAAGAGGCATTTTTATCCTGGCTTGCTAAGAGTCAGTACCAAAGGAGGCTTCCTGTGTGAGGTGACAGCATGATGTTGTGCCTTTCCCCTTTATGTGTTTGTCTTCTCTATTCCATTGTCCCGATGTCCATTGGTTAAAACTGCTAGGCACAGTGCTGGCTCTGGGGAGGAGGCAGTGAACCAGACAGACAAAATACTTTTCCTTAAGGAATTTAAATCAAAATGGCCAGAATACAGACCTTTGGACATATCTCTGAACGGGTTGTGAGCCCAGGCAGTTAAGGCTTGCTAAGCAGTCCTCATCATGTGACAGGAAAATTGCTGGAAAGTTAACTTCAGCAAAAGGAGGCTCTGGGGTTCCTGCAGACCAGGCACGAGGGTGGAGAGCAGGAAGTGTTTTGCTTGAGGACCCTTGATGTCAGGATGTTTCAAGGATGAAAAATGTGACTCAGTCTTTTTGTTCTGGTGTCAAATTATCTGCCACTCTGGGGTGTTCAGTGTATTAAGATGTAGAATCTTTGTGTTTAAGGAAAGCAAGGAACTAGAGTAGCATCTGAAGTTAGACTCTGATGGTACTGCTTTGGAGCCGTTGGATAAGTTAGTTATTAAAATTATTTTAGCCAGGGTTCTCCTCACAGTAAAACGATGATGCTGTCTACCCTCAGTCAGAGTTTAAAAGAGTACATGAACTACCTCTGTAATCTGGAAAGCACTCTACGCCATTTTGAATTTATGTTTTAGATTTATCTTACTTTTGTTACTGTTTCTGTGATGGTTAAGTTTGTGTGTCAACTTGTCTGGGCCACTGGGTGCCCAGATATTAGGCAAGCATTATTCTGAGTATTCCCATGAGAATGTTTTTGGGTGTGTTTAACATCTATACAGGTGAACTGAAGAAAGCAAATTACTGTCTTTACAGTGGGCAGTGCTCATCCAATCAGTTGAAGGCCTGAGTGGTAAAAAAGATTGACTTTTCCCCAAGTAAGAAGGAATGACTATTGCCTACCTTCAAACTGGGACAACGGCTTTTTGCCTGCCTTTGCACTCGAACTGAAACATTGGCTCTTCCTGGATTTTGAGGCTGCTGGCCTTTGGACTAGAACTACACCATTGGTTCTTCTGGTTCTCGGGCCTTTGGACTCAGATTGGAACTTACACCAGTGGCTCTCTGGGGCCTCCAGCTTGCTGACTGACTCTGCAGATCTTGGGACTTGTCAGCCCCCATAATTGCATGAGCCAATTCCTTAAAATAAGCCTCTTTCTAAGTATATGCATTCTATCGGTTCTGTTTCTCTGGAGAACCCTAATACAGTTGCTAAGTGGATTCTTAGAATAAATAGCATTTCCATAGGCCGTAAATAGAAAACAAATTCCAGAATCAGCCTTAAAAGTAGACATTTAGCTGACTGTCAATGGGGCTTGACCTGAACAGTATGGATGGGTTTCTCTATTTTGAAATCTGCCTTTCATTATCCATCCATTGCCTGACAATCCGCCAATTGTCCCCCCAAGCGTTCTGGAGTTCCCTCTTAAAATGAGATTGCTTCTGGGAAATTGAAAGGACTTTGGCCTTCAGGGAAAATCTTTTAGCGAAGAGTAACCCTGTTGAAAGATAGCTGGATGAGATATGGCATCTAGAATAACTGGCTTTAGGGAATTAGGCCCAGGACCAAGGGATAGCTGACTAGGAGATGGGAAGATGTCCTCTTAACCATTTGGCCCCCAGCTGGCTCAGGACCACTTACTCTGTACTGGTTCTCTAGTGACGTCCAACACTGGGCTATCCCTTGTTCTTAGCCTCTCTACTCTGGAGGGTCTGCTTTCTGTCACATTCCTAGCCATTTAGAAGAGGAGGTGGGTCTTGTTAAGGTCAGGCGTAGGGCAGGGTAAAGATAAGAGTCAGAAGCTAAAAAATTTTTAGCAGTCAAAGGCTTTATTGGGAACTAAGGTCTCGGGCGAGGTTCTCTCTCTCTCAGGGAGAGAGAGAGAGAGAGAGGAGTCAGGGAAGTCGCGCCCCCGGGTGTGGTGGGGTAGGGCTTTTAAGCTGCAGCGGTTCCGGGTTTAGGTCCGGTTGGGCCTTTTTCGCGCCAGGTGCTGTCGCTCGGTGATGGGTTGACCTTCAATTCGTTCTGGCGCGCTGCTTGGGGCTTTCCCTTGGGTTGGGCTGGCAAGATGGCCGTCCCCTCCACTGTGGTTCCAGGGACATCCTAACAGGTCTTGTCTTTAAGATCAGCTTGGAATGGTTGCAGAAGTTTGTGCAACACTAACTATACTTTCCCCGGCTCTTGCACTGATATAAACAAGGCTTTGCATGAGTCGTCATTCCCAGTGGCACTGTATATGTATAGAAAGTAAAAATTGGTAACACGTACCTGCCTGGCAGGGTCTTGAACAGATCAGCTGCCCTGAAATACACATGCTGTATGGCAGTAGACTGAAGTCAACTGAATGTGCCCTGTAAAGTGATGAGCCTAAGAATATTCTTTTCTACCTTATGACACTGGCAAACGTGACTACCTATGCTTAGGTGTGGTGAGAGAACTTGACTCATTCTTAGAGATATTAGGCAGGTGAATGAAAGAAGGGGAGCATGGGAAAATGTTGGATGGACTCTAAGATGTACATATTGATTAAAACCTCATATGCCTCTGATGGTTTAGAGCAGCAAGGGTTACATCACAGATGCACTCTCTCTTACCTGAACTCTGTTCATCAACTTGCTATTTTCTAAGGCATTATTTCCCTTAAAACTTATTATACTTAGTACAGTTTGCATTTTTGTGCATATGCCCCTTGCCACCCTCCTTTCTTCCTTCATGTGTACCAAGAATGAGGGATCTGTCTTTTCCACTAGAATTACGTTCCATGCACACAGGGCTTATCCATTCTGAACCATCACTGTGTCTCTACCTTGCACGTAGTAGGGCTCAGTAAATACTTGTTGATGGACAGATGAATGAATGAATGAATAGCATGGACCCCAGGTCATAATGGACCTATAATTTAATCATCAGCTTCACTGCTGACTGTGAAACCTTGGGTAAAATTAGTTGAATGTCACTAATACCTAATTTCCTCACTTACAAAACAGGATTAATAGTAGCACCTACCTCACAGAGTTACAACTCAGGTAAAGTGAGATGTATGGGTATAAAGACTTTAGCCCAGTGACTGGAATAGAGGAAACTCTCAATCATTTTTGTCTCTATGGCCATTCTTACACCTCTGGTGTGCTAGCTACATTCCTTTTAGGTTTCAACTACTTCCGTTGTCCCTGATGTGCTGGGAACTGCAGAGAGGTGGAGGGGTGGAGCGTCAGGAGTAACTTGGTACGGGCTTATTTCCTTTCATAGAGAGAAACTCACCTGTTTAAAGGGGGTTCACCTCAGCCCATGTCTTACCTTTACTTAAAGACTTCATCACTCATAAGTGTTTGTGTGTAGAGGAACTTTATCATTTAAAAGTAAAAACCAAAACTACACACAAAGAAGTTTTGTCTGTCCTTTTTTAATAAGTTAAGCCAAAACAACAACAAAAAAGTGCCTTTGATGCCTTTGTTGTTTAGTACTTAATAAATCATGGCACATAATTATGTTGATAAATTCCAACAGCCTAGCCGACTCCTCTTTCCTGATGCCAGCATGGGATGCCCCTGATAAATCAATCTCGACTTCCTAACTGCATTGCTATCCTGGACGGGATCTGCTCTGTTCCTCCTTCTCAGTACGTTGGGGCAATACATCACCCAAGCCCTTCATCCTTCTTCCATATCATTAGAGCAACAGCTGGTTCTGATAATGCATTAATGTAATACATCAGGGAGCTGGGTGCCTGGCCACTGCATTACTCAAAAGCTAATGTGATGGGGAAGGAAAAAACCTAGTGTGCTGATAACTCCAAAAGTTGGGTTTTGTTGTATAGTTTCAAGCTTGGCACTTGAAACTTGAGAGTCTAGATTTTCCCCTTTGCAATCTATTTCCGCATGCTCTGCTAAGTTTGTTGTTGTTGTTGTTTTTCTGAACCAGTTTTCTGAGTCCAGAAAGCTGCTTTATCTGTGATCTGTTCCATAGTAGAAGCCCTAAGGCCACTCTCGCTGCTCCCTGCCAATGTTTGAGCAGCTCCTAGCATAATTTAAGGTCGACGTCACAACACTCAGGTTAGGCTCCAGGTTCTACAGTTTGGGAGTGGTACTGCTTTGGGGAGGGCAGTTGTATGATTCAATAAGATGATGATATATGTCAAATGCTTGACACATAGTAGTAACTTATTCAAAAATAACTATTAATATTTGTCATTATTTTCCAGTCCAACATTCACCAAATGAGGTAACCCAAGAGCCTGTTGTTAACAAGTAGCGTAAAGGAAAAAAATAAAGAGTTTTATGGGCACTAACTAGGAAAACATTGGCTTGAAAAAAAATCACATAGGCTTCCTTACTGTAGGACTTATCAGTCTTTAATATGCTAAAGCAATTTATGTGTGTCCTAGAGAGGGATAGAACAAATATTGCTTCCCAAGCTATTTGGCTTTAAAACCCCCTTTTTAGGAGTGGGGGGAGTGGGGGGCACCTGGGTGGCTCAGTCCATTAAGTATCTCGCTCGATCTCATTTCAGATCTTGATCTCAGGGTTGTGAGTTCACGCCTCACATTGGGCTCTGCACTGAGCATGAATCTTACTTAAAAAAAAAAAAGAGTAAGGGGAGTGAGGCCCCACAGAATATCAGTGGGGAATTTGAATGTGATCCATTTCTCTTATTAAGGCCACTGGCGTCTTGGCCAAGACAATAAAGCAAACAGATGTAGAATGGGGCCAGAACTCAGGACTGTGGGAGTTCAGATTCTTCTCTTCCTCCTACACTTGTGCTTCTCAAAGTGCAACCCTGTGATCACCTTTATCAGGATCACCCAGGGAGGGGATGGTCAGGAAGTGAGACTCGTGTCGGCACCTCAGACTTCTGCATCAGAATATCTAGTGTCACAGTGTAGGAATCCTAATGGCAACCAGTATCTCATGAAATAGTCTTGCAGACTGGTGCCTGGGACACGCTCGATTAGACTGTGTTACGGGGGCCAAACCCATGTTATTACACCTTCTGAAATCTCTGGGGACTTTGGAAAATGGTTGTTGCTTGTTCCTCACTGATCCCTCTGCAGGCCCTCATGACTCTGGAGAAAGACTGTAACTCAGGAGAAATCTGGAGGCATCTGTGAGTTTTTACAGGCCAGCTCACCATGCAAATGCTTCCACAGAGACCCCTCCCTGCCCTCTGTGGTCAATGTGAGAGCCCTGTCCCTGTGATCCGTGGTAATTCTCCTCCAGGGAAACATGTGTGGGGAGATTAGTTTGAAATGGAGAGACATACTCCAGGCTCTGCCAAGTCACTCTGGAGAGAGCATGACAATGCTTTGGTTTCCATAGCGACCAGGTGACTGTAAGCTCACCTTTGGCCCTGGAAACAGCCTCCAGCTTCTGGGAACAACTGCAAGGCTGCTGCTTATTATGAGAAGGAAGAACACCAATGGAGAGGGTAAAAAAACAGGTGCCATTTCAGAAATAGGCTCAGGGGCCAGGTCTGAACTGCAGGAAAGTTAGAAAAGAGTGTCCCAGCAAAGATGCTGAAGGTGCTGGACCTCCAGCCAAGAGACCAGGTGGATGGGGGCAGGCACCTCCCCTACCTTGGTCATCTGTGTTAGTAGTGTCACCATCAGATTTCAGTGCAACCCTCTTGACAACAACAGTGGACAGTTAATGTACGTTAGTTTATTTCCTTCTTTGTGTTTCAAGGGAGGAAACATTCTTTCACTGTGGCACTAGTGACTGTTGAGAAGCTAACACAACAAGGGCTAATTAGCTGCACATTTACTGTGTGAAGGTGCTTTGTATATATCACCCCCATTTAATCCTCGTATTCTTTAAGGTAAGTTTCCCAGTGATGAAATTAGGACGCAGAGAGGTTCAGTTATGCTTCATGGTCATATGTACAGGTGGCAAGTGGGGGAGCTAGGTCTTGAACCAAGATGCAATGGGGCATTGAAAAGGGACTCTTGGAAAGTGTCTGATGAGCCACACCACATACCTCTTTCCAGGAACTTTGAGTTCTTCCTGTCTGAACGGCAGGAAATTGCAATCCCAGCCATCATATGCAATTCTCTTTATTTAGCTTGGGACATAAAGGTTGAGGGCTAAAAATCCTTTAATGTCTCCTCCCACTGTTCGCACCTCCCTGGCCAAATGATTGTCATCTCAAAATTGGCTTCTTCCCTCCAGCAGAATCTGTGACCAGGCCACCACTTGCAGAGGACTGGGATTCTGCAGGGCAGTCCAGATGGTAATGACTTCCCAGCCAGAGGGGATCCGGTCCTGCTGAAATTGGCTGGAAATGCAGATGGTATTGATGGGGTGGGGAGCCTCAGGGTGAAGGAGGTGACACTCATTCTGGTCTTGGAGTGACAGGAGACCTCAGAGCTGGTCCCAGTTTTTATCATCTCCTCATTGGGCAATGGGCAGCAATGCCTCTGTAGTCGTAGCTCTTTAATGGAGAGAACCGGAGTAGATCAGCATTTCTCAAAGTATGAGGGGTCTCAAGATATTTTAAAAAGACATTTGGGGTAATTTTTGATGGGATGCACACCTGGCATTAAATAACATTAAATAATATAATGAGAAAGTTTCATTTGCTTTCAGTTCTTCTGGGGGGGTACGAAGGAGGAAATGGCATCGGGACACTCATATGTCTCTAACACCTCTTCAGTTCTTGATAATGTCCCCTTTTAGTACCAGAGGGGACAGTCCTCAGACTCAGAGTTTTGGCAGGCAGTGACATCTCCTTGCAATTTAACTTGGTTTTGTCCTTGCTTTTTATAGCTATCTTCTACATTCGACAAGGTGAGTTTCCATTTCTGGAAGTGATTTTCATTTCTGGAAGTCCGTAAGTCAGCAGCATTCCTGGGGGCTCATTGGAAACGTGAATCAGACCCCACCCCGGGCTACACACATGTTCACAGGATGCCCAAATGGTTCCTACACTTTTGTGATAAGAACTGGTAAAAGAGCTTCCCTTTTCTAGAAGCGATATTTAAGTAGAAGAAGTGGGCCAATTGAAGGAAACATGACAAATAATAGTATAGGTACAGCAACATTGTGGACGGGCAACAGGAAGAGTGGGGGTTGGAGAAGTAGGTTAGAAATTAGAGTGTGCAGTCGGAAAGCTGTGTCTATACTGATTCTGGGGCCCTATCCCCTGGAGAGATTCGTTCTGTAGGTTGGGGATTGTGCCCCTGAATCTATATTTGGAGAAATTAAAAAAAAAAGAAAAAAACAAAACCTGCCCCTGAAATGTACAGTGAGGCATGGAAATTACTGGATTGGATTGTTTGTTTTCCCTGAAAGTCACATGTTGTTATTCTTTTTTTAAATTTTTTTTTATTTTTTATTAAAAAAAATTTTTTTTAACGTTTATTTATTTTTGAGACAGAGAGAGAGAGACAGCATGAACGGGGGAGGGGCAGAGAGAGAGGGAGACACAGAATCGGAAGCAGGCTCCAGGCTCTGGGCCATCAGCCCAGAGGCCGACGCAGGGCTCGAACTCACGGACCGTGAGATCGTGACCTGAGCTGAAGTCGGACGCTTAACCGACTAAGCCACCCAGGCGCCCCTACATGTTGTTATTCTAATATAGTGGTTCTCATCTAGAAGCCCCTCAAGGGATGTTTGACGATGTGCGACGATGTTTTTGGTTGTCACAATTGGAAAGCTGCTCCTAGTGGGTAGAGGGTCTGGTGGATAGAGGTCAGAGAGGGTATTAAACATCCCACGGTGCACAGAAGAGCCCCCTACACAAAAAAAATTATCCAGTCCCAACTGTTACTAGAGCCAAGGATGAGAAACTCTGGTCTAAAAATATTTTTTATGGGGCTCCTGGGTGGCTCGGTTGGTTAAACTTCCAACTTTGGCTCAGGTCATGATCTTATGGTCCGTGAGTTTGAGCCCTGCATTGGACTCTGTGCTGACAGCTCAGAGCCTGGAGCCTGCTTCAGATTCTGTGTCTCCCTCTCTCTCTGCCCCTGCCCTGCTCGTGCTCTCTCTCTCTCTCCCTCTCTCTCAGTCAAAAAATAAATAAACATTAAAATATTTTTTAAATATTTTTTGTTATTGAAGGTATTGAAGCACAGATCAGTGAAATGCCAGGTCACAAAACATCTCTGCTCCAAACATTTCAGTTTTTATCTCATGAAGCCTGGAAGCCAAGAGCCTTCCCCAGCATCAGACCGCCGAACCCCCTCTAAACTAATCATGTCATACTACTACCCTTACCCCAACACAATCAACTTAAGCCCCACCGGCCTCTGTGTTGTTTTGGAATAGTCCAAGTATACAGATATGTTTCTACCTCAGGACCTTTGCACATGAGTAAAAAAAAAAAAATCCCTCTTGTACCTAGAACATCTGTCCACAAATGGGCCTCTGGTCAAATCTCATCTCACCACTGAGACCTTTCCTGACCATCTTGTCTAATAAGCAATCCCTTCTTCATGTCCCTCTCCTCCTTTCCCTGTAATTTTTCCTTAGAGAACTGACCATCAGAATATATGTGTATTTCTTTACCCTCTACTAGAATATAATAAGTACCATGAATATGTACTCACTGTCTGGCAAATAAATGTTTTAAATGAACAAAGAATAAATGGATGGATACATAAATTGATGCCTGGATTGTAGTCCCAGAGGGCCACTGTCCAGTGGTGTCCCTCCATGCCTCAGTTTCCCCCTTTGTCAGGTGAGAAGGTTGTATAGATGTTCTCTAGGGTCCGTTCAGTGCTCAGGTCTGCTGGTGTGGCTCCTGGGTTCTCACCTGCATCCCCATCTCTCCAGTTAACTGCCTACAGCCTCCCCGTCTCTCCAGTTAACTGCCTGCACCCTCCCAGCACCACCCTCCGTTACCCCAGATGCCTTCTGTCAGAGCTGAGAGGCCTCTGGGAATTAGAGATGTCAGAACTCCTCAGAAAGTGGCAGATCCATTGTGTGAACCACTGAATTGGGTAATTAGGGAGGGTGGCACTTCAGTCGTTTTAAAAGCTTAGTGGGTGGGAAGAGGAACTGTTCCCTGACAGCTACTGCACATCCACTTCGAGGTAGAGCTTTTCCTTCGGAAAATCCAGTTTTGTCACCGAACAGTGCTTTATTGCTCTCCAAAGGACTGTGTGAAGAAAGGGGATACAGGCTGGAAGCCTGGCATTGACTCATGGACTCTTTGCTTTAATAGAGGATGAAGATGGGCTAGAAAGGAGGTTAACCTCCTAGCCCAGCTTAGGGACTGTACCACTCGTGGAAGTAAAAAAACACAAGCATCGTAGGCACGGATATTGGTCTGTAAGATCAAGGGCTTGTTCTTTATAACCAATTTCATTTCTGATCCTGAATTCTCTCATTCTGCTGGACTAAAGGCAACTTAACCTCCATCCTCCTCGGGGCTCTCCCACCCTGAGGGGGTCAGAAGGTTCAGAATTAGATTGGATTAGATGGTTTCTTGCACTTCTAAAGTTATGGATGTTCTAAAAAATGGTTTCTAACAGGGGCAAGGCTTGGGGTGGGGATGGGGGACCAGGGTCTGGCTTTTTTAGCATGCTCATTCTTTCCACCCCCTCCCCCCCCTTCTTGGTCATCAAGCCATGGACATCTTTCTTGTGGAGGGGAGAATGGATGCCCCATTTCTTGCCTATTCTCCCAATACATTTGCCTCTCCTCATATTGGGGTTAATGCTTTTAGAGACTAAAGACAGTTAAGGAACTATCTGTGGTAATCATGACTCCCTGAAGCAATGAGCTACTTAAATGGAGGGAAAGAAAAAGGAAAACTGGAGAGAAGAGGAAAGCATCTGTTAATTTCTCAAATTATTATCTAGCCGTGGTGTAATAGTGAACCATTACATACCAAGACTTTGCTATAGGGCAGGCACTGTGCTAAAGGTCCTTGGAACAGCCGTATAAGATAATGATAGCAGCACACTCTGGTATCATCTTACTGTGGGTTAGCATGGGGCTCAGCTCTTCACCTATATGAATTCAGTTAACTCTCCCTATAATCCTATAAGGTAGTTGCTATTATTATTCCCATTTTGCAGATGGGGAAATGTGGCATAGAGGAGGTAAGTGTCAAAGGCCACACAGGCTGGTAAGTAGGAGAGCTGAAGTTCAAACCCAGGCAGCCTAGCTACAAAGCAAGAGCACAGGCTGGCTCCACCAGCCTCCCAGGTGAGGAGGAGTTAGCTGCCTTGCCTGGAACTTGCCCAGCAGTGCTCTCCCTCTGCCTTGCCGGTTGGGAAGCTATTTGTAACTTGTGGGCAGCTGTACACACCTGGCGTCTGGGAGCAAGCTGGCCCTGAAGGCAAGAACCCAATGCATAGTCAGCTATTGCAGTGGTTCAGTGGGGAAAATCAAACACCTGGCTGCCTTGAGGGGCGGACACTCAGAAGGCCGGGTGCTCTGCAACCCAAACATGGACGGCTCAGCAACAGTACTTACATCTGGGAAGAATGAGGTCAAGGCAAGGCTCTGCTACTATTTCCTGTAGATTTGAGAATCCGCTAGTATCCGCCAATATACAAGAGACATTCCTTTTTATAGAAATAATAGCACTTTTTTTTCCACCCAAAAGACTCCCCTGTTTTTCAATAGAAATTTTTATTGAAATGATTATAAATTCACATGCAGTTTTTTTGAATGTTTATTTTGTGAGAGAGAGAGAGACAGACAGACAGACAGAAAATGCAAGCAGGGGAGAGGCAGGGAAAAAGAGGGAGAGAATCCCAAGCTGGCTCTGCACTGTCTTCCCAGAGCCCACACTGGGCTTGATCTCATGAAATGTGAGATCGTGACCTGACTGAACTACCCAGGCTCCCCAGCACATGATATTTTAAGAAAGAAAGAAAGAAAGAGAGAGAGAGAGAGAGAGAGAGAGAGAGAGAAAAGAAAAGAAAAGAAAAGAAAAGAAAAGAAAAGAAAAGAAAAGAAAAGAAAAGAAAAAAGAAAAGAAAAAAGAGGGCTGGGGTACTGTGTTCAATTTACCCACTTCCCTCCAATGATCACCATTTTGCAAAACTACAACATAATATCTCAAGATACTGAAGAGTTCCATCACTACAAGGATCTGTTCTATAACCAATCTGTTCTATATATCTGAATGTGGTTCCCTTTCAGCTCCCTTTCAGCTCCTACCCCATCCCTAAAACCCTGGCAACCACTAATCTGTTCTCTATTTCTAAACAGTGTCATGTCAAAAACATCATAGTAATAGAATCACATAGTAGGCAACTTACAGGTTTGGGTTTTTTCAGTCAGCCTAATTCCCTGCAAATTTACCCAAGTTCTGGTGTATCCATGGTTCATTCCTTTTCATTGCTGAGTCATATTCCATGGTATGGATGTACCAGTTTGTTTAATCATGTACCTGCTGAAGGATACTTGCGCTTTCTGGGGGTATATTATGAATAAAGCTGCTATAACATTTATGTAAAGGTATTTGTGTGAACACAGAGGTTTCATTTCTCTGGGATAAATGCCCATAAGTACAACTGCTGCATCATATGGCAATTGGATGTTTAGTTTGTAAGGCAGTGCAAAATTGTTTTCTTGAGAGCATGTACCGTTTCACATCTCCAAAAGCAATGTATGGGTAATCCAGTTTCTCTACATCTTTGCCAGCATTTTGTATTGTCACACATGACTATTTTTTTTTTAAATTTTAAAGTTTATTTATTTTTGAGAGAGAGTGAGAGAGCGAGCGCAAGTTGGGGAGGGGCGGAGAGAGAGGGAGACACAGAATCCAAAGCAGGCTGCAGGCTCTGAGCTGTCAGCACAGAGCCTGATGCTGGGCTCCAACTCGTGAGCCGTGAGACTGTGACCTGAGCCAAAGTCAGACGCTTAACCGACTGAGCCACCCAGGTGCCCTGTGGTGATGATGATGATGATTACTACCACCATCACCATTACTGTATTGCCAGTCTTATAGGTTGTAGTTATATCTAATTATGACTTCATTTACATTTCCCTGATGACTAATGATGTTGAATATCTTCTTGTGTTCTTATTTTCCATCTTTATCCTCTTTGGAGGGGATATTTTGTCCTGTTTGGAGAAATGTCTGTTCATGTCTTCTGCCCATTTTAAAAAAATTTTTTTAATGTTTATTCACTTTTTGTGAGACAGAGACAGTGTGAGCAGAGCAGGGGCAGAGAGAGAGAGGGAGACACAGAATCCTAAGCAGGCTTCAGGCTCTGTGCTGACAGCAGACAGCCCAATGTGGGGCTTGAACTCACAAACCATGAGATCTTGACCTGAGCTGAAGTCGGACACTTAACCAACTGAGCCACCCAGGCGCCCCTTTTTCTGCCCAGTTTAAATTGGTTTGTGTATGTGTGTGTTTTTCCTGTTTAGTATAGCCTAGGTATTACTTCTTGTCAGATACGTGATTTGCAAACATATTTTCACTCTATAAATTGTCTTCTCATCCATTTTATAGAATCTTTTACAGAACAAAGCTTTAATTTTCATGAGATCCACCTTATCAATTTTTCTTTTATGGGTCATACTTTTGTTTTTTAAATCAACAAACTCTTTGCCGAGATCTGGATTATAAAGGCTTATTCCTATATTTTTTCAAAATACTTTATGGATTTACATTTTGTGCTTAATATGTATTTATGTATATATTATGTATATATTTACTTATGTATACATGTATGCATGCATACTTATTTCCAATTCTTCTAACCCCATTTGTTGAAAACGTTTTTTTGAAACCTTTACTGTGTGCCTGACAGTGAGCTAAGAGGCACCTATAGACCTCATTTTATATAATCTCCATCATCACCCTGCAAAGTAGGAACTGTATCCCAAGCTGTATGGCTATGGAAACCGAGCATCAGTAAGGTTGTTTGATTTTCCTGAGGCCGCACAACCAGAGGCAAGCCTCACATCTCTGCCTCACTCCAGCCCACAGCTTACCACCATATCTAGTTCAGCTCCTGAGTGACTGTCTCTGTACTTGTGTCCCCCACATCATGACAGGAAACTCAAACGGGCTTCAAATCAGAGCCTACCTTGGGACCTCTCTTTGGGCTGTAACTAAATCAAATTTTCAGGAGGTGCAAGTGTAATATAATATGGATTATCTGTTCATCATTTAACTCAGGGAAGTCTTTTCCCCCTCACTAATATCCATGATAAAGCATATGCAAATGTCTGTAATTGAACATAATTAAAATAATGAGAGTTGAAAGAATGTGATATTCAAAATAAATGCAATAAGGAGTTGGACACAGCCATTATCCTAATTCAAAGTGATTACTTTATGATAACATTATCAGGGCCTCTAATATTTCTGTCTTTAATATAAATTACTTACTTTGGGGAGGCAGGTGCTCTCTGATTGGGATGGATTCGTGTCCTGGTCTATTACCAGTCACTGCACTCTCCTTCCTGGAGGAATGTGGTGCCATTCTGACTAGGGCCATAGGCCTTTGTACCTCCCCACTGCCCTGCCCAAGCACAAACCTACACTGAGATGACTAAGGGAGCGCAGCGACCGCAGACAGCCTGGTATCCTTGGGAGCACATGTAAAACCCACCCGAGAGTAAGTGCACTGCAGGAATCCAAGGCCAGGGGTTGCATCCCAAGGTGTGCCTGTCACAGTGCTATTCTTAGAGATTTGCAGTGTGAGCAGTTCAGACAGATTTCCTTGCTCTGCCTTCTCTCAAGTGTTTTATATAAAATTCAGGTTAGGTACATAGTCATAGCTTACAGAGACTTAGAAGTTAGTGCAGCTCTTTGGTGGGTGCAAGGGTATAGTACAGTACAGAGGACAGTGCTCTGGTTTTGGATGGTTGTGCTACAAATCTTACCTCTGCTTGGCCCAGCGGTGTGACCTTGGGTGAGTTTCTTACCCTACTGGCCTGCAGTTTTATTTTCTTTATATGGGAAGACAGAAACTTAATTTAAAGGGGTTTTCCCTATGAAATTAAAGAACATATATATGAAGATCTTAACATTAAACAATGATTAACAAGCAGTGGGTGTTGAATGTCACAGGAACAGAGATAATTTGAAGTGTTTTGTCCAAAGTTAGTTGCTGCAAGAGGTGGGATTTGGGGATAGCATGTGAGACTGTGGCTCCTGGTTCACAAGCGGTTCACTGACTTTGGGTGGGTGCTGGCAGGATGGGGAATAGGGGCAGAAAGACTTCTTCCATTCTTTTCTCTTCTTCCATCACCAGCCCATAGAAGGTGGTGGCATCCAGAAGGGTTTAAATTTCCCTGGAGGGGTGGGAGGTGGAGAAAATGATTTCCTTCACGTGTCTTGTTCTGGGCTCCCTGGCTTATGCTTAGTCATGACAATGATCCTATTGCCAAGTCCTCCATCTAGAAGCTAGCGCCCACCCAACAAAACTATGGGAGTGAGGGTACCCTCCCCACCACATGTATATAGACACACCAAATACCAATGCTTCATCACAGATTGAGGCTCCTAGGATGAGTCGGGGCTGAACCCACAGAGGGCCAATGGGATTTGGTGTATCCTCCTTGATGACTCTACCCAGACCAGCTTGTATGAGAGTTTCCACTGGCCATCATTGAAGGGAATGGACTGACCTTAGACTATGATCATAACCTTTTATGCCATGGGCTGGGCATTGGCTGGGGTTTTTCACATAGGTACTATGACCAAACATTTGAATTTGAGGATCCTCAGCTTTTTGGATCCCAGTAACTGGATTCTGGTCTGACCTATCAGTTTCTTCCCCTTCCCTGCCCTCCCAAGAGATTCTTTCTTCATCCAGACTGGTTCTTCAAGCTGCACAGTCAGGAGAAAAAAGGGAAAAAGAGCATGCATTGCAGCTTTTTTTTAGAGAAGGGCATGGAAACAGTTTATGCATGAGGGAAGTGGGTAGGAGGAGGGTTTGTAGAGAAGTCCTGTTTTTGGTTATGCTTCCCCTCAAGGTTCTTCCCCACCGCCATTATTGAGCATGAATCATTTTGGGACCTGATGGTGAGGTTACAATACATTTTATTAGACTGACCCTGAAAACCACCCAACTAGGTTGCTCATTTACAGAGGAGCACCAAGGTGCTAGCCCGTGACCACACAGTCAGGAGGTAGATGCCCATGATTTGATTCTGGACCTCTCTGGCCTGACTCTGCCCCTTTCCCTGCTTGCCGGAAGCTTCAGCTCTCTGTTAGCTCACAGCACGTAGAAAGAATTAAAGAATAATCATCATTGCAGCACTGTGCTGGGAAATGGCAATTAGCCTCTAGTTTGTTTGGATTAATATCTCTGGAGACCTTTATGAAGTATTATTTATTGATAAGGAACGTGCAGAACAGCCCAATAGGAGTTGGGAGTTCTGTGTTCAATGCTCTTGGTGGAGCATCTACACGACATGAACTTCGCTCATCGTCCCAAAGATGTGGCTACTTGGTTTTGGAAATTATTGGGCCCTTTCTGGGTTTTCTTTTTTTGGAAGGTCTGTAACTACTGTGGGGAAGTGTGCTCTGTGGGATAAGCTTGTTTTAAGAGCTGTACCAACTTGAACAAATTACAGACGTGCCAATAATCAACAGTTTTCTTGGGCAAATAAGGCTCTTAACTCTGAGTTAACCCATCTGGGGGCATGGTTGGGAAATTAGACACGATGTATATGAGACTCCAGCATCTGAGGTTTGGAAGGTATTTAAAAGCAACAATCAGTATTCTCATAGTTTTTTGAAAATTAAACACATGTTAACACGCACTGGCGAGCACAAACATGCTAGCATGAATCAGGTAGTGAGAAAAAAAATACTGAGATTAAAAAAAAAACCTGCAAATGTATTTTCCACAAAGTAGATACTCTGCACAGTAAGAGCTAAGGGTTGATCTTAAATATACAGAGAGATGAACTGTAAAAATCTACCAAATTGTGATCCTTAGGAGTAGGATTAGGCTGAATTTACCTTAATACAAAACATTAAAAACCCTTTAAAAAAAAAAAAAGGAAAGAAAAGCAAGAAGAATAAAGTCCTTCTTTAAAGAACAAAGTTTTTGAGTTCTTCACAAGACTGTTTCTGTGAACAGGATGCCGATGTCGTGTGGGTTGCAATGGAGAGGAAAGAAAGGTTAACATTGCTTAGGCAATTCTTCAACAAAAGCTACTCCTATAATTGACTCAAATTTTATCTCTTCATTAAAGTGAGACCGCTAATGGGTCACCCTTTCTTAGCCATCACTAAGTACTGTGTACAATGAAAATGTGTAAGTCTGAATCCCTTTGAACAGTAACCCCCAACTTGCAGCCTTTTAAGTGACCTTCCTGTAATTAGTGTGAATCATTGAGCCTTACTGGGCACGTGTGTGTGTGTGTGTGTGTGTGTGTGTGTGTGTGTGTGTTGTTTCTCCAGGAATCCAATAAGGAATGAAAATTCACTGTCAGGAGACACTGTGAAGAGTCTCAAGACAGAGCAGACATCTGCTGACCCGAGTCAGTATGAGGACACAGCTGTTCCAGGCGGAGAACTCTGGGTTTGAGCCTGCTGTCCCCCTCTCTCAGCCCCAGGCCCTCTCAGACACACAGTGACCATCCTGTCTAAACTGAAAGGGATACAGCACGTGCCATGCCCACAAGGTTGAGCAGTGACCTTCTGTCTTTCTGGTCTCCCTCTCCTGTCCACATACACACGAGAAATAAGTAGATGTGTGTGGATACAGGGACCTCAGAGTGAATGTTACACACTGGGCACTGAGCCATATAAACCCATCAATTTCTCTTTCTTTTTGCAACATGTAAGTGAACACCACAGAAGAGAAAATGCTTGTCCTCCTGCCTATTTGAAAATTCTGTGTGTGCGTGTGTGTGTGTGTGTGTGTGTGTGTGTGTGTAACAGAGAGACAGACAAATGTAGATACAGAGACAGGCAGAGAGAATTTCACACCTATTTCTTTACAAAGCCCTTCGTAAACTCATCTAGGTGAAGGAGGCGGAAAACACAGCTGTGTCTGAAGGATTTGCCTTCTTACCCAGCAAGCATAGAGGCTGTGTTCATTGAAATGTTAGCCATTATTCTATTCGACTTCTCTGATGTTCTCAGGTTGATATGTTTAAGATTAATGAGGCATTAGTTCTCAATCAAGGAGCCATAATCAAGAATACCCATTTAGCTGCAGTGAGTTGTGTCCCTGCATTAATTAATATCATTTGACCTTTGTATTTTGGGTGGGATGATGTATCGCCGAATTTTCCTGAGCAGTGCCATAAAATTGATAGCTTGAATATTGCCGCTTGTATGGCCGAATGGTTCGTTTAAGTTAAATACTGTGCTGGTAATTAATATAGGATAGGTAAGTCTGGGCCGATGATACGTATTAATTCTTATTTAGTGTCGCAAGCTTTGCTGGGTGGGAGATTCAGATGAAGCGCTTTGGGGCTGGGGACCTTGACACTTAGAGGAAAATTGTCCTGAAGGTACCTCATGAGGAATCTTTTTCTAATCTGGAGATCATCTCTACACAAATGTTTAAATACAAAATGGAACAGAGCTATTGGGGCGTGTTGGACCTTCCACGTTAGCTTTTTTCCTATTTTAATGGGTGCATCGCTCAAATGTCTTCTCTGTAAAGTTTTGGGTGCGCTGTGATGGTTGCATCCTTCCGGGTTGTAGCAAGTTTCTAGGCCAGAGGTTGGCCAAACTTTTTTGTAAAGGTTCAGAGAGTAAATATTTTTGGCTTTGCAGGCCATACAGTCTCTCTTACAACTATGCATCTCTTCCCATGTGGGAAGAGCTATGTTTTATATTCATTACCATGTTTCAGTGCATAGCAAAGTACCAGGAGTGTGATGCAAAGTGCGAAAAATATCTAAGAATTGAGCGGTCATTTCTGCGTTTCTTCAATGGCAAGAGCCGATCAACCTGGCCCCCAGTATGAGCTATAACCGCTGATGCAGGAACCAAAAGCCCAGCCCTACCTCCCTATTTGTTCTCACTGGCTGTGAGTCAAGGAGGAGAGGAGCAAGGAGAATTTGTCCCTTTTCCCACCACCATCATTTGATCTTACGTGAGATCCAAATACACTCATCTTCTCAAAGTACATTTCTGTACATCTATTGTTCTATTTACAGAATTTGCTCAAAGACGCACATACCACACCATAACCTGCTTTGAAAACTTAATAATGTTTTAAAAACATCTTTCCACATCGTTCAGTATTCTTTGCACCATTATTTTCATTGGCAGTATGGCATTCCATGTTTTATTTAACCAGTCTTCTGAGGGAGGACATTTATATTGTTTCCTTTACTCCAATTGCAAGCCGCTAAATATTGCAGCACATATATTTTAGAGCCCAAATCCACATATTTATGTCTTAGAATTTTTTTAATGTTTATTTATTAGAGAGAGAGAGAGAGAGAGAGAGAGAGAGAGAGAGAGAGAACGTGCAAGCAGGGGAAGGGCAGAGAGAGAGAGAGCAAGACACAGAATCTGAAGCAGGCTCCAGGCACTGAGTGGTCAGCACAGAGCCTGATGTGGGGCTCGAACTCACAAGCTGTGAGATCACAACCTGAGCCAAAGTTGGATGGTTAACTGACTGAGTCACCCAGGTGCCCCCACATACTGTCTTAGAACAAATACCTGAATTTCTGTGTACAAAGCAAGTACGTTTTCAAGGTTTTTGACACTTTGAGACTAATTGCCTTCCATGAATTTTCGAGTCCTACCTAAATTGCATGATAATACCTTTCATTTAAAATTTTTGAGGAGGAACTTAGAAAAAAAGATAAACTCTGTTTAGGGATGTTTGTTAGGCCATGTGGAATAAGCCCAGTGGAATGCAGAAATGTTGCCAGGTGGGAGATTGACAAACCTTTATGTGTCATACTGTTGCCCTGGAACCTTGACTTTAGAAATTGAGTTCTCTAGAATAGAAGGACAGACAGAATTATTTGATTCCAAGTCAACTTCCCTTCATTACAAACATCGGTTATGTTCACCCTTGGTGGGCAGTCTACGTGGACAGAAGAGGTCTGGGATTATTAGATCACACTGATTTATGCAGTATCAAAATGGGAATGGAGTAGGATGGGGCTTTGGCCAGCCTCTCCATTTCATTATGAGGAAAGAGATACTGAATTGCAACAATGGTTCTTTGTCTAGGGGCGCTGGGAACTCTGCTGTAGGGGAATTTTCTCTGCACCTTGACCATAACATCCATTTTACCATAGGAGAGAGACCCCACAGAAGGCATGCTTCTGAATAGAAAACCGTGAGAATCAAGGTCAGGACAATTATTGGGGACAAGAGTTAGGTTTCTTTAATGTCATATTCAGAAAACGGTTTTGTAATCAGAGTACTTTAGGGAGGTTTGAGGTTGATTTTGTTTGTTTGTTTGTTTGTTTGTTTGTTTTCTGTTCCCAGTGAACAATGAGCATTTTGCTATGTGTAAAAGTGGAGGTCCCAGCAGGAAACTGGAGGCACATTCAAATTGATTAGCTTGAAGTGAGGGGTCATTTACAAAAAGCATGGATAGGGTATGGGAAATTCACAAGGGATAATCTGTCCCCTGAGACTAGTAATAGGGAGAGAGTTACCACCTCCAGGATTGAAGGGGGAAGAGAGAGCAGTTACAAGGACCTTCAGGAGATGAGCACCGTGGGATTTAATATGGGAGTACAGCCAGCTCACAGCTACCCTGCAGGGTAAAAGTCTAGGGAGTAAATATCCCAAGCTCACTCTCCTCCCTCCCTCTATCTCTCTTGATGCTCCCCATTGACCAAACCCACCTGGAAAACAGAGGGAAGAGAGCCCATTGATATAGTTTGTCCAGATCAGCCCCATGCCTGAGCACAGAGCACAGTGGAGACAGGTGGAGCTTGGAACTCTGGGTAAATAGAAAGTAAACAGCTCAACGCGGCTGCATGGATTACTTAATCTTACTGTTTCCTAGGACAGCACACTTTGGTTTAGAGCTAAATCTGTGAGCATCATGAGTTTATAGCCACAGGATAGGACTTTATAAAAATCCAGTGCCTAGGGCACCTGGGTGGCTTAATCGGTCAAGCATCCAACTCTTGATTTTAGCTCAGGTCATGATCTCATGGTCTTGAGATAAAGCCCTGCATGGGGCTGCACACTGGGTGTGGAGCCTGGTTGAGATTCTCTCTCTCTGGAGCACATGGGTGGCTCAGTTGTTTCTGTGCTTGTGCGTCTGACTCTTGGTTTCTGTTTAGATGATGGTCTCATGGTTCATGGGATCAAGCCCCACATCGGCATGGAGCGTGCTTGGGATTCTCTCTGTGTCCGTACTCCGCTGTGCTCTTGTGCACACTCTGTCTCAAAACAAATAAACTTAAAAACAAATTGCTCTCTTTTCCTCTGCCCCTGCCACTCCCCTGCTTGGTTGTTGCCCTCTCAAAAAATAAATAAACAAAAATCCAGTGCCTAATCAAATGCCAACTCTGGGATATTAGATGAGAATTACATGATTATGTGGCAGGTGAAGTGGCCCATACCTGTACCACGTACCTGACAGATTCCTTCTAGGTTACTTTAAGAGCTCCTGAAAGATTTGCCAAATTTCTAGACTGACTGGACATTCAAATAATTTCTCCCGGGTCCCAGATGATAAATGAATGATGCCAAGGAAAACAAAATAATGGTTTCATTTTTTAAGGTAGAAGAGAAATGGTTTTTACATTCACCCCAAGGCAACCCATCCAAGAGCAAAATGAGCCTCATTCAAATAAAATTTTCTCTTAAATCTAACTCAGTTTGCCAGAGCCTCAGATTCAATGTGTAAACCTGTTTTATTTGGCTTCATGTAATTTTATATTGTTGTTAATTTAGTTTTCCTTTGTTTGCATACTATGAACCATTTGTTAATTTTTAAAATGTTAGGATATTTAACATAAAGTCTGAATTTTCTTCTTTTGAAACATGAATTTTCTTCTTTTTGACAATATTGGACTTTGATTACCACAAAGGAAAAAAAATGGATTTCTCTCCCCAGTTGCTTCTGGCCGTCACTCATGTAGGTGTTTGAATGTTCAGTCTCTATAAATTCCTAAGTCCCTGCAGAGAGGGCATAGTCTCAACCCAGTTTTATTCTGTTCTTAGGAGAGTTCATGGACTTATACCAGATTCTCCAGATATGTAAGTTTCCTGGAGTGACTTAGACCTCTGTGAATGCTTCTAATATTCTCAATAGTCGGACCTCATTGCAATTTTTTTAAATTTGGAGGAAATTGAGGTAGACCACACAGACATTTACATCTGTGTTGTCTTTAACAAAGAATAATGAAGCATCACCAAAAGGAAATACTCAATATTATAAATCAGATACTGGGTCTGGGAGAAGTTTTCAGGGGGCTTCAGAGGGCAAGCCTGATTTTTGAATGTTTTAAGCTTTGGTATATCCAGGGCTAGTATCTTTTCGACAACGTATTGGTATTGTCTTTCTTTGAGTGAAACGTATATAGAGGCTCAACATGTAAAGCAGACCAAAGCTGAGGGGTTTCACAGAAACAAATTGGAGGGGAGGGTACACGGCCACTTCTCACCCTGCTCCACATTTCTGATGGGAACCCCAGTGGCATCTCTCTTGTGTCCTAAAGCACAAAGATGTCCTCCTCTCCTAATGACCTTTCTGTTTATACCACGTGAGAACATCATGAAATATCCATCCATTTTTAAATTTTTTTTTCAACGTTTATTTATTTTTTTGGGACAGAGAGAGACAGAGCATGAACGGGGGAGGGGCAGAGAGAGAGGGAGACACAGAATCGGAAACAGGCTCCAGGCTCTGAGCCATCAGCCCAGAGCCTGACGCGGGGCTCGAACTCGCGGACCGCGAGATCGTGACCTGGCTGAAGTCGGACGCTTAACCGACTGCGCCACCCAGGCGCCCCAATATCCATCCATTTTTAATAGGAGAATGATATTTTTTATATACTCTGTCTAGTCTGTCAGTGTCTTGCTTGGTACCTATGTTGGATGTTCTTGTTTATATAAAAATTTATGTCACATTGCAGACAGATTTTGCCTAATTTCAGCTCAATTCTCCTTGAGCTCACTAGGATTTTTCTGATTTTATGATGCATGAAACATTTCTCAATGGAAGATGCTGGAATACCCACATTTTTCATTCTGGAAAACCTGTATGAGAAAAATTTTACAGAGAACATTTATCCTGAATCAACCAAACTCTTCACTAGTTATAAGCTGTCTTAGAACAGAGAGCTAAGGAACTGGGAGAGGAACATGGGAGAGTTCTTGAGTGAAGAAGGGGGCTCGGGAATTATCAGCAGTTCATTAGTTATCTGCACCTTTCTAAATGCTCCTTTTGTTTTCACTCCATAGAGTTTATGTCTAGCCTCCTACCATCACTGCCCTTCCATTATTTACTCAACTTCTCCCTTCTATTTTGTCTCTACCACAGGGCCTTTGAATATGCTTTGCTAAATGCCTAGAATGCTTCTTCATGCCTCTTACCCAAACTAATCTATTTTGAGTCGTCTTCTATCTCAGTTCAAACATCACTCCTTCAAGTGAAGCTTTCTCCTACTCTTAGACTAGGTCAAACTCTTCCCCTCTGAAGGCTCTCATACAAGCTTATTAATATTCATTTATTTGTATGATTATTTGATTTTTTTTAAAGTTCTAATTCCCTTAAAAATAGAACCTGAGGGGCACCTGGGTGGCTCAATTGGTTGAGTACCTGACTCTTGATTTCAGCTCTGGTCATGATCCAGGGTCATGGGATTGAGCCCTGCATCAGGCTCTGCTCTGAATGTGGAGCCTGCTTAGGATACTTTTTCTCTCTCCCTCTCCTCCTCTCTTATGCTCATGGGAAATTTCTCCCTCTGCTCTCAAATTAAAAAAAACAGAACTTGAGATAAAACTTATGTGCTAAGGCTTTATAGAGAGATACAATACCAGGGCAGCTAGAATGAAGGAAAAGGGGAATTGAGGCAGGAAAGACCACAAGCGTGTACAAAACAGTGTGTTACTGGGCTGACCACAGCTTGATAGGAAACTATGGTGAGCTGCTCCATTACATGGGGGTCTTCAAGGTAGGCTGTGTGGGACCATGACACCTTGGAACATTTTGTTGAAAGAGACAAGGATATGTTTGCTAACAGCTTTCAATCTCCTTTAGTTGGTCAGATTCACTCCACTGGAGAATAAACTCACCTATATTTACAAGGTATATTACCTAGACCTTTAAGGCAGCTCCTGGGGGAGCCTAATCCCATGTTTCATAGTGTAATACTTCTTATGAACCCCAAAGCAGTAGCAGGAACCATAGCTTTCGTGAGTCTGGTTGGGGTGGACTTGGGTTGTGAAATCACAGCAGGTGTGATGAAAGTCATGCCAGGGCCCAACCCAGGGGAGGCTGTAGCAGCCAGAGGTTGTAAGAAGATGAGGCAGGAGTGAAGGCTGGATTTCCCATGGAGGAAAGGGCCAACTTCCAGAGGACTGGTGGAACTGACAAAGTCTGGGAAGTATAAAAATGTGATCCCATGCATGCCTGCCTATGTCTTCCACCTTCTTGTAAGTACAATGAGGATAAGAACTGCATTTATTTGACTCTGCTCAATATTGTATATTCAGCCCCTAAAACAGTGCCAGGAAATGGAATTAATCGATGTTTGTTGAATGGATGGATGGATGAATAAATGGATGGATGGGTGGACAGTTGGATAGATAGACGGATAAATGGAAGGATGGAGGAAGGGATGGATGGATGGGTGGATTGATGGATAATACGTCAATGTTCGTTGAAATCTTCTAGCCTCTATTTTCCTTTTTCTCAGTCACAGGTAAGTTCTCATTAGCTAGTGGCAGCAACATCGGATTGGTTGGGGCACCATCTTTGCACATGATGAAAATGCTGTGGTCTGCCACCTAGAAGTCTGGAGCTGTTCAGGTGCTGAGTGGGTTCTGGAGTTCTGAGAATCCTCAAGGAGATATATTTTTCTCTAGATTGTCACTTTCCTCTCAGAGTTTAAGTAGTATTGGTATATAGACACCAGGGTCTAGGTGATCTAGGAAAGCATTAATGGTGTGGCTTTTGGAGCTCTGACAGGTAATATTTTCTGAGTGTCTTCCATGGCCCAAGTATAGTAAGTATCCTGCACAAATTATTTAATCCCTAGCAAAGTTGTATAGGGAAAACTTTCCTGAGTGATGGAATTCGAATTTGAACCCAGTTTTTCCTGACCCTGGAACCCATGCTCTTAACTTCTACACTGGCGTTTTCCCAGATATGCATGTGTGTGTTATACAAGATGGGTTTTAGATACTTCATTGATAGGATTATTCATTTTCATGGTTATATGTTTGCTTAAATACATATTGGAGCAATAGTAGTTTTTAATTTAGGATAATGTTGGAATTTCAAGATACATTAAATAAAGATTTCCAATTTTAAGGAAAATATTAAATATCTAACAGTGCAGCTGGTACAAATATGGCAAAAACCATGAGGGTAGCACAGGATGATGCTTAGGTAGCACCTAGGGTACCTAGGGTACCTAGGGTAGCACCATGATGCTTAGGAAATATTGCGGTATGCCAAATGGAATATCCAGAGGGACTCACAACCCCTACCTCATTCCTCAGCTGCTTCTCCCAATTCTTTAATTTTTTGTAAATATTTATTTCTTGTTGAGAGAGAGAGCCCAAGCTAGGGAGAGGGAGAGAGAGAGAGGGAGAGAAAGGATCTGATGCAGGCTCTGTGTTGGCAGCAGAGAACCCAACATGGGGCCCGAACCCATGAACCGTGAGATCATGACCTGAGCTGAAGTCAGACACTTAATAGACCAAGTCACCCAAGCGCCCCAGATTTCCCCTAATTTTTTAAGCCTGGAGGATCTACAGCTCTTAAACCATTGTCAACTGCTGTGTTCTTTAGTTTTTCATTGTAGGTTATTGAGCTAATCAACTATTAAGAACTAAGGGAGTCATAAGTGGAAAAGAAGTTTTGACATGGGAATCAGAGAAGAGGTTAACTATAGATAGGTATACCAGTTAATGGGATGTATATTCAGCATGGGCTGCATCTTTGCATTTTCAACTCCTTTTGATTCCCTTTCTTTGAAAAGAGGAAGGCTTTGCTCCTGAGTTTGGAAGAAAGGTCGAAGTAGGTTGAGATGTGATCGCATGATCTGACCCCCATTGACCCCATGCTTCAGCGAAGATGACTAATATCTCTGTCACTCTCTCATTCCCCTACCCTCGCGAGTTTCCAAAGAAGACTCTATTCCTAGCCTATGGCGAGCACTTAGAGGAATGAGTTAATTTTTGTAAAGTTCTTAGATGTGTGCCTGGCACATTTTAATTACCATTTGTATTTGTTTTTACCTTTAATATGATTAGAATAGTACATGGATTGAATGGGTTAGAGCAGAGAAGTAGCAAAAGCATGGTTTTCAGAATCTAGTGGGAGTTATGTGTTAAGAATCTGTGTTACCTGCTATATGTAATCTCAGGCTTCTGTTGCCCTGTTCTCTGCCCTACAGTAACAAGATCCTGAGTCCTCTAGTGGCATTTAGATCTGGCCACTGGAAGGCATCCTGGCTAGAAATCCGAGGGAAGGGGAAGAATGAGGTCAGGGTATTTGTTCCTCTGGCACCCTCTCTATGAGATTTCCTGTGCCCTTTACCTGAAGGTCAGTGTTTCTTTTCTCAAGCACCTGTTCTGAATGGTTCTGTCTTTCTCAGTTCTCTTTATGACTCTCCTCCCACCCCCTTGTTCCTTGAGACCTAGGGATAATAATGATGGCTTTGTTGACATTAGTCTAGGTTGATATTACATCTGGGGCCTTGGACAAGTTCCTCAAACTCTTTTAGGCTTACTGTCTTCATCTACAAAACAGCTAAGCCATGTTCTCAAACTCAAATGTCAGGGACCAGGCAAGGGTCTCAAATGAGTGGGGTGGGACTGCACCCAGCCTCAAGCCTCTTCTCAGTTCCCACCATGGCCATGTAAGAAAGCAGGCCAAGTGGCCAGACATTGTGATTTGCCCAGATAATCCAGAAATCCAGCGTGTGTATGCAGTCTCTTGATTTTTAAATGTTAGAAACTTTGGGGCGCCTGGGTGGCGCAGTCGGTTAAGCGTCCGACTTCAGCCAGGTCACGATCTCGCGGTCCGTGAGTTCGAGCCCCGCGTCGGGCTCTGGGCTAATGGCTCAGAGCCTGGAGCCTGTTTCCGACTCTGTGTCTCCCTCTCTCTCTGCCCCTCCCCTGTTCATGCTCTGTCTCTCTCTGTCCCGAAAATAAATAAACGTTGAAAAAAAAAATTAAAAAAAAATGTTGGAAACTTAGTAAATGTTAATTTTGAAAGGTCAGAAAGGCCAAAATTTGGGTTAAGAGTTATTGAGAGGACTGCAGGTAACACATACAAGAAAGTGTTGCACAGTGGTTTGGCATACTGACTCCAGAGCCCCACTGCCTGAATTTGGATGAAGACCCTGTGTTTACTAGCTAGCTGACCTTGGACATTTTACATTGCTTCTTTTTTAAAATGTATTTATTTATTTTTGAGCGGGGGGGGGGAAGGAGAGCATGTACACAAGTTGGGGAGGGGCAGAGAGACAGAGACAGCGAATCCGAAGTGCACAGACAGACTTGGGGCTCCAACTCATGAACCATGACACCATGACCTGAGCCGAAGCCAGACTCTTAACCAACTGAGCCACGCAGGCACCCCTACTATGCTTCTTTGAGCCTCAGTTTCCCTATCTGCAAAATGGGGATAATCTTATACCTGTCTCTTAGGGTTGTAATGAGGATTAAAAGGGTTAATATTTGAAAAGATTTAAGAAACTGGTACATAGAAAACTATGTAAGTGTTGGCAAATAAAAATGAATAAATATATACTTGATTCAATGCTTGGAATATCAGAGATTTTTCAGCGTATGGGAGCTTAAGCAGATGAATGTCCAGGTTTTAGCTATGGGAATAAAAACACAAATTTCTCCAGCTTCTTGTGTATTATTAAGTTAACATGAATTCCCAAAATAATGGAAGCTTTTAATTTTATTTCTCCCTCCAGAATGGTCTATTTAATGCCACTTGCCTTGAGTTAGTAGTGTCTGACTTCAGAGGTCCTCATCAGGGTACATTGATACTCAGCCCTAAGATTGTTCTAATAAGCTTTATTGACTTGCTGAACCTCAGAGTTCTTTTTATTGACATGCAGTGTAAATCATTCCATCTGACATTTGAATGTCCTTTCTGAGAAACGTGTTAGACCTTACATGGGTACTGAGCTCCTGATGATGTGTGCATTCCTTAGTCAAGCATGCAGTGGCTTAGATGAAGATATCACACACAAAGCCTTGTTTTAAGCTAAGATTGGATGGGAGGAAGGCCATGAAATTTTGTTTTGTTGAAAAAAAGTTTTTTTCTGAGATACGGGAAGGGTGTACATTTTAATGGGGCTATAGTTATTTTCTCTGTCTTTAGAAACTTAAAAGCCAAGAGGTTATTGCTCAATATTTGGTAGCTTGAGAGGTACAGATAGTAATCTACCAGCTTGCTTTGAAGAGAGAATCATGTGACTTTGAATTCAGAAACTTTTTGTTCAAATTTATTCTTGAAAAGGGGAAGGAAACAAACCCTGCAGCTGAAATTTTCTAATACAATAGCCGTTTAAGGAACCATCCTGCCTTCCAGGAATTCAGTTTCTTGGATAATGTTTCATGAGCCCATCTGGACATGCATTCCCTTCCTCAGTCATTCTGCCAATGTTTATTGGGCATCTGCTATGGGCCAGGCACCTGCTAGTGCTGGTAGTACACTGACAAATGTGACAGTGTCCCTGCCCCTGAGAAGCTCATGATCTACTTGGGAAGATAAAATTGATAATTAAAATACAAAGCATTGAGTGTTACAAGAGCAGGAATTTTCACCTTTGGTACTGTTGATTTGGGGGCTGGATCCTTCTTTGTTGTGGGGGCTGTCTGTAGATGTTGAACAGCATCTCTGGCCTCCACCAACTAGAGGCCGGAGGAATCCTCCCTCCAGTGACGACAACCCAAAAGGTCACTAGACATTGCCAAACATCCCCTGGGGGGGCGATGCTGCCCCTGTTGAGAACCACTGTTAAGTAGAGACATTTACACAATTTCTTCGGAAAGGAGCAACTGATTCATGTAGGAAAAGTGAGGTAGACTTTTCAAAAGGATGATGACATTTGAGCTGGGTCTTGAGATGGAAATATAGCTCAACAACCAGTGAAGTAGAAGTTTAGCACTTCAGGCAAAGGGGATACGATGGTATGACAGAACATAGACTATTTAGAGAACAATGTGTAATTCTTTGTAGGTGAAATTAAACTGCTTGCCAGATAAGGCTATAAAGGCAGGCTTGGGCCAGGTCATAGAGAGTCTTATATACCAAGAAAAGATGTTTAGACTTTATCCCATTGGTAATGGAGAAGCAATGAACTTATTAAGTGGTGTGTTAATATTTGCATCGTATGGCCTGTTTGATTATGCATTCAGCACCTGGTAATAGCACCCCCATTTCCTTTGGGGGAATTACCTGCCCACCATTCTGAGACTGGTGGTTTAGGTGGGGTTGAACTCATACCCTGGTTCCACAGATCTGGCTAACCACAGCATGTATCCACCTGGTCATGTGGTTAGTTTTCAGTGGTGGGCATGTGATATCATCCAGGCCGGTGGGGGCACACTCTAGGATTAAAAGACATCCTCTTTCCACTGGGGTTACTAGTTTAGAAGAATATTATCTTCAAGTTTGGAATTTGTGGAGGGCATATTTTTTTAACTTTATTCATCTATTTTGAAAGAAAGAGAGAGTACAAGTTGTGGAGGGACAGAGAGAGAGGGAGAGAGAATCCCAAGCAGGCTCTGCACCATGAACAGTGAGACTATGACCTGAGCCAAAGTTGGTTGCTTAACTGATTGAGCCACCCAGGCACCCCAATTGGAGGGCACCTTGACTCAACAATTGAAGTGCATGTTGAGGATACCAACATAGGGGAGAGTAGAAACAAGAGACACAGCCTAAAACTGTGTGCTTTGGAATTTGTACTCACATGTAACAATAAATCACGTTTCTAGTTTATACTGGCTTGAGTTTCTGTAACTTGGAAGGGGAAGAGAGAGAGCTGACAAATACAGTATTTAAAACATTGTTCTTGAATATCTAGAGAATTGAGTGTGTGCAGGGAAGGGTTTCTTACAAAGAAACCTGCTAAGAGGCTAGTGTACCAGTGCAGACAGAAGATAAGATGCAATGGGTGGAAATGGAGGGAACCTAAGAGAATTGATAGAGGAAATAAGAGTTTCTCCCACATGTGTTGAGTAGCATGCATGGCTTGCAGGCCCTCCACACCATGACACTGATCCTTCCTTTCCTCTCATGTCTGCATCATCCATTTAGGATTATCTCCTGGGAATGGGGTGGGATAGCACCTAAGATGGCACTCAATTATCCCTTTCTCTTGGAAGCCACATTCTTGTGTAACGTCTTCTCTGTAGGTGTGGGCTAGACTTCTTGATTCGCGTCAAATGTGTGGAATATGACAGAAATAATGGGATATCACTTCCAAAATTGGGTCATAAAAAGACATTGACTTTGCTTGTTTATTGCTTTGAGGAAAGTAGCTGCCATGTTGTGGGCTGCTCAATTGAACTGCTCATGTGGCTAGGAGCTGAGGTTGGACACCAGCCAGCAGCTCTCAGTCCACAAACTTCTGTTCTGAAGAACAGAATCCTTCCAATAACTGCATGAGTGAATGTGGGAGTAGATCCTTCCCTAGTCAACTCTTGAGATGAAACTGGCAGCCACAATTGACATTTGCAGCCTTATCAGAGACTTAAGCTGGAGGCACCCATTACTCTGTGCCCACATCCTGATTATAGACACTATGAGTAATGTTTGCTGTTTTGAGCTGCTTAATTTTGGAGCAAATAATTATGCATCAGAGGACACATATTACAGTGGGATTTAGTTCCTATTTTATGTTATATAGATAGTAATCAATAAATACTTGTAGAATAAGTGAATAGATTGATTATAAACAGCAGCCCCAGATGCTTGGCAAAAAGCCCGATGACAGTGGTATACAGGATGCTGGAGAAATGGCAGTTGGAAACTTAGCTGAGACGTGAGGGTGCAGAGACTGTTGGGACTGGCAGCTCTGGGGACATCAATGACATACAGAAGTGACTTTGGAAGTGTGCGAAGAGTGGGATGTATTTAAGGAGGGTGGTGTCCTGGCAGAGTAGATAGAAAAAGAGGACCATTATGGGAGCAGCTAGGAGGCAGGAAGATGCCAGGAGGGGCTGTTTCTGAAGCCAAAGAGAGATGTCAAGGGACTGTCAACACACCAATGATGAAGAGATAGCAACCAAGATTAAGGACTGAACTTGGCCATGGGGTGGGGCAGAGGAGAGCAGTCATCAGTTAAGAAGAGCTAAAATCATAGCTCCATGGAATTGTATGAACAGAAAAAGCAGATTATAGTAGATCATTGGGTGATGGAGGAATGGAGGTGATAAACATGGTCAGATTGCAGTAGAAGTAGACCCCAACTAGTAGTGGCACTTAAGGTTGAAAAAGAGTTGAAGGAGGAGGGTTAACATAAGCGAGCTTCAGCGTATTTACATCCTGACAACCAGGAGAGTCTGAAGACAGAACAGAGAGAACGTGAGCTGGTGTAGAAAGATCCTGGAGGAGGGGTGAAAAGATGGAAACAGGCACTCCAGCCGGGCATTTAGCCTTGGCACTGAGAAGTGTGTTCAGATAAGTACTTACATTTTGGTTCAACATCTGTCCTGTGCTGTTCTGTTCTGTATTCTCTGTGAACTACTCCAGAAAAATGTGGTTGCTTTATTGCCAAGTTGCTTAATTGCCTTACGGGATAATGGCAAGCAAGCTAGTCTTGGAGCTTTTGAACACAGAGACGAATCAAAGCAGGAAGAGGTAGAGAAATCAAATAGACTGATGGCCTTTTCATTGACAGTCTTTCAAGTTGGTTACCCTTTCTTTTGTCAGTCTAGTAATGGTGCTGACATCTGCAAATACTTTTTAAACTAAAAATAGAGAGGAATGGTAGAAAATTCTACCTGCTATCATCAGGCATATATGCTTTATGCTTTGCTTTCTTTCCCCTGTTGTCTATTAATAAAAGAACTCTCATGCAAATACCAGGTCCAGACCATTTTTAACAGTGCTTCCAGGATTAATAACCATCACTTCATACTGTTTAAAAAAGACCTACCAAAAAGGAATAATGGTTTACTTGAGTCTACCACATAAAACTGCCAATGCATTTTCACCTGTTCACTTTATCCTCACACCAGTGAGTCAAGTAGGGCTTTCATGCAAAGAAGCTGTTGCAGCAAGGCTTGACTGTCTCCCTCCACACTGCCTGGCTGGGACAGAACCTGGAGGCTCCTGAAGCCTAATTGTTTATTCTCACTAATGCATTACATCACTGTTTCTTACTCCTACTTATGGCTACAGAGACTCCAAAATGGCACTTCCTGAGTGGTCCCATGGGTTCCCTGCAAAATACCTGTAGATTTTAATATATTCATGGTGCATAATCAGTGCTTCAGAATCTTGCTAACAATTACCTCTTTTCTGTGAGTTTGAGAGCACAGCAAGCAATCATGTTTTCAAAGAGAAGGGAAATATCCATGCACAAAGCGCTCAGATCTTTAAATGTTGAATTCCTATTCTCTCCCCACTTCCAACCGTATCCACAAGTCATTCTGCTGTTGGACTAATCACACAGGTACTTGGAACACCTGTGACAGGAATACATGGTGTGTGTGTGTGTGTGTGTGTGTGTGTGTGTGTGTGTGTGTTTTGAAAAATCACATTCCCAGGTCTCATACCAGACTCAGTGAGTCAGAATCTTTAGAGTGGTACCCAGGATCTGAATTTTGGTAAGCATCAGAGATAATTTTTTTTCTAAATGTTTATTCATTTTTGAGAGTGAGAAAAAGAGAGGGAGCGAGGGAGGGAGGGAGGGAGGGAGGGGTAGGCAGAGAGAGGAGGACAGGATCCGAAAAGGCTCTGCGCTGATAGCAATGAGCCAGATGCAGGGCTTGAACTCACAAACTGTGAGATCATGATCTGAGCTGAAGTCAAGGCTCAACTGACTGAACCACCCAGGAGCTCCAGAGATAATTGTTCAAGTTTATTTATTTATTTTGAGAGAGAGACAGACAGAGCATATGAGTGGGGGAGGAGCAGAGAGAGAGAACCCCAAGCAGGCTGTGCACTGACAGAGGCTCACATAGGGACTTGAACCCACAACCATGAGATTATGGCTCAGTTACACAGGGGCTCTAACCCACGAACCGTGAGATTATGACCTGAGCCAAAATCAAGAGTCAGACACTCAACCAACCGAGCCACCCAGGTGCCCCCCCCCCCCGCCCCCGTCAGAGATAATTTTCTTAAAAATTTTATTTATTTTTAGAGAGAGCACAAGCAGGGAAGGGCAGAAAGAGAGGGAGATAGAGAAACCCAGTGCAGGGCCCAACATGGGGCTAAATCCCATGATCCATGAGACCATGACCTCAGCCAAAAGCAAGAGCCAGATGCTTAACCAACTGAGACATCCAGGTGCCCTAGCATCAGAGATAATTTTATATATACCCTGGGTTGGACAACCACAAGAAATTGGGACACTGGATAAGTGAGTTTCATAGGTAATGAGAGATACAGGTCTTTTCATTCCTATGGGGCACATCGTTGACTGTGCCTGTGAAGCCAGTATGTCCCATTCTTCTTGGGGACATTGAGAATATAGAAGATGCTATCATTGTCCTGTACCACCAGACCCCTCTTACTAAGTGTTTAGCATTACATCCATACATTCTGGGCTTCCAGATATCAGCACCACTGCCTAAGGACTCTCTGATCAGTAGATCCCACTCTTCCCATGCCCAAGGAAGGCTGACGTGGCCCTGGATTAACACCACTACCGTACTTAACTGATCTTTAAGCAATGGTTGACACAAATAATTGTATAAATATTTTGGACGCCTGGGCGGAATAACTGTATGGGCATTTCTACCTTGGCTTCCATAATTCTTTAGTGGTGATAATTTGCAATTACTCACTCTGATAATACAGTTTTTGTTGGCTCTTGTCCCTTTCCTACCTGACTTTCCCACCCCTTGCCATTTTTGTTTCCTGGTTTGCCTCCAAATTTATACATGCACTCAAATACTGGTCTCATGGACTTCTGGGGGAACCCAAAAGAGCATCTGTAGATTAATGCAGCAGAACATTTGATCCAAGCCTAAAGTAATGGTGTGGGGAAATGCAGAGAAAAGAAAAGCAAAGAAGGCATGGAACATGCTTCATAGAAGAGTTCACTTCTTACCAAATGCCCACACTGTATCCTTTAGATGTTTATGTTCAATATCCCAAATTTTAGCTATTTCTGATATTTCCTCATATTAATACTATATGCTCTTGAAACATATTCCTGGTGATTCTTTTTAATTTATAGGTTTTTGCCTCTTAATAGAAGTATAAAGAATAAATAGAAATAATAATGTATAAATGGAGAATGTAGTAATGCACACTTTGACCATGATTTACAGACATTTACTTCTCAGAACATCTATAACTCCCAGTAACCACTGCAAATGCATATCTCCCTTGTAAGCTTGCATATTTCATCCTATATGGCTTAAATATCTTTACTTATCCATTTGTAATAAAATGACTAGGACTTAAAGTAAGTGCATTTGAAAAGAAATCGATTGTCAATACTCTGTGCTGCTAATACATGGAACATTTTTCCCCCTGAGGTGTTAGTACATTAAGGCAAAACTATTTAGGTTTGCTTATAAATTCATTAACTATTTACACTTCATTGACTTAAAGCTTTTATTTTTTTTCTTAAGTCTCACTTTCAACCTTCATGGTTGACTTCACTGAACTATTCAAAGCAATGTTTATGTTTTTTTTTTTTTTAAAAAACATTTTTAGTAGGACTTTAGAATATATACACAATTTTTCTGTCTCATGGCCTGTGAACTCTCTGTACCTAAGGAGAGATTTTGGAGATGAACAAAGCATGCCATGTCCCTGAAATCAGACTGCTAACAATTTAAAAATGAGATTCTGAGCTTGTTAGGTTTGTAAGCTTTGAAAATTTGACTTTTCTTCTTCTGAGTCTCAGATTCCATACCTGAAATATGGGAATAGTAATAGTACCTACCCTACAGGGCTCCTCTGAAGCTAGATGTCATGTCTGAGGCTTTGCATAGAGGAAGTTCTCAAAATTATTTTTATTTTTTTCCACTTCTTTTCCCTCAAGTCCTAAGCCGGCATATAATTACTTACTACCTTATCTAGTAGGAGAATAAAACTGGCATCTAATTCCCAATTCACCATTCATTGTGAGGTAAATGAAGTTGGCAAGGGCTTTTTGCTAATGGCCACTCAGACCCTGAACTTTCAGGCTGGAAGGAAGGAGGTTGTGGTCAACTCCACCCAGTTTGCCTCCATGGGTCATCCAGGATTGTGGTGATTTTGTTCTGTTAGTTTAAGGCAGTCTGGGTATTGGCCCAAAATAGGAAGCATCTGGAGGAGGGAGATGAAGTGTGGAAAGCAGCAGAATTGGACACTGGTTGGACATTGGACCATGTTGCCTTTCTTCAAGATGACCCTGCTGTAGAGCTGTTACGTGGAAATCACCACGCATTTCATCCGAACTGTTCTCATGTGCCAGGCTTGATGCTGAGGGGCTTCTCATGGGTTATACCGTTTAATTACTGACACCTTGATTTGATTCCTTAAACAAGAGCTTACGGGCCTGGTGACTGTGAGCAAGTGTTTTCATTTCCCTGGACCTCCGTTTCTTGTTGTGTAAAATGAGGATAGTAATAAACCTCGTTGATGGAGTTGTTATGAGGGGTCAATGAGCATGTGCGTGGAGGTGTTGACCATGAGGCTTGGTTCATAGTAAGCCTGAGTACACATTAATGATTATTACTGCCTCACTACTATCACTAGTAGTGGTACTCCTGCTATCACTGTACGGATCAGGATGCTTTGTATCAGTGGACCTCTCCTTGGGTGACTTGCCCCCAGAGAGACTATGGAAGTGTCTGGAGACACTTCCAGTTCTCAGAATTGGTAGGAGGGATAAAGGGGTGTTAGACAGCCAGGCATGCTACTGCCATGGAGTGGGTAGAGGCTAAGGATGCTGCTAAACATCTTGTAGGGCATGGATAGCCCTCCCCCCGGCTACTACAAAGGGTTATCTGATCCAAATGTTAGTAGAGCCATATCAAGAAACTCTGCTTTAGGGCATATGTATAGTGATAGATGTTACTGGTTCTTATTCTGTCCTGCTCTGTAATCCTCAGGCTGGTCATCAGATGCCTATGGCAGGTCCAGAGGTCATAACTACACAAGAAACATCTGGAATAAGAAAAAAAAATTTTTCTATGGGTTTCACTGGAGTCAAGAAGAACACATTCAATAAGCATATAAATCACCTTTTTCTGGGTCAGATAACATGGAGTCTATGACAATTCCTAAACCAATCTCTTACCGAAAGCCTGGAGTTATCATGCTTGAAGATATGGATCACTTTCAGTGTCCTCTGTATTAATAGTTGCTATTATTATATTAATTATGTCTTCATTATTTTTATCACTATCATTATCTCTGTTTTTTTTCCTTTTTTCCTATTTTACACAAAAGAAAGCGGAGGATTAGTGATGTTTAAAAAATCTTGCTTAGTTCACATTGCTATTACGTGCTAGATAACACCATATGAAAACAGAATCTCTTAGTCTAGAGCTTTATCCACTTTTTTCTTAAAGATGTGTGATTCTATATTTCTTAAAGACATACTAAATTATATATAAATTAGCCAACCCTAAACCAAGGACACAGCTTAATCTGTATACTCATTATTGGTCAAGCATTTGGAAATCTTTGTTTACTCAATTCTGACCATGCTCAAAATATTTGTTTCCAGAACGCATTTTATATAAGCAGGCTTCCTTTTGTGTTGCAGATCACTGAACCTCCCTTTTATTTTCTTATTCCAAGACCAATGGACTAGAATCCCTATTTTCATGACTGTAAATCACTGACATGATTCTAAGCCTACCAAAATGGAGTGTAAGTTCTAGTAAACAGAAAGACAAGATACATCATGACTTAGGCTTCATGAGCCCAGCTCCGACACAAAACATACTTAATTTTGAATCTTGGCCTACCCATTCACTAGCTGTGTGGGCTTGGCCAAGCCATTGAACTTCCTCCTCCTTTTAAGCTTTCGTTTTCTCATCTATAAAAAGGAAAGCATGATGGTACTTACACCTAGAATTGTACTGTGAAGATCAAATGAGATAATACAAGTAAGAGCTTGTAGAGTAAATGCCACATACTTATTTCTATTGCTATTCTTAAAAATTTTTTTTAAATGTTTATTTTGAGAGAGAGACAGAGACAGAGTGTGGATGGGAGAGGGGTAGAAAGAGAGGGAGATACAGAATCTGAAGCAGGCTCCAGGCTCTGAGCTGTTGGCACAGAGCCCGACATGGGGTTTGAACCCATGAACTGTGACATCAGGACCTGAGCGGAAGTTGGACGCTTAATCGACTGAGCCACTCAGGTGGCCCTCTGTTGTTATTCTTATCATCAGGATTGTTCAAAATCTTCCTTATGTTGCCATTACTGCTATCATCATCATTATTTGGGGGATGTGGACAGGAAAGGAAAAAGGATGAGCCCAAGGAGAAGTAGAGAAACCATCACAAACTATTTCAAAGAAATTTAAAAAAAAAATTTTAATGTTTGTTTATTTTTGAGAGATATAGAGACTGAGAGCAAGCAAGGGAGGGGCAGAGAGAGAGGGAGACACAGAATTCGAAGCAGGCTCCAGGACCCGAGCTGTCAGCACAGAGCCTGACACGGGGCTCTAACTCATGAACTGTGAGATCATGACCTGAACTGAAGTCGGATGCTTACAGACTGAGCCACTCAGGCGCCCCCAAAGACATTTTTAAACAGTGTGTAAGTTTGCATCTTTTCAGAAAAAGGAAACTCATCCCTAGACACTGGATGGCTTATTCCCGGTATTAAATGCCTTGGTTAATATCAAACTCCTGAACTTCATGATAGATCATGAGTTAGTTCAACCGATCAATAACTATATATTGAGTATCTGCCATGTGCCCAATGACTGAAGGGGGAATAGAGAATATGAGGTGAAATTCATTCCCTTGTGGTCTTCAGTCTATTTAATTAGTTCATTAGTTGACCTAGACTGTGATAAAGCTTTGAGGTAAGCCTGAAGACTGAGCACTTGAGGGCAAGTAAGGTCTTACATAATATTAAGATTGTGTGAAGAATTTTATTTGATTATAGTCATTTATAAATCAATTTGAAAATCTTCTCTTCAGTGACTGCTATTGCACAGTATCCTTTGGGAGGAGAAACAGAAGGATGCTTTACTACTTCAGTTATTTTTAGTTTGCTTTTTTTCATCCTTCTCCTATCTTCATGTACCACTCATCATCCTAAAAAATCCTAGAGCACTTTGGAGTAACCTGTGAATCCTGTAGTTCCCTAGACGTTTACGCTGATCATCTGGAAAAGTTCTTGAACAAATAACAAAAATGATCATCGATACATCAGTGAAGGCAGTGCAATGTGAAGGCCATGGGTACTGGAATTATGGATGGTAGGTCTGGCATGCTTTTGAATCATTTCCTCATAAGTTGCGTTTTGATAAAGCAAACGTGCCTGTTGTTTCAATTCAGGGCCCTTTATGAGCTTGCTCCAGTCGATATCTTCAGCTTCATCGTCCACTGCCTTGCCTAATGCACTACTTTCCAGCCCTTTGAATTTAGCATGACTCTACTTATATTGAATAGATTTGCTGTTCCTTGAAGGAGAAATGCTCCCTTTGCTTCAGATAGTTTCCTAACCTGTGCTCTTCTCCAGAAATGGCCTTCACCCAACTCTTAGGGTAATTCTATTTATCTTTGATTAGAGGTGATCTCCTCTAGAAAGCTTTGTCTGACCTTCCTCTTCCCCCCATGTCTGACTATATGCTCCCATTCAGTAGACAATGAAATCTTTCTCAATTGTTGAGATCACTTATTTATGTACCTACTTACCATATTAGAGTATAAGTTCCTTGAGTGCAGGGACTGTGTTTAGTTTATATAGGAAATGGTTTACAGGAGAGACTAGTCCTTGAGTGAGATACATGTTTGATGGCTTAAAGAATGAAGGACTAAATGGATGAGTAGATTGATCTCACCCTACTTCAGAGAGGTCATCCTATTTAGACAGCAGTGACCACAAAGGAGCAGGAAGGTTCACCAAACATTTATTGAGCTTATTATACATTTGGCCCCCAGCACTGAGGAACTTTTCAGTCTAATGGTGGAGAACAACATTTACAGTAGGTGAAGACAAATGATATGATAAAATTAAATAGAGGTGTTTAGGGAGTTCAAACAGAGGCACTGGCCTTATCTATATGTGTGCAGGGGTGTGTGGAGAGGTGGGAGTTGGCAGGGAGAAAGGGATGCCTAAATGGAGATCTAAAAGCTATATATAAACTATCCAGGAAAAGAGAGTTTGTAGGAGTATTCCAGGTTGGAAACAGCATATGCAAAGGGTTGGAGAGCAAGAAGAGGAGATTATCTCCAGATCAAAGGGTCAACATAAAATGACAGCCAACTCATCTAGAAGCTTGTAACTCATGTAGAAGACTTTACACTTTATCTTGGAGGGCCATGAGGAACCTTAGGAATTATCCTAAATTTGAAAGTGAGAGAAGATTTACACTCTAGATGGATCTTGAACACTTTGAACACTGTTAGTGCAGCCAAAGAATGAGGGTACAAAGTCATTCCTTCCTACCAGCTTTATGGAAGACATTTTGACATATGTTTAGATCACAGATTGCAAAGTAATTTTTATGTCCAGTAGGAGGAGCCAAAGTCTCCATGTTCTTTACCACCACAGCCGGGCAGGTCTTGGCCCCGGGTTGTCCCAGGAGCTGTCTAATTCAGCACCCCTCATTACCTAGAAGTGACTCAATATGGAGAAATGATAGAGAAACTCTGCCTGGAATGTGAAGAGAAACAAATAGTTTCCAAATGAATAGCACAACAGCATACTATATTGATCTGCACTCTAATTTTGCTTTAAATTGTAATGAACGTCTCCTTCACTCATGTACAAAGCTTTTTTAAGCCACAAAGCAACACAGGTACCAGTGACTCATGCCTGATACTCATAGCTAATATATCTAGGCTTATTTTGACTCCAGAATAAGTCAAGAATCGACTCAGACTGACCTTGATTTTAAGATAGTTAAATCTGTTTTATTTCATTTCCAAGAGAAAAAAATATATATATTAAAAAATAATAAAAGCACCTAGTGATTACCCATTTTAATGAAACAACAGCCAGTGTTTTTGCCTTGAATGATTGCATTCATTTTTTTTCCCCCTTCTGGAATAAAAATGAAGGAGCACAGGGAAACAATTCCTGTTAGTGAATTTGCAAAAAACATTATATTTCAACAGAACTTCCCATTAACTGCCATTTATTTCTTCTCTCATTATTGATAATTTGCTTTTAAATTGAGAATACCTTTTTTACAACCCATCTTATCTCCCTGCACGGCTAGACAATTACATTTAAATTCGGTGGTTTTCCCATTGTAAACAGTTTCTGGAGGAAATGATTACAATGTTACTAACCCAGATTTATGGCTTCATTGTGCTACCATTGAAGGGTAAGAGACTAGTATAAAGGGAAAAAAAGTTGTTTACATACAAATATATTATTATCAAAGAGAGTCCTAAGGAAGCATATGGTAAAACCAACCCAAATTGCGAAATCATCTACTGGGGCCAGTGATACAGATGACTTTCTGGATTTTGCAAACTTATTTTCTCAAATGATGATAACATATAACATGTTTGTTTGTTTTTAATTCCAGTTGTAGTTAGAAGTTTCCTTTCCTTGTTTTATCCTAATATTGGAAGAAACCCTAGCCTGACAGGATTGCAGAGGAACTCTACTCTAGGGTCTGCTCCTTGTTCGGGACTAGGAAACGCTCATGTTGCAAAGCAAAAACATGCAACATGGTCCCTACTTGTGGAAATCTCATAGTCCTACTTGGAAGAGGAGCCATACTGCTAATACAAAAACATTCGAAGAGGTGGGCAGGAAAATGAACATGAGCCTCAGATCAACTGTTCAAGGCCAGAATCTAGCCTTGTCCAATCCCAGTTGCCCTTGAGAAGGCAGCGTGGTAGGTGACACATACCATTAAGTTAGGAAGACCTGCCCCGAAATCCTGGTTGCTTGCCCGTTGTGTGGCCTTCAGCAAAGTATAACCCCAGTGGCCCTCCAACCTTGCTGTGCAGCATAATCACCTAAAACAGTTATCCAAAAAACAAATCAACAGCCTCCAAGCAAACAGAGTTTCTCGCTCAGCGAGTCCAGGCGGGCCAGAAGAAGCATTGCTTTAACCTCTCTGAGCACCTGGTTGGGGACCTGGTTAAGCCTACAGTATGTACCTCATCAGGTTGTTGAGAAAATTCAATGTAAATGCTTCTAATGCACCGGGCAAAAAAAAGGAAGTCCTTATTGGGTGGTAGTAGTTCTTTAGGAGTCACAGGGATTCTGGTACTAAGGCAGCTGCCAAGAGGACAGTCTCTAGACCTCTGCAGACTCCTGGGTTAGGCGGCCTGCAAGAGGCCAGGGCACGGGCCACAGTGCACACTCCCTTCCTGCAGGGTGTCTGGCCTCCATAACTTTTTGCATCTCGGATAGGGCTCCATCTGTGTCCGGCCGTAGATTTCAAGATTCACCAGACAACTTTCCCAGAACAGAAATGGATGGGGGCAAGGAGCCGCCTCCACTTAGCATTTCCTCAGGGCGTCAAGAAACGTGGGGGTCAAGATGGAGCGGGGCGCGGGCACTCAATGAGCAACTCCACTTTGGGACAAGGACCTAGGGACGCAAAAGACTTGGGCTCATTACCCGCACTTCCAACTCTCCCCCCTTCACCTGTTTAGGCCCGAAGACCTAGGCACAGGGTCGCCTGCGGACCCGGGTTCTGCCCTCCACTGCCTGCTGGAATCCGAGGCTGCACGCGTGACAGCAGCAGCGGTCCTGGCGACGGGGAGGGGGAGGGGGCGCTCCCGCTCGCACCGGATTATTTTTGGCTCCGCAGCCTGGGCTGCTTGCTGCCTGTCGCGCGCGCGCACACTCGCTAGCTCGCGCGCTCTCTCTCTTTCTCTCTCTCTCTCTCTCTCTCTCACACACACACACACACACACACACACACACACACACACACACAGTCACACATAGACACGCGCGCACACGCACATACACATGCACACGTTTTCTTGCTCGCTCTCTCGCTCTGTTCTCCTTTGTTTATTTTCTAATCTGTGTTTCTGTTTGAAGATCTCCTTTCCACTGTCTACTGCCCGCCTGCAAGCGCTCTCGCAGGCTGACCAGGCGCACACCGCTCCCCTTCGTCACCCCAGCCCTCCTCCCGATCTCCCCAAGCGCGAGCGCGGGGTTTGAAGGTCACCTCCTTTCCAGTCCCGGTGCGAGCCGCGCCGCCGCCTCCTCCTCCAGCTGGAGCGGGTGGCACAGGCGGTGCTGCCCTGAAGTGGTTCTCGCAGCAGCGGGCTGCTGCAGCGGACAGAGCCCGGGGTCTGCACGGGTGGGGAAACCCGAACTCGCGGAGGGGAATCCCTTGCGCTGCGGCCCAGCCCCCGGGTGCACCCGCTGTGGGGCGGGGGCGCTCTGCCAGTCCTGGGGACAGCAAAGGCAGCTGCGGCCGGACCCACGCGTGCGCCTCCGGGACAGGAGGAGGAAGGAACGAAAGAGGCTCCCCGCATCTGGAGGGGACAGCGCCGTGCGCCCCGCCCCTGCGTCCGGGAGTGAGAGAACTCTGAGCCTTCGACCTAGGCAGAGCGCGGAGGAGTGGATGGTGTCTCGGCACTGAGGAACCTTGCGCTCTAGTCGTTCTGGAAGTGGCCGTTAGGACCCAGGCTGTCCGAACCCGCGCCTTGCCCAGCTGTGCCCAGCCCATCGCCCAGGCAGGGGCGCCAGGGCGGGGCTGACCTGCCCGCGAAGTTGCGGACAGCGTGGGAGAAACCAGCACCCCCTTTCGCCGCCTCCAGCTCATGGTGAGTGTGACTGGGGGTGCTGAGAGCGCAAGGGAATTGGAGGGTCTGGGGACGAGAGCGGAAGGCGACTGGAGCTAGGCTCGCTGGGAGTTCTAGGTAAGTCCAAGCGGAATCACCGCCTTTGCGTTCCCCCCACCCCCCAATTAGCCCAAAGGGTCCCACAGGGGAAAGACTTAGGTCTCCAAGAGCTGACCTCCTCCCAGCGCCAGGCTGGAAGAGCTGGACTGGGAACTTTTTCTGTGTGGTGGAAAGATCTCCATGTACATTCGCGCAGGGGCCGGGATCGTGAGCCCTAGCGCTTTACTTCCATCAGCACGCCCTTCCTCGCCCCGGAGCGCCCCTCCGGAGCGCCAAGGCTGCCCTGTCTGCTCTCTTGGGAGCGAGTCCCAGGTGCAGAGACCGGCGGGAACCTGCCTGCGCACTTTGGTTAGTCTATCTGGCCGGCTGGAAGCGAGATTTCAGTGCGCCCTGGGTCGCTGCCTTCTCCACCGCCCTTCTCTGAGGTCTGAGGGAGGAGGTGCTCTGGTGGCCTACGAGGGGGGCTTAGAAACGCCAAACCTCCTGTGGGAGGCAGGGAAGAGAGGAGGGTCACTGAGCTGGAGGGAGAGCTCCGTGTTTATTGGTACCGGCCTAAACGCCCGGAGATGTCACTGCGAGTTCAGCCCTGGGGAAGGGGGCCAGCCTGGGAGCTCAGGACCCGGAAACTCACACCGCACCCCTTGGGTCCTTTGACGTCTTAGACCACTTCACCCCGGGGTATGTGTTTGGGGGCAGCGGTAACAGAGTGGCAGCACAGGCCAGGGTCGCCCGTTTTCTGCTCCAATTTCTCAGCTCCAAGGATGGAGGTGAGGGCGGGGTTAGCGGGGCTGTTCCCACATCTCCGCTGCCTGGGGGATCACCTGGCAGGGATGCTCCTGGAGCCTCCAAGGTGCTAGGTCTAGGGACCAGGTGTCATGAAGAGCCCGGAAGCTGCCCGAGCGGAAAGGAAGGGGGAAGACCCGGACCCACCCAGCCCAGGAATTACCAACTCCATTCCCTGCCGCCAGGGAGCTGGGGGCCCCTCACTTATGTACTGGCAGGGACCAGGGTGCACCCGCCAGCCGAGGAGGGTTTGGGGCGGGGCTGCTCACGTGCTCGGAAATCCGCGCCTGGCGGTGTGGAGGGTTGGTGCCCAACCACGGGTCTTCTCAGTGGAACTTGTAAAGAAGTGGGGGAGGTGTTGCGGAACAGCTTTGAGCCGAAATAGGATGCGCCACAACTTGACTTTTCTTTTATAACAGTGATGATTATTTATTTACTTACTTACTTACTTATTTCTTTATTTATTTAAACCCAGTGCGCCCCAGCTGGTGATTCCTCCCAGCCCCTGTCTTAGTTCATCTACCCTCCATTTCCATTTATCTTTTTTTTTTGTTTTGTTTTTAAATGAGAGGACCTGAATCCTTTCCATTTTTAAGTGACCACACAGGACCCGGCTGGAGACACAGGCAGATTTATTTTTGGCCAAGGACTTTTTTTTCTTCAGAGGCAGAGGACCTGGGGCCTATACAGGGTAAAGGTGGCTGCTGCAAACAGGGGCTGACTCCAAACCTTCCACTTTTTGAGGGAAACCCTGGTTCCAGAGGAATCCACTGGGTTTTCCCTATGTTAGCTCATGATTGAGTTGGGTTAGGAAGAAACAGGCATCATCTGTTACAGTTTTCTGGGGTGTTTTACAGGTTGTAGAGAGTAGAGTTTTATCACAGAGAAAAACACAGCCCGCCCCTACATGCTAGCTGTGTGACCTTGGGCAAGTTACTTGGCCTCTCTGTGCTTCAGTTTGTTTACCTGTTAAATGGGAGTTTCAGTGGTAGTGTTGGCCCCAGAGGGCTTGAGGGATAAATAAATAAAGCATTAAACACTTAGGACAAGGTCTGTCACCTGGTAAGTGCCTGGATAATGTTAGGGTTCCCCCCCCCACCTTAATCAAGTTGGATACCCTGTATTTTCAGCCTTATAACACCTGCTGGGATAGAGTAGGCAGGCATTTTCCCTTACATACACACTTTCTCTTAAACAGCAGATGAAAAGGAAACAAAAAGGGAGGTTAATCAAGAGAGGTTGCTCAGGAGAAGCCTCAGTCTCTCTGAGAGAGTCTCCTGCTCGCCACATGTTCCAAGGAGGGTGGGAGAGGTGCAGCCCACAGGCCCGGGTGCAGTCTGGTGACCTTCGATGCCATCTCAGCAAGCACAGATGCCCCAAAACTAAGTTTTTGTAGCCCTTGTGCATTTCTTCAAATCAACAGAAAGGCCTGCTTCTCCTCAGTCTCCTGGGAAGAAAGCATCATCTCAGTAAATCTTCCTTTTCTCAGAACACACTGTCTTTTTAACATCACCCTGTGGTCCCAGAGTCTTCCAGTCAGAAACAAGCCGAAACGTGGGTCTGAGCACATTTTTTTCCTCCTGGGATTGACCCTCTCTGCTCTATTTTCTCTTCATGATAATTGATGCTATTTTTTTACCTACTCCTCTAAGGTCTGAGCACAGGCCTTTCAGACATCCTCACATCTCTGATGACTTTTTTTTTTTTAAACAAGTTTAGCCTTTTCAGTTCAAGCCCTACCAAACCATTATAGTTTATAAAATTCCTTCCAGATAAGTTTTTTTTTTTTTCTTTTTCGGCATCCAGAAAATTGGGTCTGCTCTGTATAAATATGTCTGGCATTTCACCTTTCCAAAAATTAGACCATTTTATTTGCATCCTTTAAGCTGATGTGTGGAGTAATGAACACATTCCAAGAGGGAAATCGGATCTGACACAGAAAATACTTTGGGGACCCAGCGATTTCCCAGCGGCATAGATGAAGACTTTTGAAATCCAAGTGCATTTGCTCTGAAGGACACAGGGCAGCTAGGCCTACCTTTGCCACCCAGCATGGGAGATACATAGCAAGCATGCCTCATCAGCTAATACTGGTAGACTTTCCTAAAATCATCTGGCAATTTGTCACATTTACATTCCCCCGAATTGCCTGAGAGAAAACTTTGTTATACCAAAGACCTCAAACATGGAGAAATGTTTTTAAAGGAGTCTTGAGGCTCTCCCTAATGCCTACCTTCATTATTTAAAATACTGCCTCAGGGCACACGTATAAATATTAAAACTTTAATTAAAGAATCAATCAGTGAGGGAGCTTCAAAATGAGGGGCACCCAGAACATTCAGATGACTTCAACAGAACATGGTTCTCTAGATTGTAAGGTCTGAGCGGTCTGATGGAAATGACATACGGGGTTTTAAGGAGAGATAGTCATCATCCTGTTTCGTGTCTGTAGTTGCCGGGAGCTACCATCATTGCCATTGGTTTGTCATTGATCACTAGACACAGGACATGATACACTGGTGGGTATGTCTCTCTTGGGGGAGGAAAGCCTAATGTAATAAACACTTATCCAGGAGACACCGCATGTCAGACATTCTGCTCAGGGAGGGAGCAAGGCCAATGAGAATGTTGTTCTTTGGGGGCTTCTATTGTCATGGGGAAAGCCAGACAGTAAGCAAGGGATGGAAATATATTTTTATAAGGATAATGATTAAGGGTTACAGAAATTATAATGTGACAATATGGTAGAGAGTGGGTTGGAAGGGCTTTCCAAGGAAGAGAGATTTGAGCTGAAATCTAAATGAAAAGAAGTAGCTGACATGTTTCAAGCTATACATTCCTCCCATGAGTATTTACTGTGCATTGCCAACTACTGTTCAAAGCACTTGAAATGCAGCGTGATCAGTATGTATAGATACCCTGTGATGATGGAATTTCCATTCTAGGATAGTTATCTGCACGAAGAGAGTTTCAGAAAGTGCAAAGGCCCTGAGGCAGAAGCAGTGATAACATTGTATGGATGAAATTGGGTCATACAGGTCCTTGAGCTTTGGTAGGGAGTCTGGATATTAAGCCAGTGGGAAGCCATTGGAAGATTTAATGCAGAGAAATGCCATGATATATTTGTCTTTGGAAGGGAAGCCCCACAACATCTAAAAAACTAAACTTTGTTTTTTCCCTTTCCTTTCTGAGAGCAAAATCTTCAACTCAAGAAGAAAGATGTGTTTATAGGAAAGAAGAACCCCAGGTTTCTCAGTAATGCTCACTGTGTGTGGGTACAACATTGAGCATGTATCTATATATGTGGTCCGGCTTAGTTCTTTCTCTAGGAGTGCCTTCAAAGAGGGAATACTCCAGGGTGCCTGGGTGGCTCAGTTGGTTAAGCGTCTGACTCTGGCTCAGGTCATGATCTCACTGTTTGTGAGTTCAAGTCCCGCATCGGGTTCTGTGCTGACAGCTCAGAGCCTGGAGCCTGCTTCACATTTCGTGTCTCCCTCTCTCTCCGCCCCTTGCCCGCTCACACTCTGTTTCTCCCTCTGTCAAAAATAAATGAACACACGGGGCGCCTGGGTGGCTCAGTCGGTTAAGCGTCCGACTTCGGCTCAGGTCATGATCTCATGGTCCGTGAGTTCGGGCCCCGAGTCAGGCTCTATGCTGAGCTCAGAGCCTGGAGCCTGCTTCAGATTCTGTGTCTCCCTCTCTCTCTGACCCTCCCCCATTCATGCTCTCTCTCTGTCTCAAAAATAAATAAACATTAACAAACAGTTTAAAATAAATAAATAAATAAATAAATAAATAAATAAATAGAAGGAACACTCCCCCCCCCCCCCCCGCCACACACATCTTCCCAGCAGCTTGATCGGCATCTCTTCTGCACACAGATCCCCTTTATCGATCGTCTATTCCAGTAGGTTTCCTTTCAGATTGTGCCCATGTGTTTCTCCCATTGGCGGTTGTGATGTTGGATACTGACAGGAGAAAGGGGTTGTTTCTTCAGAGCTCTGAGTCCGACTGACATTGTCCATCTTTGGAGATTCTCCTGGTCTTGGAAGGTGGAGGTATGGTTTGATGGAGGGCTTGGACATCCGGGTAGCTCAACTTTCTTCCCAAATTTGACCCAAAACCTGTGTCTCTTTATCCACAAACCTGGAACTCTGTCTGAGCAGGTTAGATACACTGTGACAGTAAGAAGTGTATATGTTGTGAACACTTCCTACACAGCACAAGCTGTGCTAAGTACTCTGCCTGCATCGCTATGTGCTGAGCTCCGTTTTTCTGCCAGGTGATTATCCCCCTCACTTTGCGTTTCGCCTTGCTCTCCTCCACCCATCCATCCCAAAACCCTTACTCGGGGGAACCCTCCCTCTTTCCCTGTGTGGATTCCCCTTCCTTACCCTTACCCCAGGGGCAGCTTTCTGTGTACTTGAGTGATCTGTTTCATCTCTTTCTCTTACTGTACTGAACAGTAAGCTCCAGGTGGACCCTGCATGCACCTGGTTCAAACATCACCGTATCCCTAGCATCTAGCGTGGTGCATGGCACAGGGTAGATGCTGGGTATGTTAATAGTGAGTTATTCCCTTTGATGCATCTAACACACTTTGAGATGGATTCTCTTCATGTCTCCATTTTGCGATAGATTGAAGGGTTTAGGCAGGCAAAGCAGTTGGCCTCAGGATGCTGCAGCAGGTAAGTGGCATACCCGGGACTTTGAACCTGATGGTCTGAGTCTGTAGCCCATGAAACTAATCACTGCATACTCTGCCTCTTTTGCTGCCTTTCTGAGATGCTAGGGACGGAGGAGGTGGTGCATTGCAGAGGTTAGGGGGACCTTGCTGCTTAACTTGAGCTGCTCTCAGAAGTGATGCTGAGTCAATCAGAGGCACAGAAGGAAAGCAGGGCACCTGTTTCTACTTGCCACGATGTATCTTTTTTGTTTCATAAGAGTGGTCTGAACTGGTGCAGTCTGTCTCTTGCTTTTCTGTTCCTTCGCTTAGATCCTGAGAGCCCTGGGTTCTGGCCCCTACCCCCAGGCTCAGGCTTTGAGTATGATTTCGTAGGGAGTCTGGGACCACCTCTCTGGCTACCGGCAGTCCTTGGGGATAATACTCTGAAAGCCGGCAGTGCTCTGACAACCCCTCAACGCAGCATGCAAACCACTGTTCGCTCCACGGAGGCAGGATCACTCTGTCATCTGAGTTAGCTCCCTTTTCATTTCTTCAGAGAACAAAATTAGACCTTTGCCAACATAATAGATCAACTTGTGTAACCACCTTGCTCATTGGGAGGCCAGGTTTTCCTCAATTTTCTGTTTGCTGTGAGTTTTAGAGCATAGAGTCAGAGCTGAGGGCGCGGACTGAGGTGTCCAAAGTTGTCTTCTTTGTACCATCATGTGTTCCATAAGCGTAAGTGCTACCACCTGTTGGAAGCATGTTCTCTGCTGGGGCTTCACGTACGGCATCTCTTCAGCTCTTTGTCACAAGCCCTTTATCATCCCAGCTTTGCAGGTGGGGGACCTGAGGCCCAACAACTAGGCTGCAGAGTCACGCAGTTGCTTCCGGAGTCTGTGCGTGTCTCACCTACTCTGCACCAAGAGGACGTGCTGGGTGCTGAGTGACCCCGCAGAGGAACCATTACAGGTTTAGAGACAGGAGGTGGGGCAGGGCAGCAGTTAGGATCTTAGAATCACACTGTCTGGCTTCAGTTCCAGCTTCATCACATTCTCGCTCCATGACCTTTGGTCTTAATGGACCTCTCTGCACCTCAGTGTCCCCCTCTACATGGAGATAATAACCATCCCAACAAACCATCTAGCTTGTGTTTAGTAGGGATGCTTGCTATGATGGTAGCAGCAATGATTATTGTCATTTATTAATAATGATACCATTATTACCATTACTGCTGCTACTAGAATTTCACAATTCCTCCAGGCAGCAAATTGGCTCCAAAATATGATTCCTTCATTTTCCTTTCGACTGTAACCAAGATGATAAATTGAGAGTGAAGGGGAGGAACCCAGCATAGCTGCTAACGTATACTTGAAGGAGTTGACAGACCTGAGTCGCTCTATGGAGTTCTGCCTGCAGAGGCTGCCTGACAGCAGCCATATGCATGAGCTCTGATTGATTGGCAGAGAGAAACACTAATTTATTAGACTCGTTATGAAAAGTGACAGAGCGGGGAATCGAGAGGCTGATTCAGCAACAGTGGCCCTGGCTAGATCCCAGTAGTGCTAGCTTTGTGTTCGTTTCCCTTGGGACACACCCTCCGTCTTGATTGTGGGGTCACTGCTTATATTCTAGAATGAGTCTCTTAACGCAGCCCCGGGAATGAGTCGCTTCTCCGTACGTCTTTCTGAGGGGAAGGCTAGCCTGTGGCATGGCTCATAGTCATGGCCGTGTGACGCATCTTTTCCTTTGGCAGCCTTAGAAAGGTGAGTCCTGTTTAGGCTGCTGCTGATTGCAAAGGCTGATAATGGAGAGCTCGCGTGCAGAAATTCTCCAGGGGAAAGAAAATCGTTTTTGTTTGCACAGGTTGGAAAATTTTAGGGGTTTCCTTGGGGAGTGTAAGGAGGAGATTGATACCTGTTTTTAAGAACACAAGACTCTTCCTGGGAGGGCTTCTTATTTCTGATCTGGGGAGTTTGGTCAGTCTGAATTATAGCATGTAGGATGCTAGCTAACTAAGGAGATGATGACACACTGACCTAAGCTAATGGAGTTGCTGTGGAGTGAGAAAAGCTTTGAAATGACCAAACTCCCTGAGAGCAAAGGTGTGAGGGGACACGGGCTTTGGAGCCAGCTGTGCCTAATTTTTTTTTTAATTTTAATTTTAATTTTTTAAAAACTTTTAAAATTCAGTTTTGAGAGACAGAGAGAGACAGAGTATGAGTGGGGAAGGGGCAGAGAGAGGGAAACACAGAATCCAAGGCAGACTCCAGGCTCTGAGCCATCAGCACAGAGCCCGACACGGGGCTCGAACTTACAGACTGTAAGATCATGACCTGAGCTGAAATCAGTCACTCAACCGACAGGGCCACCCAGGTGCCCCGTGCCTAATTTTTTTGAGTCCAAATTCTGCCACTTTCTAGCTTTGTGACCTTGAGTGAGTCACTGCACCTCTCTGAGGCTTCATGTCCCTGTCTGTTAAAGGATGGATGATTCTGTCTCCCGTAGCAAGGATTGGTGCTCCAGAGTAAGGCATGGGAAGCAGTTATCCCATGACCACTTTGGAGTAGGCACACCTCATCTGTTCACTGACCCGTAGCATTCAGACAAGAACTTTCTCTCCAAGAACTACTCAAAGCCTAGTTTGTTTGAATTTACACTGTTCGTTGAGAGTATGTCATGAGGATAAGGAACCACATATCCCCACTCCATAAATGGAGTTCGACTGAATTGTGCTGTGCTGCTGTTGGCTTATAATGAGATTATAAAAAAAAGTCCTTTGATCCTATCTTTAAAGAAATAGATATTCTGTATATACACAGACTAATGTTTAAGACTGATAGCAGAATCTAAAACCCCAAGTGAAAATAATGCAACATTATGGAAGACACATAAGGGGAACCAAGAAGGACTGTGAGCTGTGAAGAACTGATACTTCCTGCTGCTATTTGCTGTGGTGATATTTCTGAGGCCTCTGTTGGCTATCACAGTGTCATTTCTGGTCTCAGGGTCACAAAGAATTTTTCCTTTCCTGAGGTAGTGATTGGTACTTCTATACCAGACACTGTTATGTGGAACAACTGATCATGTTCCCTTTTCACAAAGCCAGCCAGGAAACTCAGACCTGATTTTATTTTATTATTAACACAATTTTTTAATGTTTATTTATTTTTGAGAGAGAAAGAGAGAGTGTGAGTGGGGAGAGGAACAGACTGAGGGGGAGACGCAAAATCCAAAGCAGGCTCCAGGCTCTGAGCTGCCTGCACAGAGGCCCATGCAGGGCTCAAACTCACAAGCCATGAGATCATGACCTGAGCTGAAGTCTGACGCTTAACCGACTGAGCCGTCTAGGTGCCTCAAACTCAGAGCTGATTTCAGAGTCTAGTCTTGACAGTGAATAGGATTTGCTAGCATAGGTTTTGCATATTAACTGTCAAGTCCATTTTACTTCTCTGCCTTTATTTTAATTTACCATTTATTGTAATTTATGTTGCTTATTTATTAATTTTAATTGTTTACAAAATTTTTTAATGTTTGTTTATTTTTGAGAGAGAGCACATACAGAAGGGGGGGGAGAGAGAGAGAGAGAGAGAGAGAGAGAGAGAGAGAGACAGACAGAGGATCCAAAGCAGGCTCCGCACTGTCCGCACAGGGCCCAATGCAGGGCTCGAACCCACAAACTGTGAGGTCATAAACTGAGACGAAGTCAGATGCTTTACCGACTGAGCCACCCAGGCGCCCTGCTTTTTTTATTTTTTAGAAAAATAATCTTTGCAAGTATTACCGTTAAAAATTAAATAGGCTTTGGGGCGCCTGGGTGGCTCAGTCGGTTAAGCGTCCGACTTCAGCTCAGGTCACGATCTCGCGGCCCGTGAGTTTGAGCCCCGCGTCGGGCTCTGGGCTGATGGCCCAGAGCCTGGAGCCTGCTTCCGGTTCTGTGTCTCCCTCTCTCTCTGCCCCTCCCCCGTTCATGCTCTGTCTCTCTCTGTGTCAAGAATAAATAAACGTTAAAAAAAAAAATTAAAAAAAAAAAAATTAAATAGGCTTTTTACCAGCAAAAACATGTTTGTTGAGGAGTAACAGAGAATTGCAGTTTGGGGCACGCAAGCTATGGCAAAACCATAGGCACATCCCACAGGCTAAGGAGAGGAACATTATGGAGAAGGAGGAAGTTGGAAGGGGTTGTTTTGAACAAAAGTCCCTTGGAGAGAAGCAAGAGTCCAGGGGGATGATAGCTCACTGGGTAGGCTGCAGGGGTAGTTGATTGCTGTAGGAGAGGCAGTGTGCATTCTTCCTCAGTGGGATCTGTAAATGATGGCTCTTTCCTTTTGACAGTTCTATTGGGGGCTGTAATTTTCAATTCCTCCTATAATGGATGTTGGTGGGAAGGCTCCCCCTTCTCACCTTGCCTTCTGTCCTCCTGACTCCACTTTAGTGAGGTTTCCCTTGATTAATTTTCACACGAGGTAGCTAAAATAAATATATCTGAGATAGGTGCAAGTTAAAAGACAAATAAATAAATTACAGCCCTTTAAAACACCAGGAATCCCTGGAAAATAGGACAAGCTAGTGCAGTGCTTGGTATCCTGAGCTATACCTGGAGTAAAGGAGTATTATTTTGAGTCCCAACAGTGCAGATAGACACTCTTTCTTATTTTCTCCCATTTAAAAAAAAAAAATTTCCCTGGAGCATGAGTTATGACATGTAGGATCACTTTTATGGGGTCACTCATTGCCTCTCTGAAGCGTTCGGTAAACATTATCAGACCTGTGTTAGGTACTGTGCTGAGCACTGGAGATACTGTATTGGGGTCACTATACTGACCAGTGACCAAGACCAGCAAGGTCTGTACCTCACGAAGCTTATTCTGTAATTGGAGAGACCGTCACAAAACATGAAGATAAATGAGCGGGCAGCATAATTCTCTATTGTAAGTATTAAGATGGAAACAAAGTAGAGTGCTAATGTAATCAAAGAGCGAATGGCCATATTATGCCGGAGGGTGAGGGAAGGTCTCTCCAAGGAGAGACGTTTGGGTGACATTTAAGCTGAGACCTGGAGAATGAGAGGGACCAAGTCATGCACGGAGGGGAGATGGACACAGGGGAGAGGCTGTGCTGAGTACCAGTGTGTTCAGGTAGGAGAGTGCTCCACAGGTCTTGAAAACCGCAACATGACCCTTGGAGCCTGGAGCAGCTTGAGCAAGTGAGTTGATGTAGCTGGAGAAGCTGGAGAACAGAGTAGAAGTCTGTTGTTGAAACCCAATGTTCTTTTTCTCTGAAATGAGTAAGGTCTTTGTTTGTACCCTTCCTCAAAGATGTATTCCAGGTGAGAGGACAGCTCTGAGGGCGAGGGAGTAACTGCTGGGAGCATCAGTGGATAAAGGCTCTGTGTGTGTGTGTGTGTGTGTATGTGTGTGTGTGTGTGTGTGTACATGGGTGCAGGTGTGTGTGTGTATGTGCATGAGGATGCAGGTTTGTGTGCGCACGCGAGTGTAAGTACAGGTGGGTGCAGGGCTGTGTGCGTGTGTCCATGCACGTGGATGCAGGTGTGTGTGTACATGTGCGTGTGTATGTGCACGAGGTGCAGGGATGCATGTGTACGTGCATGTGGCTGCAGGTGTGTATGTGCACACGCGGGTGCCCGTGTATGTGCACACGCGGGTGCCCGTGTGTGTGCATGTGCTTGTGTAAGTGCATGGGGGTGCAGGTGTGTATGCATGTGCGGCTTGCAGGTGGAGGACAGGGAACAAGGCTAATACACTGGTGCTGATGGAGGGCTCTGACTTCTGAACCCTTGTGGAGGGGGAGCAGTGGCACTTGGGCTCTCTGGTTTTCACATCTCCAGAACACAGCTCTGTTTAGACCCAGGTCTTCCACACGTGAGTGTGCTCTTTCGGCCAGTGACAACTTCTGAGGAGGCAGAGTCAGACCCCCAACTCTGGGCACATAGCTTCATAACATCCATAAAGTTTCATGAGAAAGCCATTTGTTCTCCTTCGATGACCCCACAATTGCCCTCTCGTTGGCTCTACGTCAGTATCACAGATTAAAAAGACATTGGCACAACCTTCTGGGACTTGAGCATTTTTTAATCTGTTTTGAAGTCTTTTGTTAGCACAACAGAGATCCTTTGGCTTCTTTGCTAAAATTAACATTCTCAGGGCCCTCCCTTTTTATTCACATTTTTAGTTCTGCTGCTTCTTGGGTTCTGAGATGCCTGAATGTTCTGTTTTATGTTCCTGGCTCTTCCAGTGCAGGCAGAGCGCTGTTACCCCGGGTCCCTCCTTTGTTCACTGTTTTGAGACAAGGATTGGTGAGATTCCCTTTTGTAGAAAAAAAAATCAAGGGAAGCAGTTCGCAGATTTAAATTGCCTCCAGTCTAACTCTTCCACTTATTAAAAAAATAATAAAAAGTAACATTGTTCATTCCCCAGAGCTCCAGAATGCTTTCCTGAAAGAAGGGAGGGAGTCCAGTCCAGAGGAACGAGGCTCTTAGGCTTTTGTTCCTTGATGGTCTTCTCTTTACATCATTTTGGGGAGCATATTGGGGAATATTCATTTTTGTAGGCCACGATGAGCCTCAGCGCCCGAGAATAAATGGAGAGCAGTGTCTGGAACAAATGCCTGTCTTAAAAACAGTTTATGAAATGCCAGCAGATGTCAGTGTGCCCTTGCCATTTAATTTTTTTCCCTTTTAACTTTTAAAAGCAGCATTAATTATTTTCAGTAGTTAAAAAAAATAAAACAAAAAGCGTATTGTCATACAGTCATCAATTAAGACACCATGAAGCAACTTTTTTCTTTTCCTTTTTTTTTTTTTTTTTTTTTTTTAGTTCTGGGAGGGAGAGCAGCAGAACTCATTTCATGATGTGAATCCCCTAAATCATCTAACTGTGTGATACAATTTTGTCTTTTCCCAGAATAGTGGTTTCAAAATTCAAAGCCTAGTGTAGATTTTATTTCCTTTTTCCTTCCCTCCAAGCCATTGTTCAGAAACTAATAATAGCCCAGGATCCAGCTCGGCTTCTAAGAACCAACTGGCTGTGCTAATTGATACAGCTCTTCATTGAAAAGCTGCAGTTTGCAAAGTGGGGTGAGGGGAAAGGTTGGGTATAGTCTCAGAATTTGTCTCTGAGTTATAATGAGAACCTCTTGCAGTTTTTGTTGTCGTGAGCACAACAACCGATGTGCTAATCGCTCTTCTGCAGACATCTTTGGATTAAAAATTGGGGGCATCTATACAGAAAAAGATTTGACCAAATGATTTTAAATTACTCCTTTTTAGGTAAGGCATGATTTGCTAAGCATTTACAAAAGTCAAGTGCAAAAGAAATAGGCTGGTTTTGAGGCGGGGAATGCTGTACTTAACAGGGCATATTTGATGCTTCACTTTATTTAATAGTTTAGATTAAAATGCCACAATCATTAAAAAATGCAAGAATGTGCTGAGAAAAATATATCCTCTTCTCCTTGCTTCTGCTCTCACCAGAGACTACTACTATTATGATTACTCATGTATCCTGTCAGATCTGTTATGCAGGTGTGCACATTTATACCAGTAGACGGATGATAGCCTAAGCTATGCATAGTTCTATTCTGCTTTTATTTTTTAATTTAAGTATATACTTTAGGGGTTATTCCATATCCACACATACATGTGTCTTACCCATTTTGTTAATGGATATATAATATTCCATTGCCGTATTTACTCTCCTTTATTTAATTGGCTTCCTTTTGGTGAATATTTATAGTATTTCTAATATTTCACTATTATTAAACTGCTGCTTTGAAAAATCCTTGACCAAGACCATCCCCTGTACATGGTAGTTTGTCTGTAGGGTAGATACATAGAGATGGAATTTCTGGGTCAGAGGAGATGTGCCCTTATGTTTTACGGACATGCTCACTCTAAGGCTTTGGCTAAAATGTGCCCTTGTGTCTTGGTGGGTGAATGGAGTTTGGACGAAGCCATATGGTAGTTCTGGTTCTGATTTTGTGGCCATGGTGCCAGGCATGTGGCTGCTGTTACACATTGTTTACCTGATGGAATATTTTGAGGTTCTTGTCATTCCTGTTTTTTGCTAACACTTTCCATCTGCCAGGTACTTTGCTAAGAGATTTGATTTCATTTTCACATTTGGTCCTGTGGAGTAGACCCTGCTGTCATCCCTATTGCAGAGATGGGGATGTGAGGGCTGAGAGAGGTCAAGTGCTTTGCTAGGGTCATATGGTTGGTAGTCAGGTGGGGGTTTCACACTCAGAACCCCCAAGTTTAATCACCATGCTGTGTGCTACACAGTGTATTTTGAACAGCAGAAAACATATTGTTAATTTGTACTGAGATTTAACCTTGATGGTATTTTCTATTGACATTTTGGGTTGGATAATTTTCTGTTATGGGTGGGGGGAGGCTGTCCTGTGCTCTCTAGGATGGTTAGCAGCATCCTTGGTCTCTACCTATTAGATGCCAATAGCAACCCCTCCTTCCATAGTGATAGTCAAAAATGTCTCCAGACCGTGCTCCGTGTCCCAAGGGTGGGGGATTTTGTCCCTGTTTGGAAACCACTGACTCAGAGAAAGAGCAAATGTATTCTGGGAACATAGATTGTAACACTAGGGGCATGGATTTGAGGGGACATATGGTGGCTGATGTCAGAGCATCTTCCATTCAGTTGTCCCTGCTCAGGGACACCCATTTTGCCCTACCCCCGATGGAGCAGCTGGGCTGCCCCTCACCTTAACCTTAAATGTCAGTCAAGGAAGAAACAGGAGGGTATGTTTAAGCCACTGTCATGCTCCAGTCAGATCACAGTAATGTTCCCCAACATGAGACTTTGTTTTTTAACATGCGGTTTAGAAATATCCATGAAAAATTGCTTGGTAAGATAGACTTTAAAAAATCACGCTCTCAGGTACAGCCCAGCTTATATATTACACAGTCTTTCTATTCATGCATTTTCATTCAGTGCTCAGTAATGCTCTACATCAGAATGGCAGTCATGAGGCCTAAGTGACCCACCCCACTATGTACACATGGCAGACATTGATAATCAATTCCTTCCCCCTCATCAGATACACTTTCTTAGAATCTTCAATACATCACTGTAGGCATATATACTATCAGCCAATTGGAATTACTATGTGAAATGAAATTTATTTGCCACCCCTATTACACGGTGCCTTTTTGGCCGAGAAGAAGGATTATGCCTTCCAAAGAGGCAGGCTTATCATGAGGTATTAGCTTATTTTTCAGTTACTGTGAGAAAAGTACTTGATGGATATGAAGAAATGTCTATTCTTAAGGCATTTGGAATTAATATCCTATTTTATGAGAATAATTGGGCAGCTGGGAGTGCATCTATATCCCAGCAATTTTACATATACTTCCCTCTTACAGATGGTTGTATTGTAACATCCTTCTCTCCCCCACCAAAATTAGTCCCCTCCCTCTAAAGCTCCATGAGGCAGCCAACCGAGGGCGGAGTGAAGTGCTTTGTATACAATGAGAACCGAGACAATTCCCTTAGCAAAGGACATTCAGAAGCTGTGGGATATTACTGGAACTGTGTCACTTCCCAGCATGGTGCATGTGTGGAAACCTTAGAGAGAAAAGGGACTGTACCGTCTAAGACTTCCACAAGTAGAGGCTGATTTACGAAGGTCCCGAGGTCACACTGCTCTGGGAGGGAAGCATATATTTAAGATTTGAAAATGATTTTAGGTGGTACCTTACAACCATCCCTTCATGAATAATGTTTTACTTCTTTGCTTTTTGGGGGAGATGACAGGGATTCCCCCAGAATTGTTTCTGTAAAATTTAGTAACTTAAATAAACTACATACAAACACCCATCACTGAAACAGTTTGTCACTAGTCTCCTGTTTCTGATCCTAGGAAACCAGGTAAAAATAATTCTGGGAGGACAAAGCACTGGGTCAGAGGGCATCTGCTTCCTTCTTTGGGACTGATGGGAGTGTTTCTCCGCTTTTAGATGGCTTAGTCTCTGTGAGATAGGGGCAAATTAGATAGATTATTGTCTCATGTTTCCTCTTCTCAGAAAAGAATTAAAAACTTGGGGCCACTGATGGGCCTGCAGTGGTTTACTGAAATTGTTTTCACAACGATAAGAATGAATATTTTTATCTGCCCAGAAAGTCCATAGCTTTTTATTTTTAAATCAGATTCTCAGAGGGCTGTAGCACACAAAGAAAATTAGGAGCCCGCCTTTTTAGAACAATAACTGTCACACCTATTTAACCATGACCTGATTAGGCAGGGAAAAAGAACCCTTCACTCTACCTGTTTTAACTTTGTGGTTGAATTTTGGGTACAGAGGTGATGGTGAAGGGGCGGAGAATTCAGTGGCAATGTTGAAGGGTCATGAAGCAAACTTATTTTGAGAGAGATGTATACCTCTGATTTAGCAGAGGGAATATGGTGTTTATTTGAACCGCAACCTCTGTCTTAAAATCCATTTACTGAGAAATTACCAGCCCAAAATACAGTTAATGGTGAGGTGTTAACTAAAACACCCATAAGACCCATAATAACAGTGTTGTAAAGAGTGAAATTGAATACCACTCAGCAACCTTGATGATCACATAAAATCAGAAAGTCCTTCCTGAAAATTCCAGGAATTACAGATGTGTGCATGGGTATTTGCAGGAAAACATTTGGAACACTTCTCTAAGGTTCTTGATGGCTAGACTTCTTAGTACCATGCTAATAATGGTTCACAGTAAACTCTATTGTGACCTATGTTTATTTTTCAGTACTACTCATTCGATCAACACTATTGTTGGTATCTACCAGTCATTTGTAAAAACATGAAAGTTTGTGGAATGTATTTCAGTGATGCATAATGCTAATGAGATGACTTTTGTTTGGGCTTAAGTTCATGGCCCTTGGTGAAGACTCTTTTGGCCTGTATACTCATACTCAGGCCTCTTAAATCACTACTATAGGGAGTTAGGGAATATGGGAGTAGAGAACTTACCCATGGGATCTCCATTCTACAGATAGCCCCATTTCATCAAGATGGCTCTGAAAAACATATTTTCTAAACTTTTTTTTTTATTTTGCAAATTATCAGTAGGCTCGAGATACATCCACGCACGCACACACACATACACACGTATGTATCATATGCACATACATTCACTTATGAGTGTTTGAACCCAAATCTGTATTTAAGTACACTGGTCACTGTGTATGTCAGTTTCCCTATCTGCCCAATTTTAGATATCCCTGTTTAATAAAATGTAGTGGTCTTTCAAACCCTCTTCATTGGCCAACCTATTTTCAGAGAGGTCCCATTAGCTATTACCCATTTTAGGCAATCTATATATTTATGAGGCACTTAATGGGATCTTTGTGACCTGCTATTTTTTATAGGTTTTATTTATTTTTTTTGAGTTTGTTTATTTTGAGAGAGAGAGAGCAAGTGGGGTAGAGAGAGAGAGAGAAAGAGGGGGAGAGAGCGAATCCCAAGCGGGCCCCATGCTGTCAGTGCAGAGCCCGTTGTGGGGCTTGAACTTAAGAACCATGAGATCATAACCTGGGCCCAGAACAGGAGTTGGACACTTAACCACCTGAGCCACCCAAGTGCCTCTATGACCCGCTATTTTATTAGCAAAATAATTCCTTTTTAAAAAAAAATTTTTTTTTAATGTTTATTTGTTTTTGAGACACTAGAAAGACAGAGCATGAATGGCGGAGGGTCAGAGACAGAGAGACACAGAATCGGAGGCAGGCTCCAGGCTCCGAGCTGTCAGCACAGAGCCTGTCTCGGGGCTCGAAGTCACAGACCATGAGATCACAACCTGAGCCGAAGTCGGATGCTTAACCGACTGAGCCACCCAGGCGCCCTGCAAAATAAGTCCATTTAAATGAAACCCATTTTGTTTGCTTTAGAGCTTTGAGTTTTTTACTTGGATGAGTCCTTCAGAAAAACTTAGCAGAATTATTTACTTGGGTTGCATTTTTGATTATCCTCCATATTTGAAGTCACAACCAGCAATCCCCATGGATTTGAGTGACAGTGATTTTCAATAGGCACAGATTTCACTGGATCCTCGCCAAGTGGCATCTTTGATTTTTCCGTGCATCAATTCTATATGTGGACAGGGAACATAATATCACACACCAGCCAATGTTCTCTGCTCACTTCATGCATCCTGGTTTGCAAAAAAAAAAAAAAGTAAAAAAAAAATGCTGAATCCCACAGAAAGTTTCCACTTCCCAGACCAAGCTGTGCGCATAGCAGGGAGAAGAGACCAGATGGCCAGTGGGTTGAAATCAGTGGAGAACCAGCTGGGATGCATGAGAGGGCATTTCCTCCTCTACTTCCCTAGGAACCTGGTCAGGGCACGTCCCGGAGCTCTGAGCAGGACAAGAGACATCAATGTCAAGACCTCTGTCTGGCTCACAGGACCCTGGGACATATCAGAGTTGGATTGGAAGCTGGCACAAAAATCTGAGGAAACTAAAATCTGAGCTTTTAGTTTCCTGCTTGCCGAAAAAAAATAATAACATGCCAGTGTGACAGAAGGTTCTAGGGTAAAATGCTGATGAACAGGAAATAACCATATTTCCCTGTATTAGCACCAGCTTGGAGACTAAAGTTCTATGATGAGGGCACATGATTTGGGTGGTTTTAGATCCCAAAGGAAGGATTTTTTTTTTTTTCCATTTAAAGTGAAACCTTTCTTTGCTGCTGAATAATTAGGCATTTCTCAGACTGCCAGCTTCTGCCACCATGATTCCTAACCTCACATCTGACACCATGTATTCAGTTATTTTGAAGAAAATTGCACACTTTTCAAATTCACTCATTTCTTATTTTTTAAAAATGCTTTTATGGCTTTTTCTTGTTTTGGTTAATATTTTAGTTAACTGCTGCATAACAAATTAACCCAAAACATAACAGCTTTTAATTTTTTTTAATGTTTATTTATTTTTGACAGAGAGACAGATAGAGTATGAATTAGGGAGGGGCAGAGAGAGAGGGAGACACGGCATCTGAATCAGGCCCCAGGCTCCGAGTTGTCAGCACGTAGCCCCACATGGGGCTTGAACTCACAGACCACGAGATCATGACCTGAGCTGAAGTCGGACACCCAACCGACTGAGCCACCCAGGTGACCCCCAAACATAACAGCTTTTAAAACAGTAATGGTGTAGCATCTCACGTGGTTTCTGTGGGTCACGAATCTGGGAGCAGGCTTGCTGGGTGGATTTGACTTAGTCTTTTGTGAGATTTTCAATCCAGATGTTGGTTGGAGCTGCTGTCATCTGAAGGTCCAAAACTCAGGCTTGTTAGGAAACCTTAGGTCTCTGATGGCTACTAGATGGAGACTTTAATTCCTTGCCGTGTTCGTCTCTCTGTAGAGTTGCTTATAAGGTGGATAGAGCCAATGAGAGAGAGGCCCAGTGACTTTGTTTTTGATACAGTTTCCCCTATCGCTAGCATCGTGCTTTAGTGTGGTACATTTGTTACACCTGATGAGCCAATATTGATCCATTTTTATTAACTAAAGTTTATAATTTACATTAAAATTCACTTTATGTTGCACAATTCATCGGGGTTTTGAAAAACAATTTAATTGTGGTAAGGTACCTGTGAATTTACTTTCTTCTTTTGGGGATGTACAGTAAAGTAGTATTAAGTATATTCATAGTGTCATGCACCGATCACCACCCCCCATCTCCGTAGCTCTTCTCATCTTGCAAAACTGAAACTTGCCTTCAACACTGACTCCCTATTTCCCTTGTCCCATCCCCTGGCAACCACCAGTCTACTTTCTGTTTCTGTGAGTTTTGACTACTCAAAGCACTTCACAGAATTGGAATCATACTCTATTTCTCTCTCTATGTCTGGCTTATCTCGCTTAGCAAAATATCCTCAAGGTTCATTCATGGTATAGTATGGCAGGTTTTCCTTCTCATTCATTCATTCATTCATTCATTCATTCAAAGTAGGCTCCAGGCAGGTGCCCCTCTTCCTGTTTTAAAGGCTGAATAATGTCCCATTGTATGTATGTGCCACACTTTGCTTATTCCTTCATTCATTGGGGGACACTTGAGTTGCTTCCACATTTTAGTTATTGTGACAATTTTATTGGTTTTGACAGATGTGTAATGTTATGTATCATACACCATTATAACATCAAACAGAATAGTTCACTGCCCTAAAAATCCCTATGCTTCATTTCCTTCTCCACAGACCATGGGACATCACTGATCTCTTTACCATTTTGCCTTTTTCCAGAATATTCTATAGTTGGAAGCATTCAGTATGCCACCTCGGTAGGTTTTATGACCAATCTCTGAGTCACACAGCATTATTTCTGCCTTATTCTACTTGTTAGAAGTGAGTCCAGCCTACACGTGAGAAGAGGCTAATTAAACTCCACCACTTAAAGTGGGAAAGAACAAGAAATCTGTGGACATATTTTAAACTACCACAGTGAGGAAGATGAGACAGGAAATGCTGGCATTGATTGAACATCTGCTGTGTGTTGGGCACCATGCACAGTGTTGTTATGCACCATCCATTTAACCCTTCGACTAGCACCATGAGGTTGCTGTCACATTTATCTCCATTTTTCAGATGTTAGAGCTGTGGCTTTCCCATGTCACACATCTTGTAGGTGGCAAACCCAGGACTCAGACTTGGGTCTGTCTGAAACCAAAGCCTACATTTTGAAATTATGTTGCTTCCTCTTAGTCTAGGGGGAAATCTAGGTCAAAGGCTCAGAAACAGGGGGCAAAACATTATCAAAAAGTGTCAGAAGATGCCAGTGGGGGACAGTGTCAGACATCTTCCAGCTGTCCCTCTAAAGACATTTCTTACCCTTATCTCCATCGTATTAGTTTCCTATGGCTGCTTCACAAATTACGGTAAACTCAGTGGCTTACGACAACAGAAAGTTATTATTTTAAAGTTTTGTAGTTCAGAAGTGCAACGCACAGTGTAGGGCTGCATTTGTGTTTAGGAGGCTCTAGGGAAGAATCCCTTTCTTTGCTTTTTCCAGTTTCTAAAAGGCTGCCCCTGGTTCTTCCTGTATCTTCTGAGGTCTTACTCTCTTCCACCTGCCTCTTCTACCTTTAAGAATTCTTGTGATTGCCCTGAGCCAACCCAGACAATTCAGAAGAAATCTCCCTGTCTTAAAGTCAGCTGATTAGCAACTTTAATCCAATAAGTAAACTTAATTCCCTTAATTTACAAATGTAATCTACAGGTATCCACACATTCCTGGGTTTAGGAGGTAGACCTCTTTGGAGGGGGCCAGTATTCTATCTACCATGTACACCTGCTCTTTTCCCAGGAAGCTGATATGTAAGGACTATATGCATGGCTCCTTTGTCCTTGGATTTTCATTGGAATTCTGCTTATAGGGAGTTTGGCAAGAGGTTAGAGGGAGGACACAGAGTGAGGGTACAGGATTTATTGTTCTGGTGCCCTTCCTGAATGGCAGGGAGTATCCTTCCAATACAAGTCACTGCTCTTCCTCACTAAGCAGTCTCCTTTCCTTCCAGAGACCCCTGATTGTTCCTTCCCTTCACCCCCTTTGGCCTAGGTACGGTAACAGCCATGCTGCTACTAATTTGAGGCTGCTGCACATCCTGTTTGGTTTTCCTACACTCTGCCTACACCTTTGAAAATAGTACCTCTGTAAGTAAAATCTCCTTAAATAATCCAAATTTGAGTATGCCATCTGTTTCCTATGGAGAACTTGACTGATATAGCGACTAAGGATATTCATATTTAAAGTAAAAAAAAAAAATTTAAATTAGGGCAAGCTGAATCTTCCAAAGCATGATACTTAACCCATTGACAGAGATGTTGACGTAGAGCCAGAATCCTGGGGTGGCTTGTTGCTTTCAGAAACCAAGTAAAATTTCCATGTGGAGGCAATGCTTTCTGACTACTTAACCAATAACTTCATATGATGTTGAATGTTCTCATTTTGAGTCTCTCCTGGTGTCTGTGTTACAAAAGGTAATGAGCTCAAGAATCTCCCCAAATTGTGGTGGGCTATCATCCTTGTCTTAGAAGACCTGATTCAACTTTACAAAAGAAAATTCATTGTTCTTAGAATCCAAACGATTCCACAGGTGAGCTAATGAGCTAATTACAGATAGCGGTTTGAAAACATTGGCATTCCACAAGTAAACAGCATCTGCCTTTGATTAAGGTGTGAAATTTTAAAAAGGTGTGAAGTTATGGGTAATATCTGAAGATGTTCATGTGCTTCAGGTGGTTTCCTTTTTTTGTTTGTTTGTTTTGTTTAGTTGTAGAGGAAATATAATGAAATGCCTTTATATCTGTGTTCCTATGAGGACCGTGAAAACTAAGTAACGCATCCCAGGATACTCCCTTGGTGTGATAATCAATCCTAAGTTGCTTTTCCCTTCTGAAGCATAGCCTAGTCCTTTATCCACAGAGCTAGGGCTTTGTCACTATTCCCTCATGTTTTTGTATCATTGTTTTAGCTTTGGAGTAGTGGTTCCCTCTGCATACATATACACATAGTTTGCAAAATTCTGAGCTGGTTGTCTTTATGCTAGATCAGTGGTTCTAACTATTGATCGGACATTAGGATATGTATTAGAGTACCAATGATGCCCAGGCCGTGGCCCCAGAGACTCTAATTCAATTGTCTGGAATGGGGCTTCTAATAAGCAGCCAAGGTTCAGACCAGTGGAACTAAAGCAAGGCTTTTCAAATTTTAATGGGCATGCACATCACCCGAGAATCTGGTTCAAATAAAGATGCAGATTCAGCAAGTCTGAGGTGGGGCCTGAGATTCTGGAATTATAAACTCCCAGGTGATCCTGGTGCTGCTGATCCTCGGAACACCCTTTGGGCAGTATGGGGACAGAGGCTTTGGGTGATTCCTGAGAACTTCTTAGGATGATTGAACGTTAATGTGTGGGTCTTAGGGGACTTGAATCAAGGCTCAGAGACTTCCCTAAGAAGCAGGAAATTATAGTTTAATCTGAGTTTCAAGGTTATAGATTTAGTGGAATTATTGGTGGGAAAACACAGCAAGTCTCTGCACACGCATCAATTCATTCATTCATCCATCCATTCATTCAGTGAATATGTATTGGGCACCTACTTACTGTAAAGTAGGGATCTCTTAGTCACTGAAGATAGATCATTGACAAAGAGAAATAAGGTTCTTGCCCTTGTGTATTCCAATGAAGGGAGCAGAAGGAGATAATAAGTAAATATGAGTCAATAAGAAAGATAAAGATGGTGATATGGACTGTGAAGAAAATAGTACATGACGTATTAGGGAGTTATCCTAGCTTGAGAGTGTGGGTATGGAGTTTAATTTGCTGTAATTTGCTATGGACAGGGCTGTCTGGAAGTTCCTCTGAAGAGATGACATTTTGGCTAATACATGAATGATGTAAATAAGGCATATGAAGACCTAAGGAATACCAGTACAGGGAAAGGGAAGAACCAGGGCAAAGAATCTGAGGTTGGTAAGAGATTGAGTTACTGAGGAAAGGGGATTAGTGTTTCCTTGTTATAATGAATGAGGGGATGAGTTATATGGGGAGGTGGGGATGGGACAGATCATACAGGGGATTGCACACTGTGATAAGGACTGAGATTTTCCCGAAGCACCAAGGGAAGAAACCATTTCATAGTTTTAAGCAAGGAAGAGATATATTCTGCTTTATGTGTTAAACGATTTGAGAAGAAGGTGTCAAAAGACACGGGGAAACCAGTTAGTAGACTTTTAGAGAAATGTAAATAGAGATGATATAATTTGGTGGTAACACTAACAGATGGAGGGATGAAGGGAAGGGAGGAAGCACGAGTGACTCCTAGCAGTAGGGTAAATGGTAGTGATTTGAAGATGGAGACTAGGAGAAGAACCAATTTATAGGGCACGTCAAGATTCAAGAGCCCCATTTTGGACAAGTTTGAGATGCTTATGAAACTTTCAAGTGTAGATTCAAGAACATAGTTTATAACCAAGTCTGCAGCTTTTAGATAGGGAATAAGTCAAGTCTAAACATGGAATTTTGGTGGGGGGCTATCCACACATCATTAGTTAAAAGTCATTTTCATGAATTTTTAAGAAGAGAGAATGTAGCTTGAGAAGAGTTGACGTCTAGGAAATATCATGGTTCTGTAGAAAGACTGACCCAGGTTTAGGAAGACTTTGGGTCCTTCCTGAAATCTATCTTGGCCTGTGTTCCCCAACCTCAGCCTCAAGGTAGCCTTTGCAGTGATTTCAATAATAACTGGTGTGTAAGCTTTCAGTAAACATTATTTCCCAGACATGGGACATCTGGCTAAAGCCAGTGTAATCTGAAATGATGTTGGCTTTGTCTAGATGTCTATCTCAGAGGGACAAATTGTGAGGAAACAAACATTATGTTGGATTATTATGGAGGGTAAGAGAAATAAGCTTATTGGTTCCTTGGCCAGATGTCTAAGTATATGGTAAATGGAATTAATGGATGTTGGGGAAGAGAAACACATGTGCAGTGCTGGCGTCCTTTCAGCAAAGCCAGGCAGGGTTGCTGATGAAGGCCCTCCACTGCTGGAAATGGAGTTGAAGACATATTCTTGGACCCAAGGCGGAAACACAGAGGATGCATTATCATATGGAATGATTACTTGGCTAATGAGCCTTCAGGGGCAGGAAAATTGACTGCAAAACAGATTAAACCAGCACCTGACATTCTAATGTTCTTTATAAACAAGTGATTATGTCCGTGTGTGTGCGTTTGTATGTGTGTTCTTTTGTATGAGCCCACTTTTTTTTAACCAACCCCATAAAAAATATTCAGAATTACATTGACCAGCTCCCCCTTCCCCCTGATTCGTGGGCATGATACCGTGTCTGAGGATGTGATTCAGCTTTTAGATATATCTTTTCTCTGTGGCTGTTCTTGGCAGATGATGAAAGATGAAATTTCTCTGAAAAGCTCATCCCTTTGAATTGTGTTCCTGAGGAAAGAGGCCAGATGCCACATGACCAAAGCTTTAGAAAACTCTAGGATTTTTGGTGATGGACATGCAAAGCCTGGCTGTCTTCCATCTGAAACAGGGACAGAAGCAGCACACGGACAGAAACACAGAGAAAGAAAGGCAGTTAGGGGATAAATTCCTCACAGATGCCATTATTTAATCCCAAAATGGAATGGTTTAGGGTGAGTGAATTCACCTTCTGTGGAGCCTTGTAAGAGTAGGCAGATACTTAGCTTTGACATCAATTGCCATAGCAATGTTTCGTGTATTGAATATTGGCTGTGTTCAGATTGTGTTTTAAGGGTTTTGCATCTGTTATCTTATTTAACTCCACAACAACCACAGAAGGGCAGGGTGTAACTATTGCTGTCTTTATTTTATACATAAATATGTAAATGTCTTAGAGACAAAGCAGTTTTCCTTGGGTTTCACAGCCAGTAAATATTGGAGTCTGTCATGGGAATGCAGGCGGTTATACTCAGAGCTCCTTTTGCTGTGAGGTGGAGGACGATGCTTCCTTAGTAAAGAGTGAGAAGACCATGCTACGTGAAAACAAAGGCCAAGGTCTTTGTAGGATTTTACAATAGTTTTAATTTAAATACAGCCATTTAAATTTTTTTTTTTCAACATTTATTTATTTTTGGGACAGAGAGAGACCGAGCATGAACGGGGGAGGGGCAGAGAGAGAGGGAGACACAGAATCGGAAACAGGCTCCAGGCTCTGAGCCATCAGCCCAGAGCCCGACGCGGGGCTCGAACTCACGGACCGCGAGATCATGACCTGGCTGAAGTCGGACGCTTAACCGACTGCGCCACCCAGGCGCCCCTAAATACAGCCATTTATATTATTGTTAGTATGGGCCAGGAATTTTACCATAAAATTGCCTTGTAGAATCATGGGGCACCTGGCTGGCTCAGTCAGAAGATGATGTGGCTGTCTATCTTGGGGTTGTGAGTTTGAGCCCTACATTGAGTGTAGAGATTACATAAATAAATAAAAACTTAAAAACATTGCCATATAGAATCTGATTTCATCCTTATATCAGTATCATGGGATAGGTATTATTATTTTTATTTTACGTCTGAGGAAGTTGGCTCAGGAAAACTACTTGGCCAAGGTCAGGCAGATACATTTGGTTGAGCTGGGATTTGCGTTCTGATCTCTGTCCTCTGTTACTCACGCCTTTACACAATATTCCATGTTGCATTAATGTAAGTGGAGAGTTCTTTACTTTACTCTCCAAAATCCAGTGGCATGTCTAGCCCGAGTTCTCACTGAATTTTTGGAAACTACAATATAAGTATGGAGTATAACGTATAGTAAAATTTCCTTCTAGATATCAGAGTGCTTTCTAATGATCAGAGCCTCTGAATTAGTTCTAGCCTGTAATGCTTGTTTCTCTTTAAGAATGGCTCATTTTTGCCAGATACCAGTAACCTACCAAATTGCGATTTCTTCTGTTCTGCTGAAATTTCATTACTTAATGCTCTTGGTAATAATACTGGACACACATTTCTGGATTAAAGTATGTGCCTTCTCAGATGATGCACCCTGGAAAGGTTATTATTAATAAAGGTAGCATTAAAACACCACAAATAACTCTGTAACCTTGCTTGGGCTTAATAAATTCCCTACAGAAAATTATTTGCAGTAAACTCTTAAAATTCAGCTCACTTTTAATATACCGTGGCCTTTAGTGACCCTTATCATTCATTACATGCCAGTGACCTTTCCGAAGTTGAGAAGGGTAGTTGCAACAGCTTTTGGGTATTAATACTATAAGAGGTAGATATGGTTTTCATTCTTTGCTATTGATAATTAATTCATGTACTTTAAAGGCATTGCATTATTTCTCCTATGACACAGTCTGTGATGGTTTCATAAGGGCATGGAATATAAATGGTTATCTTGGCTGAAGTGGGTTTCCATCATTTTTAGACCCTGCGTTCTACAGCAATCCTTAGATGGGGGCTAGGGTTGAAGGATGCCAGGCTGGCGGATATACTTGATCATTGCCATCTTACATCATCTTCTGTGGATATTTTTTAAGAGATAATTTTTATTATGTAAAACTTAGAGCATATACAAAAGCAGAGAGGATAACATAAAGAACCACCAAATAGCCATCTCTCAGATTCGGTAATTATCAAGGTATAGCTAATGTTCCATCTATGCCCTTGATCACTCTCCCTCCTCAGGCTCATGTTACTTTGAAGCAAATACCAGACATCCTATCATTGTTTCCATAAATACTTCAGTTTATGTTTCTAAAGGACAAAAAGGCTGTTGCTTTTCTGTTAATTTTAACTTCAGTAATTTAAGTTTTGCTGTAGTAAGAACACTTAACATGAGATCTCCCCTTTTAACAAAGTTTTAAAGTGTACAAAACAGTATTGTTAGCTATAGGTACACTGTGGTACAGCAGATCTCTAGAACTTACTTGCCTTGCTTAACTAAAATTTCATACCCATTGAATTGTTCCCATAATTCATGGGAACCTATTCATACCCATTGAATAGCTACATCCCATTTCACCCTCCCCCAGCCCCTGACAGTCACCATTTTACTCTGTTTCTATGAGTTTGACTATTTTTTTATTTTTTAGTTTTTCAATGTTTGTTTATTTTTGAGAAGGGGTTGGGGGAGGGAAAGGGAGACACAGAATCTGAAGCAGGCTGCAGGCTCTGAGTCATCAGCACAGAGCCCAATGTGGGGCTAGAACTCATGAATGGTGAGATCATGACCAGAGCCGAAGACAGAGGCTTAACCAACTGAGCCTCCCAGGTGCCCCGAGTTTGACTATTTTTAGATCCTTCAAGTAAGTGCAATCATGAAATATTTGTCCTTCTCTGACTGGCATATTTTACATAGCATAAACTTCTCCAGGTTCATCCATGCTGGCGCATATGGCAATAATTCCCTCTTTTTAAGACTGGATAGTATTCCATTGTATGCGTATACTGCATTGTCTTTATCCACTTATTCATCAATAGATATTTGGGTTATTTCTGTATCTTGGCTATTGTGAATAGTGCTGTAGTAAACATGGGAGTGCAGATACCTCTTTGAGATCCTGATTACAATTTTGGGGGATAAACACCCAGAAGTGGGATCTCTGGATAATATGGCACTTCTGTTTTTAATTTTTTGAAGAACTGGCATACTATTTTCAATAGTGGCCACACAGGCTTGCATTCCCCCCCAACAGTGCTTTGCCCACACTTACCTTTTGTTTCTGTTTTTGTGTTTTTTATAATACCCACACCTCACACTTGTTACAAGTGTTTTTCTAACATAACCATAATGCCTACTAAAAATTCACAGTGATTCCTTAAAATAATCAATTATTAAATCATTAATTATCGAATTTTCTCACAAGCATTATTATTTAATAGTTTATTCAAAACAGGATCTAGATAGGTTACATCCATTGTGCTTGGGTGATGTACCTTAAAAAGGCTCATTCAGTCTGTTTTAAGGATCATTTAATCAATCTGCACGCAGCATTTTTGTTTGTATTTACAGTTTCCTTTGTGGTGGTTGTTGACTTTGTTGAAGAAAACAGATTGTTGTTCATACAACATTTCCCACATTCTGGTGTTTACCGATTGCATTCCTGTGGTGTAGTTTCCCATACTCCTTTGTCCTTTGTATGTCTTTTCAGTTGGTAGATGTTTCCAAAGTCTTCATCAGGTACAAGTTCAATTTTTTCTGTAGTTTGTTCTTCCAAGAAGAGGCTTAGAATATAAAATTGTCTCTTTTTGTGATGCTATAGCCATTGATGCTCAGTATCTAGGTTGATTAATTCTTCAGGGATTGTAGAAGGATGATATTCTAATTTTATCTTTCCTTCTTCATGGATTTACTGGAATACTTCTTAAGAAGAATTCCCCCCTATACTATTAGGATCTTCAAGGGTACAGCTTATTTAAGAAATACAAGAAAAAAATACTTGATTTCCCTTTTTTGTTTTTAAATTATTCAATTGGTTAATTTGCATACTTCAGTGGTGCCATGTATTTTTTTAGTATTAGGGTAAACTCAAGGATTGAAGTTACTGTGTTTATTGATGCTCAGATTCCTTGATCTTTGACCAGTGGGAGCCTCTTCAAGTTGCCTTGTGAGTTTTTTTGTTTGACTGACTCAGCTCGTCTTTGGCTTTCTTGCTGTCATGTATGACAGGATATTCCAGATTTATCTTGCCCATGTCTTACCTCAGACCTGGAGTGATCCATTTCCCCAAGGAGTTCTGGTCCCTAGTAGTATTTCAGGATCATAATCTAGGTACTAGGGATGTGCTCCGGGTCTTTCTTTCTTTTAATTTTTTTTTAATGTTTGTTTATTTTGGGGAGAGAGGTGGGGGGAGGGAGAGAACAAAAGCACACAGGAATAGGGGAGGAGCAGAGAGAGAGGGAGACACAGATCTGAAGCAGGCTCCAGGCTCTGAGCTGTCATTATACAGCCCCACACGGGGCTCAAACCCACAAACTGCCAGATCATGACTTGAGCCGAAGGCAGACATTTAATTGACTGAGCCACCCAGGTGTCCCTCCTCTCGGTCTTTAAAAATCCCATCTTTTCTTCCCCAAATGACCATCTTCTGTTACCTTCATCTTGGTTGACAGCCCCTGCATCTATGCAGGTCCTCAGGAACAAACTTCAGAGGTACGTTTTATTCCTCCTCTCTGCCTGCACCCTCCTCTCTCCCCAGTTCCACTGACATTGTCAGACCTCTGTTCCCTCACTTGGACTGACAAGTTTGACCCCTAACAAATGACTAGAACTCTGGTCTTTCTCTTATCTAGTTGAGTCTCTACTAGAACATCCAAATCTCTTTTATGCAAAACAAAACAGAAAAATAAAACAAAACCCAAACTATTCTTGCCATGCCCTTGCTCAAAATCCTTCTATGACTCCCAGCTGCTTGTAAAACCAACACCACACTCCAGCATAACATTCAGTCTCTTCCAGCTCTTTTGTTTGTAATGTTTGTTTATTTTTGAGAGAGAGAGAGAGAGAGAGAGAGAGAGAGAGAGCATGAGTGGGTGAGGGGCAGAGAGACAGGGGGACAGAGGATCTGAAGTGGGCTCTGCACTGACAGCAGTGAGCCCACTGTGGGGCTTGCCTCACAAATTGTGAAATCATGACCTAAGCTGAAGTTGGACACTTAACTGACTGAGCCACCCAGGCATCCTTTTCTTTATAGTATATACTTAATATGTAGATAATATATACATTTATGAATATGTTATTTATGAATATATGTTATTTATGAATATATATTATTAATATATATGTATATTATTAATATATACATATATGAATAATATTATAATTCCACAGTTATAACAGTGGCTGACATGTTTTGAGCTCTTACTATGTCTGAAGCATTGGTATAAACTTATCCCCTACTCTCAGGTTCCCTGTCTTTCCTATGTGGCTGACCTATTCCATTTTTGAGCGTTAATACAATGTGTTCCAGGTCAAAGGAGGACTCAGATGGAGTCTGTCTGCTGAATGGTAAATACCGTATTGGCATCTTGCCCATCTTTCATATTGGCTGTATATAAGTGCGAACTGGAGGAAAGAATAATGATTTCCTCATTGTTTGTTTCTAATCAGTCAGCAGGTGACTTAGTTGGTAGAGCATCAGCCTCTTGATTTTGGCTCAGGTCCTCATCCCAGAGTAGTGGGATCCACGCCAAGTGGGGAGCCTACTTGGGATTCTTTCTCTCTTTCCCTGTCTCTCCCTTTCTTTCTCCCCCTCTGCCCCTCTCCTGTATTCATGCTGTCTCTCTAAAATAAAATAAATGCACACACACACAACAAAAAAGAACCAGTCAGTATAATGAAACATCTTGTTCACATCTTGAACTGCCATTTGCCCTTGAAGCTTATGTTTCTGAGCACGAAACTCACAGATTTGCTTGAATCTTCACGTACAATTTGTCAGTCGGACATTATGCTGCTCTTGTCCATTGGCTACTATTTCACATGTAGCCATTGGCTACCATTGGCTACTATTTTAAATTTTTGATTTTTCATAAATATTTGCAAGTGTAGCCTATAGAATCATGTGTCCTAGATGGCTGTTCTTTGGCAGGGAACTGTGTGGGGATGATGTTTCATACGGAATCTTTGTGGGGCTCAAAAACTTATCCTACACATCATTTATGTTATTTGAGCATGAGTAAAGGCTTTCTAACCGTCCAGCTGAATCTTTAAGAAGCATTTATTGTTGTTTCATTTAAAGTGAGCTTTCTATTTATTGTGCTTTCAGTGCATTTATGTTAAGTGACTAATGCCTGCTAATTTCTGAGGAAACCGAATTGAATGAGGCATGGATCCTACTCTTGGAGGAATTTGTAGCCTGGGAAGGGAGAGAGACAGTAATGGAGGAGAGAAACGGTGGTGATTAGGACGGGTGATGGCCCTAGGAGAAAGATAAGACAGCACAAGGATGACAGAATTAGAGAGAAGCCAAGGTGGATGGAGCCCAGCGAGATGTGTGGAATTTTAGTTTATCGTAGAAAACTTGGAAAACCCAGGAAAGCACCCAGATGAGCATCCCTCAGAGCCCCACAACCCAAATTGCTCTGGACAGTTTGTTTGACACTTGATTTTCCCAATACTCTATTGGTGCACCTTAGGTTTTTTTCTTCCTTATATTATGAATTATCGCCCTAACTTTGTTGGCTACTTGGTGATAATTTATTTCATTGCTTTGCCCTCACTGAAGGTTCCTGGAACAAAGTGGGCAATTTTGGCTATGCTAGCCAAACGGTAAATCTAAGTACGGCCAGTTGGCTGCCAGAAAAGATCTGTGTCACCTACATCTTGTCTTTAGGTAAGCTCTCCATGGTTTCCAATCTCTCATTGACCTTTTAATCTAAGGGTTTGCCATGTTCTGGACAAAGTAGTTGTGTGGGGTGTAGGCATGAGGCAAGGAGGTACGAGATTGACTTACTGAGGGTGTGGAAAACAGTACGGAGGTTCCTCAAAAAATTAAAAATAGAAATACCAGGGATGGCTCAGTCGGTTAAGTGTCTGACTTTGGCTCAGGACATAATCTCACAGTTTGTGAGTTTGAGCCCCGCATTGGGCTCTGCACTGACAGCTCAAAGCCTAGAGACTGCTTCCCTCGCTCTCTGCCCCTAACCCTCTTATGTTCTGTTTCTGTCAAACATAAAATAAACATTAAAGAAATGAAAAAAAAAGAGGGTTGCCTGGGTGGCTCAGTCGGTAAAGCGTCCGATTTCCACTCAGGTTATGATCTCGCGGTTTGTGAGTTCGAGCCCCGTGTCGGGCTCTGTGCTGACAGCTCAGAGCCTGGAGCCTGCTTCAGATTCTGTGTCTTCCCCTGTCTCTGTCCCTCCAATGCTCATGCTCTGTCTCTGTCTCTCAATAATAAATAAATGTTAAAAAAAAAAAAAAAAGAAGAAAAAAAATACCACATGATCAAGTAATCCAACTACTGGATATATACCCAGATAAAACAAAAACACTGATTCTAAAAGATAAATGGACCTCTATGTTTATTGTAGCATTATTTATAATAGCCCAAATAGGGAGGAAACCCAAGTGCTCATGGATAGATGAATCAGTAGAGAAGATGTGAGATACAGATACACGATGGAATATTAGCCATAAAAAAGAATGAAACCTTGCCATTTGCAACAATGTGGTTGGATCTGGAAGGTATCATGCTAAGTGAAATAAGACACAGAAAGGCAAATGCCATATGATTGCACTTATATGTGGAATCTAAGAAACAAACAAATAAACAAAACCAGACTCTTAAATACAGAAAACAAACAAATGTGGTTGCCAGAGGGGCAGGGGTAGGGGGAATGGGCAAAAAAGGTGAAGGGGATTAAGAGGTACAACCTTCCAGTTATAAAACAAATAATTCATAGGGATGAAAAGTACAGCCTAGGGAATATAGTCAATAATACTGTCATAACATTGTATAGTGACCATTGAAAACTCCGCTTCCTATAGTGAGCATTGTGTAATGTATAGATTCATTGAATCATCGTTGTACACCTGAAGCTAACATTGCCAACTATATTTCAGTAATAAAGAAATTAAAATCCTAAAGTAAATTTAAAAAAATGAGTACTGCATCATTTATGAAAGAAATTAAAGGAAAAAAAAAAAAAAAGCTTGTGTTGGAGTCCAGTGAGCAAAGGATTCAAAACTTGAATAAATCAGCAAATAGCCTCCTTGATTTTTTTTCTTTTTCTCTATTTCTCCTCCTCCCTCCTTCCCTTATCTCCTGTTTCTCCCTCTTTTATGGCCTCTCTCACTCTCTCCCTTCCTCCCCCCTTTATTTTCTCCCCTTGACCCCTTTTGTCTGTCCCTCCTTAACCCATTTGTATTTGAGTAAAGGTCACTGTTGAGATGCCATTGGGACATCTCAAGAAAAGAATAACAAAATCTTGTGATTCGTCTCTGCTGGGAATTGCTGGGCAGTCCTGCTATACTTCTTTTCCTCCTACATCCCAACTCTTATAACTGTTACCAGGAGAGGAGACTGGCATAGTTGTTGACCATATCCGTGAGGATGATCATTTAGCACCTATGGGTGCAGGTCTTGGTTGTGGGAAGCATCAGGAATACCTAAAGAAGGTGGTCTGTGAGAGATACATCATGAAATCACATCTCCAGCTAGCCTATTGATGATTAATATAGATCACCAGTGATAAATACTTGTGACAGTGTCTGGACTCATCTCATGAAGAATTAAGATATTTTTTAGACCCCCAAAATGCATGCAGCAAGAACAAAGACCAAGTACAGATTAGGAACCAAAGTACTGATGTGGCATTCAATTCAACTGCTGTTTTATGATACCATTCCTCTGGAGTGAAAAGTAAGTTTGTGTTTGTAAATGCCCTGGTGACAAGAATCTCTTTTTTCCTGGAGAAAGAGATCCGTGTATAACTGAGTTTTCTCAGAGAACACAAGGGGTGGGGGGAGGCAATAAATCAAGTGAGTTTTTTATGATCCCTATAAGCAAAAACATACTTCAGTTGTGATGGATTGTGATAGAGAGTAAATGAGGTTGCATGGAGGCTGTGTACTAATGTTGATACTTATAGTGCTTAAATATATTGCCTGCCTCCTCTAAATACAGCTCATTCGTTGGTTTTCTGTGATGCAGGAAATATCAGAATAATGAGCTGTTTTTCCCCCTGTCTTCATACTTTAATATCATGCAACTGTTTATTAATAAGCTCCAACCCCCAAAGGATTTTTCTAATCCTATTCTAATATCACACTAAATTTAATAAGATCCATTCTTCTCCCTATTGCATATGCCTCATTCATTCATTTATTCAACTAATATTTATTGAGAGTCTCCTATGGTGACAGGCACTGGGCTGGGCTTGGGGAATAAAATGTTGAAACAAAACAGTCTTGGTCTGTGCCTGCAAAAGGGGACAGACCAAAAGGGAAAAAAAAAAAACAAAAAAAAAGCAAAGACTCTGAGCCAAGAATGTAACCAGGCATTTAAGGGCATATATAGCTTCCCTAATTTAATAACTTCAAGATTTGGGGAAAGATCAGAGTTTAGAATATTTGAAAAAAAAAATGGAAGGATTGTCTCCTAGGACTGTAGAGGGGAAATGTCTTGTAGTTTTCTCATTTTGTCAAGCCCCCTTGGCCTTGTTGAAATTTTACGATGGTTTGCCGTGTTCCTTTGAGGCAAATGTAACTTTATTCAGGTTACCAGAAGTAGGCAACTGCTCAGTTGAATTCCTGATGCAGGATAAGATGTCTTGCTGATGGGGAGGTCAAAGAGGAGGGAAAATCTTTAGAGGGAATGAAAGCCTGAAGCCTTCACTTCAGACAAAGGCCTGACCCAGGCTTTTCACACTTGAAAGGATGCCAGATTTCAAAGGGGGCAGTGCCAGAGGAGCTAAAGGCAGACGTATGGGAAGGCTTATGAAAAGAGGGATTTTGTTTGAAGTGAGTTGGAGGACTTGATGAGTTTGAGGGTGGAACAGAAGGATGGAAGTGCATTCTTCTTCATCACAGAAATTCTTGCTAAAACAATTTTCTATCAGGAATATGAGTGTTTATGGGTTTCCATTGTCCCTCGCTCCTCCTAGGCCTGGATGTGTCAGAGACCAACCTTTGTCAGCCTCTTGCACCACTTAGAACTCTGTCTTAGACGGTGCTGTTGTCTATGTTGGTTAAGACCTCAAAAGGTCCGTCGTCATGAACAGTTACGGAGTCCTTGATGGCACCAAGGCAGCATTGTGCAGAAAATACTGAGATCAGTTTTGCGTGTGTGTCCATTTGTTACTCCATCTTTCGTTAATGTTAATATCAAGGGCCACAGCATTGTTTTGCGTGATCACTTTTCCTCAGTGTTCCCGTCAGTGAGACTGGAACAGCTCTTTCAGACTCTGTAACGAGGGAACCAAGGAAGATAATGACTAGAAACAAGGAAGAAGTAATTGGACGTCACATCTTTGCGAAAGCAAACAACACATGTTCTACAAATTGTTGTGCCGCTTTGGCTTTTCATACTCTTGATAAAAGTCATAATTTGCACATGCGGGGTCAGGATTTTGGCAGAAGGGAGTGTGAAAGAGGTGCATAAATCATCTGGGCGTAGAATGAAGGTTTACATTTCCCCCTGGAGTCCAGATGCCTTTTAGAAAGCAAGGTGGCTATAAACAAAACAAAAGGCGAGTAAATCCTGGTTTCTGAAAGAGAATCTTCACTAAACAGTGGAAGTTACGAACAGGAATTAAACCTGAAACACTGAAAAGGGATGCATGGCACATATAATAATGACTTCCTCTTGTCCAGGGTACTGGGATATGGTGATTCCTATGGAGAAAGCCTGATTCAAATCTCTTTTCTCTTATTTGATTCTTTTTAATGTTCTATTTACTCTGCACTTTTTAAAAGTTTGTATCTTTAAGAGAAGATGAATGCTTTAAAAGAGAAATATTCCAAGTTCATGTTTGCTGTGGGGAGGAGAGTTTGTGTTTAAATTGGTTCTCTGGGTAAATAGATATATTTTTGACATGGGAGGTTATTCAAACTGAGCATCTCTCCGTTTTATGTATTATGTTTTTTCTCTCTTCTCTCTACGATGTTTTACTTTTAGAATCTGAAACAGGGCCTTGGCCATCTGTTTATCTATTTCAGCCAAATTCACCATTCAGATAATGTACGTTTCACAACTTAAGCCCACTTAGAGATCACTTTTCACCACTTAAAGAGTATTTAGCCGTGATTCCAGGAATAGAAAGTGTATCCTGAGACCCATAATGACTTGATGGGAGAATAAAGGATCATTTGTTATGCAGCAAGTATAAAATTATAACAACTTCCCTTTATGTTTACAGATGAAGGACATTCTGGCTCTTGGAAGGGGGAAAGAGTCTCAACTCTATTTGTTGATTTTCCCACTCTATTTGTTGTCTTGGAAACAGATATAGGACACAGTATTTAAAGAAATAGATAATTGGCACCATTTGGACCTAAAATTAGGATTAGGGATTTTTACACAAAACAAGAATGGAAAGCATTTTACTTATTAATTGGGAGGAATAAGCTTGTAGCTACTGCATATTGAATTTTGGCTCTTAAATTCTTAGCCACAGTTTGGCTAAGAGGATGTGTGCCATTTCTTCATCTGTAAGATGGTGGGTGATAATAACAACAGATACCTCATAGTATTGGCATGAGAATTACGTGAGCTAATAAACGTAAAACACTTAGAACAATGCCTAGTACACACGAATGTTCCAGAAGTGTTAGGTGTTATTTTAGGCTATTATTATGCCATGGGGTAAAGTTCACTGCAATAATCTTATGAGACCTGCTCTCCTCATAATGCTTTAGCTTGACCTTTTGCAAAGTATCTCTTCAAATTCAATCTCTAAATTAGCAGCTCTTTGATACTTTGATGCTTGTTTCATGCCTTGCTTATGGTGTTGTAAACAAATCCTCCATGTGGCTTTGTTGCAAGGCAATACTGAATCAGCATCAATGTTACTGATCATGTGCCTGCAAGTACCTTAAACCCACTCTTATTATCTTAAGATAAGAAAAGATCCTGGAAAGATTCACAACTGTTTTCTAGAACCTGAGGGCATAGAGTTTAATCATAGAGCCCAAAGGGGAGATAATTCACTCAGTTACTCATGAAGAGCTGAAAACAGAAGAATCTGTAAGAGCTGGGTCATACTATCGTTTCAGGGCTACGTGGCATCTATACTTTTTCATCTTCTTTCTGCAGATTTTGGCCCTGCGTATGGCACTTGAACAAGCATGGCTACCCTGAGTCTCATCCTGCTTTGCCACAAGACTGATAAAAGTCAATGTATTCATTTAAAGTTACTGAAGATAGGAGCGCCTGGGTGGCTCAGTTTGTCGAGTATCCGACTTCAGCTTGGGTCATGATCTCATGGTTCGTGGGTTTGAGCCCCACGTTGGGCTGTGTGCTCACAGCTCAGAGCCTGGAGCCTGCTTCAGATTCTGTGTATCCCTCTCTCTGTCCCTCCCCTGCTAGTGCTGTTTCTGTGTCTGAAAAAATAAAAATGATAAAAAAAAAATTTAAAGTTAATGCAGATAGAAACTTGTTGGCCTGACCCTTTCCAGAAGTCACCCCTAGTGCAGCCTACTGGAGTAGAGAAGTGGGGTCACGGTGCCTAATTTACCGCAGGGAGGGGAGAGATAGAAAGGTAGGTTCTAGGAGAAGGACTTTTAGAAGGGCAGGACCCACTACACTGTTACAAATTCAATGATAGGTTAAGAAACTAGTATGCCAAGTTTCCAAACATGTTTGCTCAAATAATCAGACTATATTGACCTTGTTCTTCATCATGGCAGAGGATAGAACTGAACTCAACGGGTGTAAGTGACTAGGGGTTAGATTTCAAGTCCCAAGGAAGGAATTTCTAAGAATATAAAATTTATACATATTTGTATATAAGTTGCAGATGAATCTCCCTCTCTCTATATAGAGAGATACTATATATCCGTATCTATAGATTATCTATATATCTATCTCTAAAGAGATGTATCTCTATATCTACCATCTATCTATTGAAAGAGATTTGATTATGGTGGCTGGCAAGCCTGAAATTTATAGGGTAGACTGTCAGGCTGGAAACTTAGATAGGAGCTGATGTTGTAGTCTTGAGGCTGAAATATGTAGGTCTTCAGGTTGGAAACTTAGACCTAATTTCTATGTTATAGTCTTTTTTTATTATTATTAAAAAAACCTTTTATTCATGTTTGTTTATTTTTGAGAGAGAGAGAGAAAGATAATGTGTATGCAAGCAGAGAAGCGGCAGAGAAGAGAGGGAGACACAGAATCTGAAACAGGCTCCAGGCTCTGAGTTGTCAGCCCAAAACCAGACCTGGGGCTCGAACTCATGTACTGTGGGATCATGACCTGAGCCAAAATTGGATGCTTAACTGACTGAACCACCCAGGCGCCCTCGTTACAGTCTTGATGTAGAATTCCTTCTCCTGGAGAACTCTCCTTGCTCTTAAGGCCTTCAACTGATTGGGTGAGGCCCACCACATCATGGCAGTCAACTGATTATAGATGTTAACCACATCTACAAAATACCTTCACACAACCATTTCAGTTATTTATTTTTTTAATGTTTATTTGTTTCTGAGAGAGAAAGAGAGAGAGAAAGCACATGTGCAAGTAGGGAAGGGGCAAAGAGAGGGAGACAGAGGATCTGAAGCTGGCTCTGCGCTGACAGCAGAGAGCCTGATGAGGGGCTTGTACTCATGAACCACAAGATCATGACCTGAGCCAGAGTCAGATACCTAACTGACTGAGCCCCCCAGGCGCCCCCCCCCCCCCACAGCAACCATTTTAGACTGGGCACCATAGCCTAGCCAAGCTGGCACATAAAATTAACCACCACACCATTGTATACCGTGTTGATGAGGCTGAGCTCTTTGGAGTGGCAAAAGAACAATCAAGGTAGAGGCTTCCACATTTACCACCTGAAATGCCAAGTCTCCAGGAGAAGAAGTTTCAGTTGAGTCTCCCAGGCTCAATTTAGGGTTTCTAATCTGGAGCATGTTTCTGGAAGAGAAATGGCAGACATATGACTTGTGTGGTATTCCATCATTAGGGTCTGCCTGTCTGTCCATCGGTCTCTCTTTCTGATATCCTACATCCTTATTTATTTTTCAACCAGTATCTTCCTCCCTAATCACACGTCTCCTAACGGCTGCCACTCTGAGTGCTCTGTAATTCCTCCCTGCCCTGGGGCTCTCAAGACTACCTTTTACTCCAGTACTGTTATCTTATCGTCATTTGTTTTATTTTCAAGGGTGGTATTCATTACAATGCCATCAACATGAGGAGAGGGGGCTTGTCACCAGGGCAACCAGAAGCACAGCATGTGCATTGCCTCCTTAGTGGATGTCTCCTTCCCTCTTGGATGGATTCCAACTGTGTCTTTGATTCATCCATGTATGTGGTCACTAGAATGGAGACACTTGACAGCCTTCTCATCCTTAACTTGTCTGGCTTCATACAGCTCACTGGCCAAGACCTGCTCTCTAAAATCCACCAGTTTATTACCCATTATATCTGTATGCACAGCACATAACATTTCTAAGCATATTTAACCACATGGCTATACCTTAATAAACATTCTAATCTCTAGCCCTCTAACATTTTATTTGTTTGTTACATATCCTAATGCATGTCCCTGCTCTAGTATGATACATTTTTCTCCTGATCAATGCTACCTGTTAATAATGAGCTCATCATCACTGAAGGTACCCAGGTACAAGATTATCTGTCTCTCCCCAGGATTTTATAAAGGCTATTGCAATATGAAGGAGATTAGGATAGATGACCTATAAATTTTTAAAAAATCTTAAGCTTTAGCTTTATTTCATATCTATAACTTTCCCCCACACGTATAATTTTAGATAGGGTAGATCTCTAAAAAATGAGGACATCTGGAACATTCCAAATGTAAGCATCAATACAACATGTCTACAGGTAGTTTTTCATATCCTTCTATCTCCACAAAATTACTCAGAATTTATGAATAATTTTATTAAATTTACTTTTGGCTGTATACTTGATAAAGTGGGACTGTAAGGGGACAATCTAATAAAAAATCCATTCCTCTATTTTCTGCTCTGTAAGAATACATACAATATTAGGATTTATGTGTATGTTTTGGTGGAACATACTCCTAGATTTTGCCCTTGATCAGTCATTTCCAAACCTGACATTATATTTGAAACACACACACACACATCTCTGAGCCCACAACATGGAGAATCTGAGTCAACCGGTCTGGAGTAAAGCCCAATATCTGTAATTTTAAAAATAAAAAATAAAAACCCCACCCAGATGATTGTTATGGATGCCTAGGCAGGTCTGGGAACTGCCATGCATCATCTGTTTTCCTAGTTCTCGGGGACATACTTCTTAATGTGGGCTGTCTGTTCCCTATACTGGCTTCCCTTGTGGTCCTAGATTGCTTTAGAGCCTCTGCTCTGTGCATCCTGCTTTCACCTTCTCTTCTTCACCCTTAATTAGTCATTGATGTGTGCTTAACCTGCTCAGAAATCATCAGAGGTTTATCAGCAGCTTCAGAAGTAAATTCTCATCCTTGAGATGGGCGTTCAAGAACCTCCAAGCCTTCATTTCTCTTTATTTGGAAGATGATATAATAAGCTAGAAGACCTGACTCTGAACACTGGCTCCTTCTCTATAGACCTACTAAGTTTCAGGCAATGTCATTTCATGTAATGCTTATAACAACCCTATGAGATGGATATCTCTGTTTTACAGAAAACTCAGGCTCAGTTGGCTGAAGTAATTCACTTAATTACTTAAGTAGAGAATAATTGGGGTCTGGATTTTATCTCATGTCTGTCTGACATCAGGGTTTCTCCAATTTGATGTGCTGCCTCCCAATGTCGGCAAAAGGATTCTTAATCCTGGTAATTTGGAAAGTGTCTTAGGTATGAAATATGTTTCCTATTGCTTCACTTCAAAATTAAGAAGTGTAATGGAGACATGGTAGTTGTGAGGGTGACTGGAAAGTAATAATTAAAAAACATTACAATTCTACGACTGCAGAACATCAGCTATTGTTGAAAATGTAGACATCGGGAGGGAAAAGGCATTTGTTCAAATACACCGCTGCTGAATTAGATGCTTTTGGGAAATAGGACTGCATACAAGGTGGTTTATTCAGTGTTTTTTTACATTGGCGGTACATGGTTGAGGAATGGATGCCTTTTTAATATGCTATTCTAAAAATGTAAATAGAAGATGTGATTTTAGACAGTAGGAACTCATTATGTCAGACTTTAGATTCTCTGGATAGCCAACCGCAAAGGGCAGGTAAGTTTCCAGAAATAGATGAGGGTTTGGCCAGAAATGGCTGTGGGTGCACTGTGCCAAGCATTGGCCTTTGCCAGGTGCCTGCCGTGATGTCAAGGATACAAGCTGAAGCTAGCCATATGGTTCTTGGAGTCTCTCTGCCCATTCCACACTCCTCTCAGAGTTGGAGACACAGGCTTTTCTTTATCTGCAGGAGAGGGTAATTGCTTTAGACTTAACAGGCTGAGCTTGACCCTTGAGTCGCCATCACGCTGCATTATAGAAGGGAGCATCAGCGGTGGTTCTCCTGGTGGTTAGGGAGAAGGAGAGGGGAGGGAGGGAGGGTGGTGCCTGAGCTATCAACATGGCACAGTTTAAATGTCAGGCTCTGCAATTTACAAGTGATCTGAGATTCATGGGAAAGGCAATGGAAAAGTCATTCTCTACACCCCTCTCCCTCGTGTTATAAAATTGAGTATGTCATAAATTCTGTGCATTGCTAAGTTCGTGGGGCTTCTGTAGGAAGACATTAAAAATAGAACTCCTTACATCTTTGATTCTGTCCTAGAGAGCGTCCAGGCCAAAAGTGTACATACAGACATGAAGCTGCCTTTTATCTCTCTTTTTCATTTTGGGGCCTCTGCTCTCGAAAGCCAAACACTTTTTCAGTGACAACCTGTGCGTGATGTAGCTTCATTTAGTTAACAGCAACGTGAATGGGGGTGGATAAACAGGGAAGAGAAGTGAATGCCTGGGTAGGAATTTAAAGTTTCACTGAAAATAAAATAGGATCAAATTACTAATACCGTTATAGTAGTTCCCCCTTCTCTGTGGTTTCTCTTTCGGTGTTTTCAGTTGCCCCCAGGTTAACCATGGTCTGGAAGCAGGTAATCCTCCTCCTGACCTACACTGCATATTACCACATTGGCATTTTTATCCTCTCACATCATCACCATCAGAAGGGCGAATACAGAACAATAAGATACAGGCATACCTCACTTTATCACGCTTTGCAGATGATTGCAGTTTTTACGAATTGAAGGTTTGTGGACACCATTTGTCGATCAAGTCGTGTTTCCAACAGCATTTCCTCGCTTCCTGTCTCTGTGTCACATTTTAGTAATTCCTGCAATATTATTGTAATTGTTACGGTGATACATGATCAGTGATTATGACTGGCTGAAAGCTCAGGTGAGGGCAGGCATTTTGTAGCAATAGAATATTTTTAAATAAAAGTATGTCCATTATTTTTTTTAGACCTAATGCTGTTTCACAGTTAATAGACTACAGAACAGTAGAAACATAACTTTTATATGTGTGGTCAACTAAAACATTCATTTGCCTTGCTTTATTGTGGTGGCCTGAACCTGCAGTATGTCTTGAGATATTGTGACAAGGGGAGGGGCACATACACCTCACTTTCACTACAGTATGTTGTTACAATTATTCTATTATTATTATTGCTAATCTCTTACTGTGCCTAATTTATAAATTAAACTATCCTATCTGCATGTATAGGAAAAACCATAGTATGTAGAGTGTTCTATACTCTCTGTGGTTTCAGGGGGTCAAGGGGGTCTTGCAGTGTGTCTCTTGTGGATATGGGGGGACTGCTGTAATACTACTTGTGTGATAGGGATGCTACACAGCCTGGTGCTAAGCACAATGAGCTAGTTTGAGGAAGTACACTGGGAGAGACATTTTCTGTGTTCATCAGAGAGAAGTTTTGCTTTTCCCTGAAGCTATATCCTCAGCCTCTCTAGAGAAATCTCTCTCCATACAAGGGATTGACTACAAAGGGTGGGCTGCTCAGGGCTAAATCCATTAAAACCAATTGAAGGAAGAGATTTTATTTGCTTAGGAAGGAAAAAAAAATAAAAAAAAATAAAGCTCATTACCTAGAGCATACATGACTGCTTCAGGATTAAGAAATTGACAGTTAATGTTTAATTATACTAGCCTGCTGAAAATGTAAATACAAAGCATTCAAGACACTTAACACAAGCATATGTGCATTTATTATTCTATCAATTGGGGAAAATTCATGATTGTAAATATGCCAATAACTTAAGCAGTGTCTACCCAACCTTTTGGTAAATTGGTCTATTATATTCATGTTATGGGAAAAACACCGTCTTGCTATCAGTAATGTTCTTGTATCCCATAGTTTGTTTTAATTACTTGCAATCTTTCTGAGAGTAGGCTTTTCACTACTTTTTTCATCATTCATAGTTTCATTAAGGACACAGCATCCTGTATGGACAATGAAGCTGTTGTGCTTAAAGATGAGCTTTTCTGGGGCACCTGGGTGGTTTAGTTGGGTAAGCCTCTGACTCTTGATTTGGGCTAATGGTTCATGAGATAGATCCCTGCTTGGGGCTCTGTGCTGACAGCGCGGAGCCTGCTTGGGATTCTCTCTTTTTCTTTCCCTAAAATTAAATTAAAAAAAAAAAAGAAAGAAAATTTCAGTGCAGTAGTAAGACCATGGCTGTAACCTGATGTTAAGTAGTTAAATATAAGAAAATCTACTTCATAGTTCAAATTCAATGGAAGAAATTTTTAAAAATCTTACTGATGGTTATAGAAAAGCTTTCTTTTTGTTAAAAAATGTAATTTGAGAAGTAATAATGTAAGAACTTTGCAGAAACTTATCAGAAACATATCTGCTGTAGGAAGAGGTGCTGTTATTCCTGGCAGGTTTTGAGTACACATTCTACTTCCAGTTCCTCCATTGTATCCAAACCCATCAGGAAAACCATGTCAAGGAAAACCTGGCATGGGAGTTAAAAGTTACAGTTCTTGCACTTGGCATTGAGGACTTCACGTACCTCAGAATACCTGCCCTTTTCAAACACAGCCTTAATCTAGTTCATCTAACCTAGGTGTTTATAAGGATAAACACCACCCAAATTTCATGGTTATTTTTCTAGGGTATACGCAAACACCACATTATAATAAAGTCTGATCAAAAGTCGCCACCAGTTTTAGATTAACTCTAAATCAACACAGAACAATACACATCAACACAAAGAAGCAGCCAGCTTTGTGGAGGCAAATTCATAAAAATTTTTGGCCATAAATTGTACATCACAATTTCAATATTTTGTTAGGCATTTCATTTTTGCAACCTAGATCTGCTAAGAAGTTTGCTTCTAGATAATAATATATCTATGTGTATGTGTATATAATGTATACTATGTATACTATGTATACTATGTATATATGTGTATACAATGTATACTATGTATGTATATGCATAAAGTTATAAATTTATAAATTTTATGTAACATAATTGCACATATGTTATATAATTTATAAGTCTAAATATGTAAAAAATATATGAATACATTACATATTATAAATATTGTGTTACCAGGAAGCAAAGTGAATACACACAGACACACACACATACATATATATGCATATATACATATATGCATTTTTTGTATTTGCACTAACTTATTTATAAATGTATATCTTTCAGTGGGGATAGAAGTTAATTTTTTTCTTTTAATGCTCAGAATTAAGTACAACATCAAATTAAATTATATGTCAGGTTTTCATCTTGGTCCTTCGATTTTGATTACCTAGTATTTTCTGTATCTTAGTCACCAAACTGGAAAAGATCTCCAGATTTTGTGTGTGCTGAAAGAAAATGTAAGTAACCTTGCCATGTAAGGGGCCGGAAGGAATTAATACTTCTTTTGAGAAATCAACCAAATAGCCACTCAGAGCGAGATACTAATATGCTTAGAACTTTACGATAGTCTCATGTGAAAATCTAGTGCATTTATGGATGTTTCTCAGTAATATTTTGTGATTGGCCATAATGAGACAGAATCTATGCCTAGATTATTTCTTGAGCAGTGTTCTCAATTCTCAGCATTAGCATCACACTCTCATATCTGAAGGAGGATTGGGTGTAAGTGAGCCCTCGTCCCTCGTATCACCTGCTGCGCTAGATTTCAGTGCAGACATAAACTGCTCAATACCTGCATATTTAAGATAAATTGATGCTGAGGAGCTGATGGAATTCACCCTAATACCTAGACATTGTAGAAATTATACATTAATTTCTGAACTGAAAACCCAGAAAGTTAGTTACGGTTGTTAATATATTATTGCTATTGTTACTGTTTTCTTTGCAAGTGTGTGCTCATAGAAAAAGAAAAATAAATCCCGGTTCCAGCTTCTTAGCCAAAAATGTGTTTATTGTGTTCACCTGGCTGAAGCAGTTCTTACATGTTTGCTTTAAAATAATGCACTTCAGTTTTGGAACTAAACTGGTTAAAAATACAAAGTACAAAAATGTGTTAAAAGGTGTTGTAGTTGAAAAAATACATTTGGGGCACACACGCTTCCTAGATTCCTATTTGATCGTACACTTCTACATGTTTCATTCTTGTGCATTATTTGTTCTTCCCTGCTCATTATTTTTAAATGGCTAGGATGAATTAAAATAGAACCATAAAAGATATATTATTTTTGTATTTGTTAGGACTCTTTCTTTTTTTTTAAATTTTTTTTTTCCAACGTTTATTTATTTTTGGGACAGAGAGAGACAGAGCATGAACGGGGGAGGGGCAGAGAGAGAGGGAGACACAGAATGGGAAACAGGCTCCAGGCTCTGAGCCATCAGCCCAGAGCCTGACGCGGGGCTCGAACTCACGGACCGCGAGATCGTGACCTGGTTGAAGTTGGACGCCTAACCGACTGCGCCACCCAGGCGCCCCGGTTAGGACTCTTTCAATTACAAGTGATAGAAACTCAGTTCCGCTTGGTTCAACAAAATACAAATTGGTGGTAGGTCTTGCTTGGGTTGTTACATTATGGAACATGGGCTTCAGGCACAGCTGAATCCAGGAGCTTGCTCACTATAGCCCGGTCTGGTGTATGCTCTCTGTCTCTGTGTATGTGTGTTTCTCTCCCTCCACCCTCTCTTTTCATTCATTGCACAGCTGCACAGACTTTCTGTGTTTAGTGAGCATCTTTACCCATGATGATTTAGCAGTCCTACCTACAATCCTTTCACTCCCTCCGTAGCTCTGCACATATGTTCTAGAAGGAGTGAAAATGATCTAGCATCAGTCATGGTCCATCCCTGAACCAGTCATGGTATAACCTGAGTGGCTGGATTTGCATCATGCATTAATTCCTGCTGAAGCATGGTGCTCCCCACCCTAACTGTATCTGGAATGTACCTCCAGAATAGACAGGGTTCCATTACCGAAGAAGGAGAAGCTAGGCAGACAGTCACAGAGTATGCCTTTCCCTCTAGTGTTCTGTTTACCTACCTGACACAGAGAATGATGGCCTTGAGCCAAGCCACTCCAATAATAAACACTGAGGTGAAATTAATTAAAACTTCAAATTTAAAATGAATACTTCTCAATGTTAATGCAGGTGCATAGCTTTGATTGGCTCTGAGAAATAAGATAACCAAAATTTTACCCAGTGTTTTGAGGAGATGAAAAATACTAGGAGAACATTCGTTTATATATTTAACAAACAATTCTTCTTGAGTGTTGTCTGTGCTAGGCGCTGTTGCAGATACAACAGAGAATAAAATGGATACAAATCTGTGTCCTCATTGAGTCTTACACAGTTGTACACCACAAGAATAATTTACTGCTTTAGAAAATATAATATGTATCTTCTCGTGATAAAACATACTTTGCTTTTTAAGAGGTATAGGAGCGCCTGGGTGGCTCAGTTGGTTAAGTGTCTGACTCTTGATTTTGGCTCAGGTCACAATCTCACATTTTCCTGAGTTCTAAGCCCCGCGTACAGCATGGAGCCTGCTTGGGATTCTTTCTCTCCCTCTCTCTCTCTGTGCCCCTCCTCCCCTCTCCGTTTCTCATGCTGTCTCAAAATAAATAAAGAAAGAAAAAGGTATGAGAAGTACATAATAAGATTTATACCAGAGAACAAAGAACAGAGATGTAATTTTTATTCTCTCTCTCTCTCTCTCTCTCTCTCTCTCACACACACACACACACACACACACACACACACACACACATTTTTTCAGGACATAAATCAAGTCTTAGTGATTGTGACTTCTTCAATCAGTCTATTAACAGAGTTGAATAATCTGGTTTTACCTTGAAGTGATCCTTCTCTTATATCATTTTATGATATAAAAATGATTATATCATACCTTCAGAGGAATCTACAGGAACTTCTAACCTGTCCCTCTATTTCCTGGACAAAAATTGTGACTGTCTCAAAAAAGGATGGACAGAACCCCTTTTTACTCCATGTATGCAACTTTCCAGGCATTGTGTAGGTGATTTATTGTGTAATATCTCATTTAATCCTTAATAGACCCCAACACCGTGGGTACTGATCTTATGCCCATTTCACAGATGAGGAATTAGGTTTATGTTGTATGTGTTAAGACTCTTAATCTGGGAAATCTTTAAAATTTTTCTATTATCTGGAAGTAAGAACACATCTTTTCTTCTCTGCCTCACTGATCCAAAGGCACAGAATCCAGTGTAGAAAGGCAGGCAGATGGATAAGCTAATTTTCAAGCCCCTCACAGTAATGAAAATGGGACAGCTGGGTAATCTAAAGAGTTCTTGATGAAGGTATGAAAAGAAAACCATCAGGCTCAATCAGAGAAGGGGAACTAAGTAACAAGCAGCGAGCCGGCTGTGTAGCTCTGGCCAGAGGTGGGAAAGTATAAGCTGATGGGCAGGTCTCTTACCCAGAAGCAAACTGAATAAGATTAATAACGATGCTGGAATCCCGGGTAGCATCATCCTTGGAGATTGACAGCCAATATCAAGCCTGCCTCAGAGCACCCACGAAGCACTTGGCAAATTTAGTTTTATTTGCAGCCTCGTAAGGTGGGATTGGTAATTCTCTGTGGTGTCCTTTAGGGGAAAAGCCAAACAAGAATGACTCCTTTAAACACCTTTCAGGGTAGACAGCTTTTAGACATTGGAATTCTACCTCTTGCAACACAGTGCATGTCAGCCCCCTCTCTGCTGGCATCTCAAAGATGGCTGGGCACCACCTTGTTGCTGCTGACGTAGCAACTCGGCCAGGCACAAGCTTACATATCTGGCATTTATTGCTTTGGGTGTTAAAAAATAAATCATATCTTTAAAAGGTCAACATGGTTTGTACTAAGTGTGTAAGGATTGGAAATAACAGTCTGGGGCAAGCTTCTTTATGATTCTTGAAATTAGGAAAGTAATACTGCCTCATTGCAGAGAACTGGGAAATGAGAAAGAGAAAATCTCCCATAACCTCACCCTTATAATTCCTTTCATGGTTTGCTTTGTGCTTTTCTCACGAGAAAGCAGGGGGCTTTGCTGTCATGGTTGTTACTATTTATTTTTTGTTTGTTTTGCTGTTTGTTTTCTCTTTTTTCTTCAAAGCCTAGCATTTATAATGAGTGATGTTTAGGACTATGTTCAGAATGGATTTGGAAGAGAGAAGTGCAGTTGTTAGGAGAGGCAGCTCACACATTCAGGTCAACTAGTAGCATTTTGAAAAGTGCTAACGTGAAGCTGGAGTTTGTCCCCCTGAGGGCATGGTAGCCTGTGCGTGTGGCCTGACACGTCCTGTGGTGGAGCCAAGAGGCGTGCTCATGGTCACTCCTATTCTGCAGGTGCAATGAGTTGTCCTTGTTCAGTTGCGTTGGATTATTCAGCAGAAAATCCTCCCTGGAGTTGGAGGATTGGAGGGGTCTGAATGCATTCGAATCAGACTTCTAGGGACAGGAAGACATCCTCAGGTGCTATGCACGTTAGAGTCAGACATGTGCAAGAGAGGACAGATTTGCATCTGAAAATAGACGTAAGTTGTCATTCTCATAGACTTCTTCCTTCTCTGTTTAATCACATATTGTGTGCAACTCAAACATCCATTCACTCAGATGTTTTATTAAGAAACAGTATGTATCAGCTGCTGTGCTTGGTGCTGCATACGGGATGATGAGTGAGACAGATAGGGTCCCTGCCCTCCTGAGGCTTATAGTCCATTGGAGTTAGCCCCATGTAGTGAGCCACAGATCCTGCTGACCTCAGAGGTACATGGCTGGAAGGGTGGGAGCCAGTGCCCAGTGGACGACCACGACAGTATTTCATCTCGCACATCATATTGTGTTAATTTTCACTCATGTGCTTACTTTTGATCTCAATATGATTCACAGAAATGCTTTACTGAAGTTCAGAGGGACGGGTCACAAACTTAGATGCCTATATGGGTCAGGCAGGTGGCAGAAACTAGAAATTGCGGTGTTGTATTTAAATACGTAGGCATAGTTTTCCCTTCCTCAAACAGTTATGGTCTACCTTAAAACTATGTAGCTCCCTTGGTCTATATTATATTTCCCTGCTTTGATGATAAAGACATGATTTCTGAGGAATAGTTATTTGCTAAGAAGAAACACAGCGGAACAAAAGTGATGATAAAATACAGCAGACCCTTGGTGTCAAGATAAGGGTGATGGGGGCGCCTGGGTGGCTCAGTCGGTTGGGCGTCCGACTTTGGCTCAGGTCATGATCTCGCAGTCCGTGAGTTCGAGCCCCGTGTCGGGCTCTGTGCTGACAGCTCAGAGCCTGGAGCCCGTTGCAGATTCTGTGTCTCCCTCTCTCTCTGCCCCTCCCCTGTTCATGCTCTGCCTCTCTGTCTCAAAAATAAATAAATGTTAAAAAAAATTTAAAAAAAAGATAAGGGTGATGGCCTAGAATATTAAGATTGGCGTTGAACTAGAAAGTGCACGCCCCATCTGAAAGGAACAGCCACATTCCAGCACTACCTTATTCTTTTTATTGTTTTTAAATTTTTTAATGTTTTTATTTTTGTGAGACAGAGAGAGAGAGAGAGAGAGAGAGAGAGAGCGCGAGCACAAGCAGGGGAGGGGCAGAGAGAGAGAGGAAGACACAGAATCCGAATCAGGCTCCAGGCTCCAAGCTGTCAGCACAGAGCCCAATGCTATGATCGAACTCATGAATCACGACATCATGACCTGAGCGGAAGTCAGACTCTCAACCAACTGAGACACCCAGCAGCCCCCAGCGCCACCTTATTCTTAAGCCAGAGAACTGGATTTTTAAGTGGGAATCTCCCTACGTTTAAATATTGAATCAGTCTTTACGTACTTTTTAAGCCAGACAAAATATATGGTCAAGGTGAATTCAGCCTTTTGCACCAGTTGGTAACTTCCGGCTAAGGGTGTCTTAAATGAGTAGAAGATCTAAGAGATGTTCCGTGTAGCCACAAACATTCTGTAATGTTCAGGAAGGAAGGAAATTTTGGCTATCTCTTTATTGTGGCTCTTTTACATCACTTCGTCAATTCCACTGGTCCCTACACCACCACTCATTCAACACATTAATAACATAGAATAGAGTGGCAGTGGATGATGGAAGCCGCCAGTGTCTACGATGATGATTGCTTATGGAAAACTGCTCTTAAAACAGGTATTTAAGCTATGTATACTATTTAGCCTTATGGCTTTGGGTGGGTCAACAAGTGTTTTTCCAGAGACCTCCTTGGCTCTCACACCAGTGATGCCTTTCAATTTAATTTTTTCAATGTTTATTCATTTTTTGAGAGACAGAGCATGAGTGGGGGAGGGGCAGAGAGAGAGGGAGATACAGAATCCGATGCAGGCTCCAGGCTCTGAATGACAGCACAGAGCCCAACATGGGGCTGAATTCACGGACCACGAGATCATGACCTGAGCCGAAGTCGGATACTTAACCGACTAAGCCACCCAGGCGCCTCAGCGATGCCTTTTAAAAATAGTATGTCTGAGGGGCGCCTGAGTGGCTCAGTTGGTTAAGCGTCTGACTTGGGCTCAGGGCATGATCTCTCAGTTGGTGGGTTCTGTTCCCGCTTAGGGCTCTGTGCTGGCAGCTCAGAGCCTGAAGCCTGCTTTGGATTCTGTGTCTCCCTCTCTCTCTCTCTGCCCCTCCCTCACTTGTGCTCTCTCTCTCTCTCTCTCTCTCTCTGTCTCTCTCTCAAAAATAAATAAAGTGTAAGTTTGACATGTGGCTGTGATTACCATCAACAATAACCAAGCAGTAGACATCAGAGGGCCTGCTCTCATGGCTTGAACAGATGTTATTACAAGAGAACAAGTGATATCTTAGTAAAATGGAAAGAACTTTGCATGAAGGCAAAGAGAAATCTGAATCCGAGATTGAATACCACCCTTGATGGGGCTTGGCTGCGCTTGTCTTGCTCCAGTCTTCCTGGTCCCCATCTTCCAGGTGAGGATACGAACTGCGGTGTTCCTCCTTAAGCCTGCCCGTCTGAATATGTCCTAGAATGTGTGAGAAAATGCTTTGTACATAACAAATCATGTACAAGTAAAGGATTGTTGTTGTTGCCATTACTGTGATTAAATCCAGTTTCCAGTAGCAAGTTGTATCAGCTAAGAGCACGGGCCGTGGAACCAGACTGCCTGGGTTTGAGTCTTAACTGCCCCTTCCTACCTAGCTTTGTGGCCTTGGGCAAGTTACTTAACCTCTCTGATGGTCACTGGTTTCTTGTTGAGGTGAGGCTGTATTAGTGCCTCTCTCCTTGGATTACTGTGAGGATACTGAGATAATGTAGGCAAAGCAGTTGTAGCAGTGCCTGCCATATAGTAAGTGTACCACAGATGCTTTCTGTTGATATTGTTTTATTCTCCAGGGCTTGCCTTGCTCTGTCATTCTTTTCCTACTTTTGTATCATTCTGGCATTTCTGGGTCTTCAGGTTGCTGCTCTCTGAGAAGCTCTATATCCCTGTGGCTGACAGGGCCCATCTAAAAACTGTGCACAGTAGATCATGTTAATGTGGAGAGGACGTTATCAATCCCATCATCCCAGATCTTGTTGAATTTATCCTTCCACAGATAGCACTTGTTATATACGTTTTTATTATACATTTAATGACCTGGTGTAAAAGTCCTTTTAAAATTGTATATTCATTGTAACATTTCAAGACTTCCTTCCAATACAAAATACTGAGTGTCTAGCCCATTGAGAATTAACTTAGAATGTTCGTATAACTTGGATTGGCTTTTAAAATCCTGTTCTGGAGTCTTAAACCAAGTATGATTGAAGCTTAACACCGTATAACAGTCCTCCTAAATTCCTGGAGCAAGCCTAAGTCCGGTAATGCTATTAAGAAAGGGGACAGGCATGTGTTTTCCGACGTGTAGGGGGATATCACAGAGGAGCAACACGGGATATTTCCGCTGTGGTCTGTGCTGGAAGGGGAGATGTGAGGCAGGGGGAGGGGAGGTGCAGGCCTTTTCTTGGCTCTGCCCCATCACTTTCTCCTACATCATCCCACAGAACTGGTAATTGTGATCTTGTGTGGGTCATCTAATATGTAAGGGTGCTAAGTTAATACCATCATCTCCTGCTTCACATGAATCCTAGAAGAATCTGGAGTGCCTCTTACCTGTAGGGCTCCCACCCTAGCCTAACATAACCAGTGGGTGACGCCTCCCCCAAACCGCTGGGAACACTTGGTGCATTTGTGGAGAATTTCTGCCATGTGCCAAGCATTGGACTGTGTGCTCCTGTGAACAAAACAGGTATGATCCCCTGGGAGCTGTAGTCTAGAAGAGAGGAGAGACATTGACCAAAGAAATGCATAATGAATGCTTAATTGAAACAGAGACAAATACTGTATAGGAAAAAATAAAACATTCTTAGTGATAAAACAGCAAATAAAGCTGACCAGGCTGGGTCAGAAAATAGTTTATGAACAGGAATACTTTTTTTTTTTTTAAGGATTTACTCTCCTCTTTATTAAATACAAAAAACAAGGGAAACACTGTACAGGAATGTCAGAGTTTTAGGGCAACATGTGTGGAGGGTTCCAAATGGACTTTGGCACCTGGCCATTGCCATCGATTGCTGGTGATATGTTGATGCCCTCATGTGAGAATGTTGCCTATTCTCCTTTTTAACACTAGTCTATTAATTTAAAAGTAGAGGAGGAGATAATCAAAAATTATTTCCTCCATGTGGAGGCACCAGGAACTACAAATCCAAATCCCAATAATGCCCATTAGGAGGGCACTTGAGGTAGTTTGAAGCCGCTCAGAGGAGAATTTTATTTACTTTCCCAGCATCCTGTAAAGACGAGTGACCTAAGAAACCGGATTTTTAAATGAATGTGGAGCATAGTGTCCCTTTGCCCTGGGTATTTAAAAATAGACCAAGAACTTCTCCTAGGCATCTTTCAGATACACTTTGGCAGACCGATGACGGCTGTTCCCAGGACAGATTTAAATCCTAAATGAAATTAAAATTTAACAAGGTGAGTTTGTTCGGGTTAAAGGCGCCTACCCCTTTTCAGCTCATCCAAGATGATTCCTGGTTGGACAGTGTTTCCTAAGACAGGTGGGGCTGGTTCCCAAAACCTATAATGGTCAGGAAAGCATTCATGAATTCAGGTCTCTGTTACTATTTTTTCTGTCAAAGACTGGAAATGTGAATTTGCCTAGCCATTGTGTCAGGTAGGTTTGACCTGGGATATTTTTACGCTAGGTTGCTTCTGGGCTGAAGATGAAGGTTGTTTTTTTTGTTTTTTTTTTTTTGCTTCCCCTTTTTAAAAAGCATTTTAGAGACCAAGCAGTTTGCTGCTCTCTGCTGCCCCCTGTTGCTTTTGAATGGGAACAGCTGGTTTTCCACTCAGGGCAGTTCTTAAAATAACTGCGGCAAAGAGCTTCCTGTGAGCTTGAACGTTGGTTCCTGATTTCATGTGAAGTTGGCTGATCTATGAAACTGGCTTTTAAATTAAAGCTGAGCTAAATGAGGAAGAAGGCATTCCAGGGTTAATGGAAAAGAAGGAAGTGGGAAACTCTGAAGCTCTCTCTCCCGGTAGCTACTTGCAGCTAAGCTTTGTGGCTATAGGGTTCTGGTCCTTGCATTTGGGCCCTGGAAGTTATGTTCAGTTCACCAAACACTCTGAGTGCCTGCTTGCTCCAGGCCCTCCACTAGCTGCTGGGGTTTCCGGAAAGGAGAGTGTACAGCCACATCATAAGTGGTTAATATTTGAGTTCTGGAGTCAGACCATGGTTTTGAATGTGAGCTTTAACTCTTGCCAGGTGTGTGAATTGAATGAGTTACCTAAACCCTCTGAGCCATAGTCTCTAAATCTGTACAATGGGAAAGGGGAATTACAGGAGTTCCTGATTCAGAGGTTGCATGAGAAGCAAGAGATCGTTACAGTATCATCTGTTGTTCACTTACTAATGTTGACATATTTAAACATGGTACTGCTGTCCTCTTTCTAATCTTCACAACCTTCCTACGGACTATGTTCTGTGATCATCCCCATTTTGTAAATATCAAAGTAAAACTTCAAAAGATGAAGTCATGCATACAAAGTTAAGCATAATATCTGCTGGGAGTTTTGTTGTTAGTTTTGTTTTTCTTTGAGCTGCACCCAGCAGAACTCACTGTAAGGCTTCTCTTATACAGGAAGGAGTTTTTATTTCACATAATGATTCTGGGAGACAAATGGATGGCTTCCCAATTGCTTAATTTAAGCAGTGCAGTGATTTCACCAACAATCCCAGGTGATTTACATCTTCTCACCTCCCCATCCTCAGCCTAGAGGCCCTCAGACTGATCCCCTCACTGTGCAAGATGGCTACCACAGTCTCGGGCATCGTGTCCTCATACCTTCATATCCAACGACAGCACAGACACTTTTTTCCTCACCTTTAAATCAGAGGGAAAACCTCTCCCAGGAGCCCTCAGCACATGTCCCCTTAATGCCATTGGCCAGGTTTGCATCACATGTTGGTGCCTTAGCCAATCACTGGCCATGGGGATGGAATGACCTGTGCTTCAGTTAATCAAAAGTGACTTTCTGGGAAGGGGCTGTCTTCTCTGAGCACAGAGAGAGTGATAAGTCAAATAGAACAGGGTCTGAGCCAGGAACAAAGAATGCCCTGGGGGGTGGCTGCTTTGTTGGCAACCAGCAGGGTCTACCCTACAGAGCTGGATCTAAGAAGGTTAATTCAAGATCATGCACTTGGGCCCAATAGCCCAAATCCCATGGGTAGTATACGATCTGCTTAGCACAGACCTGGCACGTAGCAATCTTACTTTGCAGGTCAGCCAGTGTTGCTGGTGATTATATTTACCCAATCCACTGTCCTCAAGAGGGGAGACAGACACACAGGGAAATAACTTTTATGATAATTTGGAATGTTCCATATCCGTTGTTGCCATAGTCATTTGTGAAGATCCAGAGGTTCATTTACTGGTCCCTAGGGAGTCTGTTTGAATTTAATTTTTCTTTCAACTAAGTGTTGGTTTTTGCTTTCTTCCCCTCTTTGGTCTGGATCCTGAACTCTAAACCCTCTCCACCTGTCTACCTTTCCTCTCTCACTGGAGTGGATGCTGTCATTGTTTACGCAGAATTGACTCATTGGAAACCTGAGAATTTATTTGGAGGGTGGGTCAAGAGGAAGTCTCCCATGGGAGCCTGGGGCATTTTCCTTTTGACTTCTTTATTCAAAAATTGTGTCAAATTTTAGAAAATGAGCAGAAGTTCAGTAGAGTATAAAGGCTAAGATGCCCTAGTTTTACAACTTGATACCTTCTGACCTTGGACAAGTTAATTAATCCTCTGGGCCTGAATTTTTCCATCTGTAAATGGGGCTAATAATAACACCTCCCTCTTGAGGGTGTTCTGAGGAGTGATTGAGATAATATATCAGTATTTTTACACAGTGCTCTGAAATTTACAGTGTTCCCTATTATTCTAATTTCAGAGTCTTTTAGCCTTCAAAGGACAAGGACCCTTTCTAAAAAAATTTAGTGACACAGAGGCAAAGTAAGCCTGTTCTCACTCTATTTCCGGGATCATTTATCTGGATTATTACTTGGTTAGGAGCTAAGGGCAGACATTTCAGGCTACCACAGAGGGGCCACCTCTGCACAGGGGAAGCATTACACTCCTGGGGATTCCACAGAGGGAAGAGTCTGAGACTCTGAGTGACTCATTCATGTTGACCTTGAACTATTTATTTGACTTGAAGTGGCTAATGGCCAGATAACTACTCTGAGATGGTATCTCAGTCTCTGCTATGTTTCTTGTCGATAGTGATCAGAATTCATTTGCAGAAGTGGTTTCCTTTTCCCCAACTTGTCAGAAATTCACTTCTTTTCCCAGCTTGCTTGCTTCTTTCCCTCACTCATTCAAATATATTTTCAGGCACAATGCTAGGGGCTGGGTGAGGATAGTGAATGTTTCCTTCAAAGAGCTTATTGCCACTTTCTGCCCATATTCTTCCCCCATCATCATCAGATCCAGAACCTCTCCTACTGGGAGACCTGCTGCCCATTTAGCTGATATGAATCTTTGGTCAGTAATCTAACTTTCAAACTGTAACTAGGTTTTATGGCATCTTTGGTACATTCCAGCAGACTACGTGAAGACAGGCAGCAAAAGCAGTGGGATGAGAGTGTCTGTGTATGAAGGGGTGTTGGATACAGTAGATCTTAAACTCTACCTTTCCCAACATAAGTCGCCTTGACCAACACATTCTCTGACCTCCCGTCTATTTTTTTGTACGATACAAGCACTGTTTCTTACTTACAATGAGGAAACACATTTATTGGATTTGAATTTTGAAATTGATTGTTTGGAAGTGAACTACTCAATGCCATTTGCTGTGCTAAGTGTCTTTCAAGTGTTTTGTTATTTATTCCACAGCCAGCCCTATATATCTCGTACTTCAGATTTTTCATGAGTGTTCTGCTGCCCAGACGTACTCTATTGAGTGTTTGATCAGCCCTGAGGGTAGGTAGTCTGCAGAGGAATAGGTGGTGAGCTCTTTTTCCTTCTTCCGTCTGATAGTGCTTCCAACAATGGCGTCCCAGTTCCCTCAACACTTAGTGTTCTTTGGATTTCTGCTGAAACATAAACCAGAGTGAATGTAGCATCTTTATTTAGTACCTGACATGGGATAGAGCCCTCCTCACTTGGCCGGATGTAAAGATACTTGGGGCGTGGTTTCATTTTCATTACATCTGAGTACGTATCAGGGAGATCACTTACTCTTTCCCAGTAAAAGAAACAGAGTTTTAAAGAGCTCCATCTTTTTGTGTTGGACCTAAATACCTGTCTAAATCCATTCCATCATTTTTCACAAAAGAGATATGCAGCAGATATTTATTAAGTTAAACTGAATAATGCTCAATTTGAGTCCTCTTCTCTAAAGCACCGTTCAGTTGAATGTAACACAAAAGAGACAATGGATCATCATTCATTCTGGCTTAACGCCTTTCCTCATTAAAGCCTTCCTGGTGTTCATGGAAATACCAGGTCTAATAGCCAGGAAGACCCAGACCAGGAAGACCAGGAAGTGACAAACCATGCAAGAGGAGCCTTTCTAGTTCCAGGCAGGTACAGAGTGAGTGAGCAGAGAAAAAAACGTAGATGTCCAAAATGCCCCAACAGGAAGAGAGGCAAATCTGACAGAAATCCAATTTCTGTCACCAAATTTAGATTATGAGATGAAAGGCTAGATTTATGAGGATAGATTGACTCTCCCTAGGTGTTAGGACTTTGGAACGGCTGCCATGTGAAAAGTGGCACAATTTTAGGGAAATTTAAGCCCAATGAAAAAGCTTTTCCTTAGGCAGGAATTAAAACATGGTCCACCCATCCATATTCTTGTGCATATGAACATACACACAAAAGCAAGCTTTTAATTTAAAAGTCCTGATTAAATATCCATGTTTACATATACATAATGTAAATATTATAAGTATGAATATATGGATAGGTAAATATAGGCCTGATAAAAGATGTTCAGAATCGGCTGTTTCAACATGCATAGATAACCACTGCTAACATTTTCTAGACTTTTTTCCCTCTGTATGTACATACATACCTGAAAATTTAGGATCACTGCAAGCTGCTTTGTCTTTACTTAAGAGCATGTGAACATTTCTTCATGCCATTAAATGTCCTTCTAAAATGTAATATTTTAAGTACCTACATAGTGTTCCATTGTATTAATGTTGAATAATCAAGTAAATCCCTCTGATGAATATTTAGGTTGTTGCCATGTAAAAAGAGAGTTGTGTGTGTGTCTGTGTGTGTGTCTGTGTGTGTGTCTGTGTGTGTGTGTGTGTCTGCATTGAACTTCTGCTCTAACACAAGCATATTTTTACAATCCCTGGATCAACTACAGCAAACCTTTATCTAGGTGAATTTCACAGAGAAGGGGTGCACAGTCTTATTAACTCAACCTCATCATCTGTAATAGGGATGGAAGAGCCTAATCCTTTGATTTATTCTACCAGAAAATTTATCTCCTAGTTAATGGTTTTGTTTTTGTTTTCGTTTTCATTTTTGTTTTCAGCCTGGTTGCATCAGATGGATCCTATCTGTTTTTCTTAGGAACATTTCTGAAACTACTGAACAATATGGAACATGTTGTCAATAAGGGTATTTTTCACAGGTGCCTTTTTGTCACACCGGTGTGCTTAGCCAGAGAAGTGTGATTAATCTTGTTCTCTGATGAGGTTTTGTAATCTTCATTGGTCTATTATTAGGAGAAATTCTCCAGATGAGTCCTTCCAATGATATATAAACATACAAATTAAATATTAAATATTGGGTACCAAGTCTTTGCTAGGCTCTGTGTTACATGCTGGGGACAAAGAAGTGAACTAGATTGAATTTTTTTTCCTCAGCGCATTCATATTTTAATGCATTTTTAATGCTCAAGTCTTTTTGGGGATCCATTAACTCCCTGAGATTATTTGTAAACTATGTATATTATATAAAACCTGTGTGTGTATAGTTTCCTGAAGATGGAATCTCATTCTTCAGACCCTCAAAATGCTCCATGATTCTAAAAAGACATGAAGAACTAATGACTGGAAGAAAACATCAGGTAATGAGTTGTAATACAGTGTGAGAATTGCTAAAATTGAGGCATGGATTCTATGCTGTAGGAGAACAAAGGAGGTAGATCCTGATTCGTTTGAGTAGCGCATCATTAAGCTCTTTGTAATGATGGAGCTGAGTCCTAAAGACTGTATAGGACTTGGATCGATGAACAAATGCATCAGGGAGACATCTGCTCTGGGCAGAGGGAATAATACATTCAGAGGCCCAAAGGCATGAGGGATTTGGATACATTTAAGAAACGTAGTCATTGAGATGACCAGCACTTAGATGGAGGGTCTATGGGGAATGGTAGGAACAGAGGGGGCAGAAGTTGGGATGGAGTGGATGCTGGAAGGCACTGTAAATCCCAGATTGAAATCTCTTGGATACCTTGAACAATCACAGAGATTTTAAGCAGAGTGACTCCGTGTACTTGGCTTTGAAATGCCAATATTTTTTGGGAGGGTCTCTAGCTTCATTAATGATTATTAATCATTAATAATCTCAAGACTGAGTGAGGTATATGTTCTTGGGGGATGAGTCCCTTGAGGATGTGGATGTAGGGAGAGGTAAATCACTGGAAACGTAGGTGAAAACCTTGCCAACATCAAATTTGGCAGTTTATAGAAATGAAAGAAAACCATGTTGATTCCTTTCTAAGTAAGGCACCATCCACTTTCCATAAGTCGGCTCATTTAATCCTTTTAAGAATTTACAGAGGCATAGATTGTGAATTAATTTCCTGTTGCTGCTGTAACTGATTACCACCTTTTTGGCTTAAAAGAATACAAATTTATTGTATAACCATTCTGGAGGTCCTAAGTCCTAAATGGGTTTTACTAGGTAAAAGTCAAGGGGTAAGCAGGGCTGTGTTCGTTTTGGAGGCTTTGGATAGGGTCCATTTCTGTGCCTTTTTCAGATCCCATAGGCTGCTTGTATTCCTAGAATCATGGCCCCTTCAAAGCCATTGATGGTTGGTTGAGTCCTCAGATCACATCTCTCCAACACTGACTGTTTTGCCTCTCTCTTCCACATTTAGGGACTCTTGTGACTACACTGGGTCCACCAGGGTAATCCAGTGCAGAATATACTCCATATAATAAAGTCAGCTGATTAGTAAACTTAATTTCATCTACTACCTTAATTCTCCCATTTCCCTGTTAAGGTAACATATTCACAGGTTTTGGGAATTTAGGACATTGTCATCTTTAGGAGGCCATTCTCCTGCAGATCATACACTGTCATCTCTACTCCTGAATGAAGAAACAGCCTCATAGGTAGGTGAAAGTCACACAGCTAGTGAGGATCAGAAGAGGGATTTGAGACCTGATGTGTTTGGCTTCAAAGTCAGCACTTATTAAAAGGTAAATCTTGGACAAAAGTTAATGATTAATGGCAGTACAGAGCCTAACATTCCAATTACTTCATCAATCAATGAGTTTTGTTTCAGAAGTCTGAAGCATTAAGTTACCATATTGACCTTTATGCTTCACATTGTGAACACACCCCTGAAGGCAGGGTTTACTGTTCTTTTGATAACCTAACATGTTGAATTAGCTCTAGGGCCCCGTAGTTCCATGAACAATCCACCGAATGACTCAGTCCTTTTTCTGTATTTTCCCATTGTGAGGTCCCTGAAGTCCTACAAATGAGATTCTGTGTTGGAAAGAGGAATGGAAGCATAGAAGAAGAGAAAGGGGGACATGGTCATTCACTTCCCTATCCTGCTTCTCTGAGAATAAAAACTAAACTCTTCACTTGGCTCTGTCATGACCCAGGTAGCCTCTGCCACTCTCTGTCACCAGGTCCCACAAGGTGTCAAACAGATGTCTCTTCCTCCTGGGCCTCTGCACTTTCTTTCCGTAGCCTGGAAGGGTTTTCTTACTTTCCTCCTTATTAGTTCTTAGGATCGATTAGGTCTTTAAATGCAACTTCTGTGCTTTACCCTCCCCATTTAAATGAGGTCTGTCATAATCTCTCATCACACTTTTTGATTTCCCTTTATGGAGCTCACCAGATTTGTAACCAATGTTTTTATGAGATTGTCCTCTCTTTGATAGGGTAAGGTGGTCTATTGCCACTTTATCATGTGCTCAACTAAGTACATGGTAGGTATTCAGTAAATATTTGTTGAATAAATGCTGCTCTAGTATTTTGATGGCAGATAGTTTTGCTCTTGCTACTGGTTCCTCTCCATCCATTCATTCACTTATTCAGCTATGCATCATCTATTCATCCATCCATCTACCTGTCCGTCCATCCTTCCATCCATCCATCCCCATCTGTCCATCCATTCTCCTTCAAGACGTACTTCAGAGTACTTAGCAATCCTTCCTGATTTCCCCTTTCTTCTTTCTAGCTCCTTTCTTTACTCTGGAGTCCAAAGTGGAATATAGGCTTGACATTAAGGAGAGGATACATACTTATGATAAGAATAACAGCTACTATTTATTCACCATGTGCCAGGCACTCTCTGGCACTAAAGTATTAAGTAAACACAAGAGCCCACTAAAGTAGGTATTAGAAATATCCCCATTTTCAAGATGATGAAACTGATACCAGCCAAGTCAAGTGTTTGAGGTCATGAAAGCATTAAGTGCCAGTGTGGAAGAACGGCTTAATCTTGCTCTCTTTCTTGTTTCATTTAGTCTGTGGCACAGTCAGACTAAAGAAAGACAATGTGTAACAAAACTATGACGTAACTCTCAGAAGTGGACTCTTTCTAGTGCATGATGTTTGACAGGACATAACTGCATCATAATACAAGTTACCTTTTGGTTTCTTCAATTTGTAAGTAAACTGGTTGCTTACCCCTGAGAAGATGGCATCATTGACATCTTCACTGAGTGTTTTATAGGTGAACAAATGAGTTTTAACTCCTTGTGGTTTAGAATTTACTGTAACCAATTAAAATGAACACATATTTCATTTTAATAAATAGCAGAAATTATCTATTGAAAGCATAATACATGCTCATGTGTAGCGTAAGGGTCTGGAAGGATACTCAACAAACCAGGAATTCCCAATTGGGGGGCAGGGTGGAATTATGGGTAGTGATAGAAGGGAACTTTAATCTTGTGTATATATTTTCAGCAAAGGTATGCATGTATTGTGTGGTTAAAATTCGATGATATGGTGATCATACATAAAAATAAAGGGTACAGGGTACTCTGAATTCTGTGAGTTCTTCCAGAGGTGGTTTCTCTCCTCTGCCTGCCCCTGCTTGCTTTTCCAAAAGATGAAATCATTCCCCTATTCCCCCTTTTAGGTAATTTATGTTCTGTAGAGGGTTTTTAATTTGCTCTTTAAATCAGTCATCCTCCAGATTACTCACCCCAGCATTGCCTTTAGTTTCGACCGAAGCTTTGTCCCAATGTCATATTTAATTTTGTTGGAGGGGCAGATAGTCCCTGAATGTGTTTGCAACAGATGAGAAAGAACTGACGTTTCCCTTTGGTAGCATCTTTTCATTTTATCATTCCCCGAATCACCATTCCAGAGGGAGAGAGAGCTTTAGGGAGGTGATTTTTGACAAGAGGTCCATCATCTGTTTCATTTCTTTTAACCCCAGCTGGTATTCCCCAGCAACAAGGAAACACTTAGACAGAGAGGGAGCAGTTTCTATGTAAAACATAAACCACATGGACTCACAGAGAAAGGCACAATTAATCAGACTGTAAAGTTACCAAGGGAGAAACTGACATGCATACTAGATGCTAGAATACCAACCTTAGCAAGCATTCCATTTGAACCTTTAAGGGAGTTATTTTTGAGCAAATGAAAGAAAGAGCTACTTTTGAAGCAGATAGGTCATAGCTAAGAGCTGTGGAGTTAAGCCACTTCTAACTCCATTTCAGGCTCTGCTGTAGCAGTTTACAATCATTGGCACTGTGTCTTACTTACCCTCACTCCATCTCAGTTTCCCCGTCTGCAAACTGGAAATCATGATAGCATCAACCTCCTAGTGTTGTAGCAAAACACCCAGTAGACCTTTGTGCACATGGTTAGAGTCTTGTCTATTTTTTCTGTTTAGTTGCATTTCATCTTTCTTTTTTCTTTTCTTTCCTTTTCTTTTCTTTTTTCTTTTGTATTCTTCTCTTCTGTTTTCTTTTGTATTCTCTTCTTTCCCACCTGCCCACACTCTTTGTTTATTTCTTTCTTGCTGTCTTGCTGTCTTTCCTTACTTCCTTCCATCTATCTCTCTATCCATCTGACATCAGATATCATTATCTTCATCATTAGAGGTTAGTAACAAATCAGGTTTAATGAGGTTTAAATAAACTGGAGCAGACTGGATTCCTTTCATAGTAAAAAAAAAAATTAAAGGAGTTTAAAAAAGTAGGTATATAAATAAGTGAAGTCCAGATGATTTCTAAGTGAAGTAGGAGTTGTTTAGAACATCTCTGCCATTTCTAAGAGTGATGTTATGAAACTCAGCCACCTCATTCTTCCCACAGATTGTATCCTTGCCTTTTCTATGGGGAAGGTTGGACCCTGGCTATTTAGACAGTACCAGAATTGTCTTTTCACCTTTTCCTCTTGCTTCCGGGTTCTTAGGCACCCAGGAGAAGGGCTGGTAGAATTGGAAGCAATTGGAAGCACTTCTATCTGCCATTCATTTCAGAAGGCAGACATCTCTAACGAGCTTGTCTCTGCCTTTGCAAGGAGCCTGGTAACCAGCCAGCACCTTACTTTACCTCTGATTAGTCCTGCTCTGAGCTTCTCCTCTGAAACTGGAAAAGAAAGAAAGAAAAAAGACAGTGAGGTGAGATGGCAGAGCAAGTCCCAGACTGAGTGTGGCCAGGGCGCAGACTGAAGACCTGCCTGAGTTTGAGATCGTTACCTAGGCTCTCTAGTTTTCTCAGTGAGAGATGCAAAAGTTAGAGAGTTGAGTTGTCCCCACACAGTGCCTTCCAGCAGGCTCCAAGCAGAGTTTAGTCTCCAGGCCTTCTGCCTTCTGCTTCCGGAGCTTGAGTCCCAGATCCCCGCCACTCACATCCTATTGGGAAAATTTGAAGATAGGCAAGACGGCTGGCCTGCCCAGGGCTGGCTCTTTCAGAGGTGGGTGTAATGGAAACATCATCGTATGTCATTTGCCTTTGACTCCATGTTGCCATAGAAACAGAAAATGGCATGTTTGTGGTAAACGACCTTGTCATTGCTTTTATATATGCTCTTAGTTTATTGTGCTGAAGTTATTTATAACCTGGTGGAGGAGAGTCCCAGGAGAGGGGCATTGGTCTGCTTAATTGTTCCATAGGGGAAGGAGAAAAATTCTGCCCCAAGAAAAGGAAAGGAAACCAAAATGAAACAAACAAAAAGAAATCTTACTGAAAAATTTCACCCAGATGCATTTTTGTATTCTTTAGAATCATGTGCGCTCTATTAAATTTTTTCTCAGAATTTATTTTGGGGGTTTTATGTAGCTATTACAACATTTTCTCAAAATCTTTTACCACTGTTAATTCCCTTCATATTCTTTGCAGAGCTGTGCCTAGAGTTGGTTAATGTGTTATCAAAGATGTTGGATTCCAGAGTGGAGCAAGCTACTTTGTGAGTTCTCTATCCCTACAGTGGCCTGTGAGAAAATTCTGCATCCCAACGGGTGGCTCCATTGGTTAAGTGTTTGACTTTGGCTCAAGTCATGATCTCACAGTTCATGAGTTCGAACCCTGCACCAGGCTGTGTGCTGACAGCTCAGAACCTCGAGTCTGTTTCAGATTCTCTGTCTCCCTCTCTCTGCCCCTACCCTGCTTGCACTGTCTCTCTATCACTATCTCTCTCTCTCTTTCTCTCTCTCTCTCTCTCTCAAAAATACATAAACATTAAAAAGAATTTTTTAAAGAAGCTTTTGATTCCATAAACCAATATATTCTTTTCAGAGGATTTAATACAGTGTCATCATTGTAGAGTTTATCAGATAAGGATGTTTAAAACCCTAACCATTGGCTACCTGCTTAGCATCACTGTCACTTTATAAAAGATATTATAATAACTGTAAAGAAATACTGTAATAGATACCATATTTGATCATTTCCTGAGTGTCAGATACATTCACCTCATTCTTAAAAGCATAGATGACTAGCCAGCTCCATCAGTGCCACCTGGGAGAGTTAGGAACTCCGAATCACAGACCCCTCTTCAGATCTGTGGAACCAGCACCTTTTTTATTTTTCTTTATTTTTAAAAAATAATCTCTGGGGCGCCTGGGTGGCGCAGTCGGTTAAGCGTCCGACTTCAGCCAGGTCACGATCTCGCGCTCTGTGAGTTCGAGCCCCGCGTCAGGCTCTGGGCTGATGGCTCAGAGCCTGGAGCCTGCTTCCGATTCTGTGTCTCCCTCTCTCTCTGCCCCTCCCCCGTTCATGCTCTGTCTCTCTCTGTCCCAAAAATAAATAAACGGTGAAAAAAAAAAATTAAAAAAAAAAAAAAATCTCTGCACCCGTTGTGGAGCGTGAACTCACAACCCCCAGATCAAGAGTCACGTGTTCCAACAAATGAGCCAGCCAGGTGCCCCTGCACCTGCATTTAATGAGGTCTCTAGGTGATTTGAACAGGCGTTAAAGTTTTGGAAGCCTTATTACTCTAGAGAAACGTGACTCCACTTGTGGTCTGCAGACCAGTGGCACTAGCATCACCTGGGACTTGGTTGGAGATGCCAGTTCAGGTCCTACCATGACCCACTGGATCAGAACTCCTGTATCTAGCTGGATACCTGTATCCTGTATACAGCAGGCTATCTGTATCTAGCAACCTGTATCTCAGCAAGCTATCTAGTTGATTTATGAATGTAACGTATGATGACCTCTGCTCTAAAGAGACATCTTTCTTTATCCCCATTTACAGATGAAAAAATGATGGAAAAATAACAGAAAGATAAGTCATTCCCCCAAATGCTTAGTAAGTGACCAAACTAGGGTTTGAACCTAGGACACATAAATCTGGAGTCTGTAGGTTTAACCATTGTACTATACTGCTATCATCTCTTTGATCTCTGTGCTCTGTTGCACTCTCCAGAATTATTTGTTTGTTTTCTATCCTCCACCTGACACTGGAACGTAAGTTGAGGACTTACCTGGCTTTCTCATGGCTATACTGCCAGTAGACATTGCTAGAAACTTCAGCGTCGTCCCCTGGATGGCTGTTAAACCAGAGGTACCAGGCTCCACCCCAGAGTGCCGAGTCAGCAGGTCTGGGGTGAAGCCTGAGATTCTGCATTTCTGACAAGCTCACAGATGGTGCTGCTGCTGGTCTGTAGACGTCACTTGCAGTAGAGGGAGTTTACACTATTTTTCAAATGCAAAAGAAGTGTGTTTGTGTGGGGGGAGGAGGGGGGCTGGCCACCATTTACTTTGCTTCGTGCTGCCCTTTGTCGCCTGCCTTTCCACACACTCTGCAAACTTCGCCTCATTAATCTTCCCCACCCCGGGAGGGCCTGTGTGACGGACACCGGTGCCTTTATTTCACAGATGGAGAGGCAGCAGTGCTCAGGGAATGTGACAGGCCCAAGGTCACATAGCGAGTTCCTTGAATGAACCCAGAATAGAAACACTGCTGCCTGCCATCAAACCCTTTTCTTGCTCCGGTGAACCTTTGAGCCCCCAAGCCTACAAAGCCTCCTCATGTCCTCTCTCCATCAATGCCCACTTGCACTGCCTCCAAAATTAGCTTTGTCTCTTTGACACCCCCCCACCACCACCACCAGGAGACCTAGGTTCAAGGTTAGCACTAAGCACCTTTTGAGTTTCTTGTAGCTTGGACTCTGGAATAATTCTAACTCAAGAGCAGTTAATTATAGGAACATGAGTCCTGTAGAAGAGCTGCTTGAATCTTGTGCCTTTGACTGCTCCCAAAGGCCGTACAGATTCTCCCTGTTGTCTTTCTCTGCCTGCCTTCAGAGCTTATGCATTCATTTCCACTGACAAGCTGATCATCGGAGACACTTGCTACAGATAGAGGTACCTAGACTAGACTCTGTCCTAGAGACCAGAGTCGGGTGTGTCGGGAAGGGGTTGTAGCCCAAGCACCCATTTCACCAAGCTCTTTAGGTGATTTGGATGCAACCTATCCTAGAAAACTCCTAAGTAAAAGACGTGGACTCTCGGGAATACTAATAGCCTTCTTCTCTGGACACTTGGTAAACAACCAGGATGGATGTGGCTTGGTTGGAGGATGGCTTGGACTGCCTTCCTTAAAACTGCCTTCTGCATTTCTCATAGTACATGATTTAAATCAATAGAGGATGGACTGGGTAGGTGGGTTCCTGGTTCTTCATTAGGCAGAGAACATTTCTCCGTCTGGTTGAGAGTCTGTTCTAATGGGCAACGCATTTAGAATTTACATAAAAGAAAAAAATTGGTTGAACCTGATTTGCCTTTTTAATTAGCCAGCACTATCTGGAGGAATGGAAAAATCCATTAGGTTCAATCAAAAATGGAAATTGGCCAGTGTAAATGTTAAGATGCTCCACCATTTAGGGGTGCCTGGGTGGCTCAGTCAGTTAAGCATCTGGCTCTGAGTTTGGCTTAGGTCATGATCTCATGCTTTGTGAGATCAATCCCTGTGTCAGGCTCTGTGTTAGCAGTTCAGAGCCTGCTTGGGATTCTCTCTCTCTCCTCTCTCTCTGGCCTCTCCTACTGTTCTCTCTGTCTTTCTCAAAATAAAGTAAATAAAGTTAAAAAAAAAAGATGCTCCACTATTTGTTTCACTTGAACCATAAGTGTTGATCTTTTGGTTGATCAAGCTTTTCAACTTGATGTTCACTGGAAAATAGGTGATTCCATAATGATGTCTATAAATGGTCTCTAGGAACCTGAGCTCCAGTGAAATTGATAGCAAATATAGTCCTGCATTCTGTGTAGACATGAAAGGGTTACTTCTGACTGCCTTCATTATTATTTTAAGAATTTTGTCAACTTCCAGGGTGCCTGGACAGCTCAGTCCTTTAAGCATGTGATTTTGGATTTCAGCTCAGGTCATGATCTCATGGTTTGTGGCATTGGAGCCCACTTGGGATTCTCTCTCCTTCTCTCTCTGCCTCTCCCCCACTCACGCTGTCTGTCTGTCTGTCTCTCTCTCTCAATAAAAAACTTTAAAAAAAAGATTTAGTCAACTTGAATATATGATACTGTAGGGGAGGAAAAATAATTTTCCCTCCTTTTAGTGCTTACTTGAAAACACCCCTCCCCCAATATAAAAGATTAGCAGGAGAAATACAGAAGTTTAATAAATGTAGATCTCTTGCATACATGGGAGATACCCAGAAAAACTGGGTGACTTAATGAAAGACCCAAGCTACAGTGTTAAATGATGAGGTTTTGGGGTGGGAGACAGTCCTGAGACATCAGCTAAGAAAAAAATTCTTGAAGACGTCTTTGATGTGAAAAGTTGATTTATTAAAGCACAGGGACAGGACCCTTGGGCAGAAAGAGTTGCACTGGGGTTGTGAAGAAGGACTGGTTATGTCCTATGGAGTTGGGGGAGGTAAAGGCAAATGAGAGGCCTCTAGAAGGACTTGGATATGCTAAAGAGGACTCCTAAGACACCTGAGGCCTTGCTGTTGTCAAGCTTAGGTTGTTTTCCCTCTAGTAAGGCCTGAACATGGGACGGTAGGGGTTTCTGGAGAAACGTTATACTCTGTATTTGCCTCAAGTATTTGTCAATGGGCTGCAGGTTATAAAGAAATTTAATATTATCTGCCATTTCCTTCTTGCCTTTGTTCCCCACATCACTATGGAGGGGAAGGTGATATTGGGGGCTCCAGGAAACTGAGTCTATAGGTTTCTGGAGATTAGGCTATTAGTAAGATTGCTTTTTTCTTATAATTCCTAAGACATTTGTAAACTGATAGAGACTCATGTCCTGCATGACTATGATCTCTATCAGTTAACTGTTTGCTTTCTTATCTTTTCTTTGTTCCTGGGCAGCCAGGAGTACCTAAGGAATGATATCACACATATCCCACCTGAGTGGGGGGGGGGGGGCATTGTACTAGCTTGTGCTTGGCCCTCAGTTTGCCTTTTGGACCTTCATCATTAAATGAATACTATCTCCAACTACTCCAGCTAAAGACAAAAGACGATGTTGGGGGTATGGGAGCCAGTGATGGTAGGCAGTCAGGAAAAGGGTGAGGTTGCTTGCAGATTTAGGACCCTGCTTTCTCTATTGATGAGAGTCTAGAGATTGAGTTATCTCCTCTTCATGGTTACACAAAGGGATACAGCATTAAGAATGGAGATTTCCCTTATAAATGTAAATGTCTCTTACAAAGGGGTAACACCTACTTGTTTTTCAGAGCTTTTCCTGTGTCTGCTGTTTCTTTAAAAATAACCAGCTCAAGATAACCCTAGTGCCAAGGATGCATATTTTGAGGTGGCCTAATCTCCCTTTCAATTCCACTTATATGAAATATCCAGCATAGACAAGTCCATAGAGGCAGAATGCAGACTGGTGATGGCCAGGGTCTGGTGAAGGGGGAAATAGGGAGTGTAGGAGATGAAACAAATTTTCCTCTACTAGATTTTTTTGGGCTGGTTTATTAATTAAATTGATGTAAGACATATTCATAGGAGGAAAATAAATGTTACAGGTACGAGAACTGCACATAACATAAAAGGTAGTTCAAAGACAGGCAGTTGAGGCTTCTGTGCTCTTGTGAGCTTAGGAGAAAGGGTTTGGGGTCTGGGACTTCAAAGGGAAGGACATCTCACAGGAAGATAGGAAGAGCACATTTTTGGTAAACAAATGTTTCTCATGCCAGCAGAGACTGTGGGACACAGGGAAGAATCTGAACACACAGGTCCTGCCAGCTCCCCCCAGTTTACCACGCCCAACCTGTGTTCTTTGTATTTGACTCTGGTGATAGGTTTCTTCCCAGACCAGGCCCCCTCTCTGAATTCTTAGAGGCAGTTAAGGGGAAGGTAGAAAGCTCTGCTTGAGTCTCTTAATCCTTGATTATCTTCCATTCAAAATGGTCCACATCCTCAAGTGGCACTTTTGGGGGTGGGAGGTGGGGCTTGTTCTGAAGTTTCCTGGAGCAAAGGATGATGGGTCTGGTGTTTCTTTTTGGAGTGCTGAAAATGTTTTGGAACTAGATGGATTTGGTTTTACAACGTTATGAGCGTGCTGCGTGCCACTGAATTGTTCGCTTTAATATGGTTAATTTCATGTTTTGTGACTGTCACCTCAATAAAAATAACACAACATGAAACAAATAGAAACAGAGCAAACCCTAACCCAATGCAATGAATCCTTCCCTTTTCTCAAAGACATCACCCTTATTTAAGGGGACATTAATAACAAATCTTCTCTTTTGCTTTCCTGTTAAAGAAGATCTCCTTTTGCCTCATTTATCGTCACAGTAAATAACAAGATGGGTATGAATCATCATCTGTATAGGCAGGTGGTATGACTTAGTATCATTTAGCATCCAGGAGCTGGAGATATATATATATTTATATAAAATTATATATGTATGTATATATATGTATATATAATTATATAAAATTATACATGTATGTATGTATATATGTATATATATAATTTTTTTCAAGGTTTATTTTTGAGAGAAAGAGCGCACATGCAAGTACACATGAGTGGGGGAGGAGGAGGGGTGGGGAAGAAAGAGAGAGAGACAGAGGATCCAAAGCAGGCTCTGCACTGAGAGCAGGGAACCTGATGCAGGGCTTGAACTCACAAGCTATGAGGTCATGAGCTGAGCCGAAGTTGGATGCTTAACTGACTGAGCCACCTAGGTGCCCCTAGGAGCTGTCTTTAGGTAGGAAAGGTTGAATGGAAGGTAAAACTCAGGAGTGTTGAAAAATGTATATTATTCTTTTATAAGAAAAACAGGCTTAAATGTCAGGAATGCTTTGAGATAGTCAACTTTTAGGTTAACGAAAATGGGAGGCAGACATAATCATTTTGCTGTTTGATAATTTGGTAGATCTAGGCTATATCTGCTTCCGTGCCCTCTATATACATTCCTTGCATCAAATACAATTTGACTGAGGTTGCATTCAAAATCTAAAACAGTCACTTTGGATTCATTTTATTCTTTCATAATAATGAATATTTGAGTCCCTAGTATAGATCCCAAACTTTACATGCATTATCTACTTGGCCTTCCTCTGATCCAATGATACAGGGACTATCATTGTCCCAGTTTCTTAAATGGAGAGTCCAAGCCTCTGCCATCTTTGTTTTCTTAATGTTTATTTATTTATATTGAGAGGGAGAAAGAGAGAAGACTAAACAGGTTCCATGCTGTCAGCACAGAGTGGGACATGGTGCTCGAACTCACGGATCATGAGAGCATGACCTGAACCAAAATTAAGAGTTAGATACTTAACCGACTGAGCCACCCAGGTGCCCTAAGTCTCAGCTATCTTAACCAACTTGCCCAAAATAACAACACTAGTGAAAAAAAGTCGACTTGAGATTAGAACACTGGGTGGTCTGAACCTCAAAGCCAATACTCTTGACTTTGCATAATTATATGAATGTTCCTTAAGTGCTCTCACACGGTATACAAGGTAGAGTTCCTGAGGGATACCTATGTGGCCAGTCTTTCCTACAGGTGCACAAAGGGTTTCCTACTCAAAATGAACAAACTCATCTTCTTAAAAAAAAATTTTTTTATGTTTATTTAATTTTGAGAGAGAGACTTAGAGAGACACAGAGAGAGACAGAGACAGATTGCAAGCACGGAAGGTACAAAGAGAAAGGGAGACACAGAATCTGAAGCAGGCTCCATGCTCTGAGCTGTCAGCACAGAGCCCAATGTGGGGTTCCAACTCACAAACCATGAGATTATGACCTGAGCTGAAGTTGGACACTTAACCGACTGAGCCACCCAATCGCCCCAAACAACCTCATCTTCTAAGGTATGGGTTCCTCCCAAGAGGGCCAGACTTTGGTTCAGTCTCACTTCTGCCACTTACTGGCAATTTCACTGTAGCCAAGCTCCACAAACCATCTTTGCCCATTTTATTCCTCTTAAAATGCATGCAATAATGACTTCCTAGCAGGGGTGTTGCAAGAATTGAAAGAGATGATGTCTATGAGAACACCTAAAGAGTGCTGGATTGCCAGGGCACACCCTCTCACTTTCCTGTACTTGGTCCTTGAAACAGTGGCCACCCTGGCAGTGTGTAGACCTCTGGGTCTCAAGTCTTCGTTCTCCACTGAATAATTGTTTACAGACAATAGGAGAAATGATGGAGCATTTCCCTGTATAGAACATCCTCATCCTGAACCAAGAAGCTATTAGCCTCCATGTGTGAATTTGGTTGTCACAAGGCAGCTACAAAACAGATTCCTTTTGGTGTAGCTTTCTTTTTTATCCTCTACTTAAAATTTTTTTTTTATATCCTCACATTCACTCTCCCTGTAATCTTGCACACAATCCTTCCTTGACCCCATCTGCCTGAGCACTGGGACCTGTAGGGTCAAGGTGGCCATTCCCAGGAGGTGATTATTCTGCCAGCTCCAGAATTACCTCCCTGGAAGAGGCTGGCCTCTGGGAGGCCCAGCGTGTGAGCTGATTGTTTTGGCTTGAGGACATTCTTTGAGGGCTCTGCATTTCTAATAATTAAGACCCAAGATGCTGTGACTGTTGCCCTGGCCGCATTTTGTTTCCTGCATGTGTAGCATAATGGCCTGATTTCATTTCCTTGTAATTAAAGTATTTTGAATACTAGTTTGAGTTTTGACCTGAGAGAAGTTATTAGGATAATCTGCCCTTTGCCAGCAAATGGATAGTCCCAGAAATGCAGTTAGTGAAACCTCTGGGTGACAAAGAATGTTCTCTCTCCCTCTCTCCTTTTCTTTCTCCCTCTTTCCCTCTTAGAAAGAATGTTGAGACATCATAGGCCCAGAGTAAGTGTTTATTAATTATTCTAAGAAGTTATCTATGACACTGTTTAAGCCCACTTCTAAACTATCTTTGGCTATCAGACTTACGTATGTGGGTCACTGTCTATCCCTCTAAGTTTAGAAGGGCTCAACTTGTAACAACACAGATCATCAAATTATAAGTTAAATGTTGAAGGTGACTTTATCTGTGCAGGATGTTTTCTTCCAGTTAGGTAGATCTAGATGAAGTTTAAGGATAATTTTTTTTCTGTAGGCACTAGATGTCCTTCAAGGCCCTCTTAATCAATCAATCAATCAGTCTCTCCCAATTAAACCTGAAACACTGGGGACATGTGGGTGGCTCAGTTGGTTAAGTGTTCGACTTCGGCTCAGGTCATGATCTCACGGTTCATGTGTTTATGCCCTGTGTCAGGCTCTCTGCTATCAGCTCACAGTGCACTTGGTATCCTCTGTCCCCCTCTCTCTCTGTCTAACCCCCTTTGTTTAAAAAAATAAACATTAAAAAAATGTGAAATATTGGCCTCAAATATGGCTATCTTCTTGTGCATTTTGTGGGAATCTTTTTGAATCATTTTTGCCTCGATTTTCAGGTTTTCTACCCTAGTCTTGACTCATTAGGTCACAGCTGTGTCTAATGATTTTCCTCTTAGCATAGACCCTAATTTATAGAATATGCAAATACTTTCTAAGCCTTGTGTCCTGAGCTGTAAGACAGCGTTAAGTTCCTAAAAAAAATTTTTTTATATTTATTTTTGAGAGGGAGAGAGACATGGAGCATGAGCAGGGGAGGGGCCGAGAGAGAGGGAGACACAGAATCCGAAGCAGGCTCCAGGTTCCGAGCTGTCAGCCCAGAGCCCGATGCGGGGCTCGAACCCGCAAGCCACGAGATCATGACCTGAGCTGAAGTCAGAGGCTTAAACGACTGAGCCATCTAGGTGCCCAGGACTAGATTGAGTTTAGATGTGACTTGTGGTCATTTGTAGTTTTAGAAGGAATACTGTAATGGAGTCTAGGTTTTTCTCTGCAGGCTTCTTAGTGTTTTCACGGCCATTGTGACATTGTGGCTATTGTTAATTCAGTGTTTTAGTAACTTAGGTGTGATCTTGGTGAGCTCACCTTTGCTGGGCAACCAAGGGGATTGAAAGTAGGCTTGAAGCTAATTGGTTGCTGGTTTAGGAGTAAATGACATTGCTATCCTCAGTAAGCACAAGACACATGCCACATATGTGAGAACATGTAGTGTTTGCTCAATGGCTGGAAGAATGCCCCAATTCAATCTGCATCCTACAGCCCAGAGGAGAGAGATCGAGGTCTGAACACTGGGTATAATTCTGTCTCTGATAGTTACCAGGGTTGTGACCTTGACCAAGTTACTTTTGATGAGGTTTTTGGTTTGTGGGGTTCGGAGCCACCAACCAAGAAATAATTCTTGAAGACGTCTTTGGTGCAAAATGATTTTATTAAGGCACGGAGACAGGACCTATCAGCAGGAAGAGCTTCATAGACTATGGAGTTGGGGGAGGTAAAGTCCTTGGGAAATTTCCAATGAGATTTTCATATGCTAAAGACTCACTGGATTTTGGAGGCCTAGCCATTGTCAAGCTAAGGTTTTCCCTTCAACAAAGCATTAACATTAAGATAGTAAGGAGTTCCTGCACAAATGTTTTCCTCTGCTGCCTCAAGTATCTGTCAATGGGCTGCAGGTTGTAAGGAAATTTAATTTTATCTGCCATTTCCTTCTGCCTTTGTTTCCCACTTCACTTTGATTCTGACGGAAGATCAGAGGTGTGATGATGGTATTGTAGGGAAACCAGATTGGCAGAGCTGGAGTGCCTGTGTTCTCACTGGGTGAGTAAACTTCCCCCTTCCTGCTCTGTCCTAAGTTGGGAGAACCCTTCCTTTTGGCGTGGGACTCTTCCCTCATCCCTTATGCCTGCAGTTCTGTCTCTATCATCTCTTCTTAGCTCAGCCCCTATACGTTCCAGAATTTCAACACTCTGGTACTCAGCCTTTTAAAATCTTCTAGCTCAGGACCCCAAACTATGCCCAGACTCCTCACATGTACATTTAATGCCTTCATAAAGTTTTTTTTTTTTCTGGGGCACCTGGGTGGCTCATTCAGTTAAGCGGCCAGCTCTTGGTTCTGGCTTGGGTCACGATTTCACAGTTCATGACTTCAATCCCCGCGTGGGGCTGAGTGTTGACAGCGCAGAGCCTGCTTGGGATTCTCTTTCTCCCTCTATCTGCCCCTCCCCCACTCTTGCTCTGTCTCAAAATAAAGAAATACGTAAATAAATAAACTTAAAAAAATCTAAAATACATTATTTATGGATTTATGGATTTATTTTGAGACACACACACACACACACACACACACACACACACACACACATACATACACACACACAGATGGAGAGAGAATCCCAAGCAGGCTCTGTGCTGTCAGATGGAGCCTGACTCAGGGCTGTATTCCCACGAACTGTGAGATCATGAGCTGAGCTGAAACCAAGAGTCAGACGCATAACTGGCTGAGCCACCCAGGTACCCCTTGTATTAGAGAAACGTATTTTATTTTTACAGCTTTTGGTACACAACCATATTATCCCTTTCCCTTTTGATGCCCCTGTCTTTCCATTTAATGCCTTTTTTGTTGTAAGGATTATACCTTATCACTGTTCCTTGTAATATTAAGACAGGCCCTTGGAACTTAAAGTATAAATATCTGCTTTCCAGAGCTGAGGGACACCATCTTGGAAATAAGGTAATGTCAAAACTAGGTTTTTTTAAACAGCTTTATAGGGGTATAATTTACACAACATAAAATTCACTGATTTAATTTTAAAATTCATTATCTTTAGAAAATTTACAATCTAATTTTAGAACATTTCCATTTTCCCCAAAAGGTCCCTCCCCAATGCCCATTTGCAGTCCATCTTTTTCCACCCTTAGCCTCAGGCAACCACTAATCTACATTGTTCCCAGCAGCACTAGTCATAATAGCCAAAAAGTGTAAACAATCTAAATGTCCATCAGCTAAAGAATAGATAAAACTTGCTATACGCATACAATAGAATACAATTTAGCAAAAACAAACTGCAAAGACACGAACAAAAAACCAGAATAGGAATACAAGCTACAACATCCTTGGACCTTAAAAAACATTATACACACATTGTATTAAGTAAAAGATGTCAGAAGCAAAATACCATATATTGTAACATTCCATTTTTATGAAATGTTCCAAAACAAGCAAATCTGGAGTAGATTGTTACCACTGATTCCCATTAGGCAAATATACCTCCACTTTTTGCCTTTAGGAATCTAGACTACTTAGGTGTCTTGGGTCCCTGGGGCTAATTCTCTTTTAAAAAAAGAAAACTGTAGTTCATTTACCCTTGCCTAGATTTGCTTTTCTACTTTGTCTGCTGAGGGAGGAAATCCAGAAACCAGGGAAGGAAATGACAGCTTTACTAGTCCCATATAAAAGAGACCCAGCCTTCTCTCCTTTCCTGCATCTTGCCTGACTTCTCAAAGCCCATGTGGGACCCCACTCCAACTTTAAGTTATTGTATTAGAGAATATATAGTGTCTACTGGGACCTGGTAGCAGGCAGGAATGTTTAAATTGGTTGTTTGTTTTAAACATACATAAGCCATTTGTAATACATGATTCTTCTGTTGCTAGAAGGTACATGGCATCTTTTACATATCCCATGATTCAACTTGTGACAACATTCATAGCTCAGAAGGAAAAAAAAAATCAGGGGTTTGTTCATCAGAATCTTTACAGATTCCATATTTTTGGAATTGAATATAATGATGCCATCTTAGCATATTTGAGACTGGCATTGTGGGGAGGGGGATTGGTATGCTAATGCCAGCAAAACAGAAATTAAGACGTTTTAGAAGTGAACATTCAAGGGGTGCCTGGATGGATCATTGGGTTAAGCGTTCCTCTCTTGATTTTGGCTCAGGTCATGATCTCAGAGGTCATGAGATTGTGCCCCACATTGGGCTCTGTGCTCATAGCGAAGAGCCTGCTTGGGATTCTCTCTCTCTCTCTGCCCCTCTCCCACCTTTGTGCGCTTGCTCGCTCTCTCTCTCCAATGAATAAACTTAAAAAAAAAAAAAAAAAAGAGCAGTCAAGTCCATCCTAAACGTCAATGATTATTTTCATGGATACCATATTTCATTTCATTTCATTTCATTTCATTTCATTTCATTTCATTTCATTTCATTTCATTTCATTTCATTTCATGTCCCTTGTTTTCTGTTGATGAAATAATAAGTACTTTAGAGGAAAAGCTGGTAAATAAGAAAGGAAACTGTCCAAAAAAATAAATTTCCATATAAAATTCCTACTATCATGGATACTTGCTAGCATTGTTTTGGTGGATTCCCTTTGTATTTACTTATTTATTTTTGTGTGTGCATATATAAGTGCTTAGATATTTAATTGGGCTCAAACCATATATATACTGTGCTCTGATATTGTCACGTGATATTTTGTTATGAACATTTTCCTCCATGTCATTAAATATTCTTCTGGAAGAAAAAGTTAATGGTCCATAGTAGCCCAACATTTGGGTGTGCCATTGTACCATTCTCCAATTGTTAAGACATTAGTATTGTTTCAGTATTTTTAAAAAACTGTTAAAAGCTGCAGTGAAGATCTTTTTTTTGATTAATTTTATTATTTTTTAAAAAATTTATATCCAAATTAGTTAGCATATAGTGCAACAATTATTTCAGGAGTAGATTCCTTAGTGCCCCTTACCCATTTAGCCCATCCCCCCTCCCACATTCCCTCCAGTAACCCTCTGGTTCTTCTCCATATTTATGAGTCTCTTATGTTTTGTCCCCCTCTCTGTTTTTATATTATTTTTGTTCCCCTTTCCTTATGTCCATCTGTTTTGTCTCTTCAAGTCCTCGTATGAGTGAGGTCATGTGATATTTGTCTTTGACTAATTTCACTTAGCATAATAGCCTTCAGTTCCATCCACGTAGTTCGAAATAGCAAGATTTCGTTCTTTTTGATTGCTGAGTAATATTCCATTTTGTGTGTGTGTGTGTGTGTGTGTGTGTGTGTGTGTGTGTATATATATATATATATATATATATATATATATATACACACCACATCTTTATCCACTCATCCATCGATGGACATTTGGGCTCTTTCCATACTTTGGCTATTGCCAACAGTGCTGCTATAAACATTGGGGTACATGTGTCCCTTCGAAACAGCACACCTGTATCCCTTGGATAAATACCTAGTAGTGCAGTTGCTGGGTCGTAGGGTAGTTCTATTTTTAATTTTTTGAGGAACCTCCATGCTGTTTTCCTGAGTGGTGGCACCAGCTTGCATTCCCACCAACAATGCAAAAGAGATCCTCTTTCTCTGCATCCTTGCCAACATCTGTTGTTGCCTGAGTTGATAATGTGAGCCATTCTGACGAGTGTGAGGTATCTCATTGTGGTTTTGATTTGTAGTTCCCTGATGATGAGTGACGTTGAGCATGTTTTCATGTGTCAGTTGGCCATTTGGATGTCTTCCTTGGAGAAGTGTCTGTTCATGTCTTTTGCCCATTTCTTCACTGGATTCTTTTTTGGGTGTTGAGTTTGATACATTCTTTATAGATTTTGGATGTAACCCTTTATCTGATACATTGTTCGCAAGTATCTTCTCCCATTCTGTCGGTTGCCTTTTAGTTTTGCTGATTGTTTCCTTCGCTGTGTAGAAGCTTTTTATTGTGATGAGGTCCCAGTAGTTCATTTTTGCTTTTGTTTCCCTTGCCTCTGGAGATGTGTTGAGTAAGAAGTTGCTGCAGCCAAGATCACAGAGGTTTTTGCTTGCTTTCTCCTCGAGGATTTCGATGGCTTTCTGTCTTACATTTAGGTGTTTCATCCATATTGAGTTTATTTTTTGTGGATAGTGTAAGAAAGTGGTGAAGGTTTATTCTTCTGCATGTTGCTGTCCAGTTTTCCCAGCACCACTTGCTGAAGAGACTGTCTTTATTCCGTTGGATATTCTTTCCTGCTTTGTCAAAGATTAGTTGGCCATACGTTTGTGGGTCCATTTCTGGGTTCTCTATTCTGTTCCATTGATTTGAGTGTCTGTTCTTGTGCCTGTACCATACTGTCTTGATGATTACAGCTTTGCAATACTGCTTGAAGCCTGGGATTGTGATGCCTCCTGCTTTGGTTTTCTTTTTCAAAATTGCTTTGGCTATTTGGGGTCTTTTCTGGTTTCGTACAAATTTTAGGATCATTTTTTCTAGCTCTGTGAAGAAGGCTGGTGTTATTTTGATAGGGATTGCATTGAATATGTAGTTTGCTTTGGGTAGTATTGACATTTTAACAACATTTGTCCTTCCTATCTGGGAGCATGGAATCTTTTTCCATTTTTTTGTGTCTTCTTCAGTTTCTTTCCTAAGCTTTCTATAGTTGTCAGTGTATAGATTTCTCACCTCTTTGGTTAGATTTTTTCCTAGGTATTTTATGGGTTTTGGTGCAACTGTAAATGGGATCATTTCCTTGATTTCTCTTTCTGTTGCTTCATTGTTGGTGTATAGGAATGGAATCGATTTCTGTGCATTTTATATCCTGCTACTTTGCTGAATTCATGAATCAGTTCTAGCAGTTTTTTGGTGGAATCTTTAAGGTTTTCCATATAAAGTATCATGTCATCTCTGAAGAGTAAAAGTTTGACCTCTTGACCAATTTGGATGCCTTTTATTTTTTTGTGTTGTCTGATTGCAGAGGCTAAGACTTGCAATACTGTGTTGAATAACAATGGCAAGAATGGACATCCCTGTCTTTTTCCTGACCTTAGGGGAAAAGCTCTCAGTTTTTCCCCATTGAGGATGATATTTGTGTTGGGTTGTTCATCTATGGCTTTTATGATCTTGATGTATGATCCCTCTATCCCTACTTTCTTGAGGGTTTTTATCAAGAAAGGATGTTGTATTTTGTCAAATGCTTTCTCTCCATCTGTTGAGAGGATCGTATGGTTCTAGTCCTTTCTTTTATTGATGTGATGAATCATGGTAATTGTTTTGCAGATATTGAACCAGCCCTACATCCCAGGTATAAATCCTGCTGGGTTGTGGTGAATACTTTTTGAAATGTATTGTTGGATCTGGTTGGCTAATATCTTGTTGAGGATTTTTGCATCCATGTTCATCAGGGAAATTGGTCTCTAAGCTCTCCTTTTTAGTGGGGTCTTTGTCTTGTTTTGGAATCAAGGTAATGCTGCCTTCATAGAATGAGTTTGGAAGTTTTCCTTCCATTTCTATTTTTTGGAACAGCTTCAAGAGAATAGGTGCTAACTTTTCCTTAAATGTTTGGTAGAATTCCCCTGGAAATCCATCTGGCCCTGGAGTCTTGTTTTTGGGGAGATTTTTGATTACTAATTTGATTTCCTTACTGGTTATGGGTCTCTTCAAATTTCCTATTTCTTCCTGTTTCAGTTTTGGTAGTGTATATGTTTCTAGGAATTTGTCCATTTCTTCCAGATTGCCCATTTTATTGGCATACAATTGCTCATAATATTCTGTTATTATTGTTTTTATTTCTGCTGTGTTGGTTGTGATCTATCCTCTTTCATTCTTGCTTTTATTTATTTGGGTCCTTTCCTTTTTCTTTTTGATCAAAGTGGCTAGTGTTTTATCAATTTTGTTAATTCTTTCAAAGAACCAGCTTCTGGTTTCATTGATCTATTCTAATGGGTTTTTTTGTTGTTGTTGTTGTTTTGTTTTGTTTTTGGTTTCGATAGCATTAATTTCTGCTCTCGTCTTTATTATTTCCTATCTTCTAATGTTTTTGGGTTTATTTGCTGTTATTTTTCCAGCTCTTTAAGTCCTAAGGTTAGGTTGTGTATCTGAGATCTTTCTTCCTTCTTTAGGAATGCCTGGATGACTCTTATGACTGCCTTTGCTGCATCCCAGAGGGTTGGCTGTGGTGTTACCATTTTCATTGGCTTACATAAACTTTTTAACTTCCTAACTTTAACTTCTTTGTTAACCCATTCATTCTTTAGTAGGATGTTCTTCAGTCTCCAAGTATTTGTTGCCTTTCCAAATTTTTTCTTGTGGTTGATTTTGAGTTTCATAGCGTTATAGTCTGAAAATATGCACGGTATGATCACAATCTTTTTGTACTTGCAGAGGGCTGATTTGTGTCCTATTATGTGGTCTATTCTGGAGAACATTCCATGTGTACTGGAGAAGAATGTATATTCTGCTGCTTTAGGATGAAATGCTCTGAATATATCTGTTAAGTCCGTCTGGTCCAGTGTGTCATTCAAAGCCATTGTTTCCTTGTTGATTCTTTGATTATATGATCTGCCCATTGCTTTGAGTGGGGTGTTGATATCTCCTACTATTATGGTATTACTATCAATGAGTTTCTTTATGTTTGTGATTAATTGATTTATATATTTGGGTGCTTCCACATTTGACGCACAAGTGTTTACACTTGTTCGGTCTTCTTGGTAGATAGACCCCTTGATTATGTTATAATGCCCTTCTGCATCTCTTGATACAGTCTTTATTTTAAAGTCTAGATTGTCTGATATAAGTACGGCTACTCTAGCTTTCTTTTGTCGACCAGTAACATGATAGATGCCTCACCATCCCCTTATTTTCAATTTCAAGGTGTCTGTAGGTAAAATTGGGTCTCTTTTAAACAGCATATAGATGGATCTTGTTTTCTTATCCATTCTGTTACCCTTTAGTCTTTTGATTGGAGCATTGAGTCCATTGACGTTTAGAGTGAGTACTGAAAGATATGATTTTATTGACATTATGTTGCCTGTAGAGTTGGAGTTTCTGGTGGTTTTCTTTGGTCTTTCCTAGTCTTTGTTGCTTTTGGTCTTTATGTATTTTTTTATGTGTCCTTTTTTTTTTTTTTTTAATCTTTTCTCCCCTCAGAGAGTCCCCCTTAAAATTTCTTCCAGGGCTGGTTTAGTGGTCACAAACTCCTTTAATTTTTGTTTGTCTGGGAAACTTTTAATCTCCTTCTATTTTAAGTGACAGCCTTGCTGGATAAAGGATTCTTGGCTGCATATTTTTCTGATTCAGCCCATTGAATACATCTTGCCACTCCTTTCTGGCCTGCCAAGTTTTTGTGGATAGGTCTGCTGCAAACCTCTTCTGTCTTCCCTTGTAGGTTAAGGACTTTTTTTCCCTTGCTGCTTTCATGATTCTTTCCTTCCTGAGTATTTTGTGAATTTAACTATGATATGCCTTGTTGATGGTCGGTTTTTGTTGAATCTAATGGGAATCCTCTGTGTTTCCTGGATTTTGATGTCTGTGTCTTTCCCGAAGTTAGGAAAGTTTTCTGCTATGATTTGCTCACATAACCCTTCTACCTCTATTTCTCTCTCTTCTTCTTCTGGGACCCCTATGATTCTGATGTTGTTCCTTTTTAATGAGTCACTGATTTCTCTAATTTTTAAATCATGCTCTTTTGCCTTCATCTCCCTCTTTTTTTCTGCTTCATTATTCTCTATAAGTTTGTCCTCTATATCACTGATTCTCTGTTCTGCCTCATCCATCCTTGCCACCGTGGCATCCATCTGTGATTGCAGCTCAGTTATAGCGTTTTTTATTTCATCCTAACTCGTTTTTACTTCTTTTATCTCCACAGAAAGGGATTCTAATCTATTTTCATCTCCAGCTAGTATTCTTATTATCATGATTCTAAATTCTGGTTCAGACATCTTGCTTATATCTGTGTTGGTTAAATCCCTGGCTGTTGTTTCTTCCTGCTCTTTCTTTTGGGGTGAATTCCTTTGTTTCATCATTTTGAAGGGAGAAAAGGAATTGAGGTAGAAAAAAATGAAATTAAAACAAATTTAAAAAAAGTAAAATAAAAAAAGTAAACACACACACACACACACAAATCGAATAAATGATGCTATATGCTAGGTGTGTTTTGGTCTGGGTGTTGAAAGCGGCTTGATAGATGAGAGACAAAAGGGGAAGTGGGAAGAAAAAGAAAAGGAAATCGTTTGAAAATTTGAAAAAAATGAATACATTGAAGTAGACTAAAATTAAATGATGGAAGTAAAATAGAATTGAAAAAATTTACACAAAAGTAAAGAATATAATAGAGAAAATTGAAAAATATTTTTTTTTTTTAAATTTTTTTTTTCAACGTTTATTTATTTTTGGGACAGAGAGAGACAGAGCATGAACGGGGGAGGGGCAGAGAGAGAGGGAGACACAGAATCGGAAACAGGCTCCAGGCTCTGAGCCATCAGCCCAGAGCCCGACGCGGGGCTCGAACTCACGGACCGCGAGATCGTGACCTGGCTGAAGTCGGACGCTTAACCGACTGCGCCACCCAGGCGCCCCGAAAAATATTTTTAATAAAAATTAAAAGTAAAGAATTTTTTCTCTTTCTGTATTCAAGAAAAAGAAAAGAAGTGAAAAAGAGAAGAAAAAAAGAAAATTGAATAGATGGACCTGCTAACAGATTGAAATACGACTGAAATTACTTCATTTGCCTATAGAAGTCGGAGTATGAAGTGCTTTATAGTCCATAAATTAAGCAGGTTTTGTTCTTGAAGAGTGAGGTTGGCACAATTGGGCCGGACTCAGTGTAACAGCTCCTTTCTCCACTACATGGCGCTGCTAGCCTACTGGGGTGGATTGTTGTGGCACTCATAGGTGTGTTATGCGCATGTGTAGGAGCGGTGAAAATGGTGCCACCCAGGTACCCAGTCTCTAGTATCAGAACTCTGTGCTCTGCTCGACCAGCAATCACGCAGCCGTCCTTTGTCTTCAGCTTTTGTCCCCTGCCTGCTTTTCCACTGTCCATGACCAAGCCCCAGGTAGTACCTCTCTCCTGAGTTTTGTCTCAGATATGGCTGTTTTCCCTGGTCCCTTACTTCTGAGGGACTGTGGCTTTGACTCATTCTGCTCCTCTGTGGAGGGTCTCACTGAGCAATGGCCAAATGCTGGCTGCACCTGGGAACGCTTGTGGGACTGTGCTTCTGCCGATGCCCAGAGACTGTGGCCAGGTTCCAGCCTGTCCCAGAAAAAGTTCATGAGATAGTGTAGCAACAGCGTTTCAGGGATTATGGAAAATCAAAACACACATCTGGAACCAGGCTTCACCCTTAATGACCTTGTTCCGGCACCAGAGAATGTGGCCATTCTCTGGGGTCTGCTGGGACCAGGTGGCCTCAACATTCCCTACCAAATCCTCTTCCAGCAGTGGAACCACTTTTCCCCATGTGGCCCAAGAATCTCCTGTACCCCACTCTGCTCCTAGAGATTGCCCTTCCCACCAGAGCGCCACCAGGTATCAAGGTGCGGAGTTTTACTTTGTGCTCCCCTTGTTTACAGTCTTAATGGAATTTAAACCCTCTCCTTTCTCCCTTTTTAGTTTAGACCCTTCAGCTGTTTCCAATTTTCCACTTTCTCTCCAGCTGCGTTTGGGGAGGGGTGCTTTTCCAGTACTCCCCCCACCCCCCATCTCTGTCCTCTCTCTCCCCACAAAAGCAGCTCCTTGCCCTCCGTGGCTTCTCTCTCCCCAAGTTCACCTCTCTGCGCAGCGTACCTGCTGAATTTTGTGGTTCAGGTTGTGCCGATTGTTGCGTTAATCCTCAGATCAGTTTTCTAGGTGTTTAGTGTTGATCGTTAGTGGATGGTTCAGTGGATGGTTTAGTTTTGGTCTGGCTGTATTTCATGGATGCGGGACACACAAAAACTTCCATGATGTTCTGCCATCTTGGTTCCCTCTTCCTGCAGTGAAGATCTTTGAACAGAGATCTTTGAGCACATGTCTCTTTACTTTGGACAAACTTTTAAAAGTAAAATAATGGTCTAAAGATCTAGACATTATAAAGGATTGGAGTTGTCATGGTTGTTCTCTGAATGCTCTCCTTTTTTGAGATTTTATTTTTAGGTAACCTGTACCCCCAACATGCACTTCAAACTTAAAACTCCGAGGTCAAGAGTTGCATGCTGTACTTACTGAGCCAGCCAGGCGCCCCTGGATTGGCACTGTTGATTTCTTTACCTTATTGAGTATTAGATAGTTATTTGCTCTCATAAGCAATGAATAAGAACTGCCTTAGCATATATAAATGGGTTGACCATTGATAGGCGAGGGAAAGAGTGGTCCACGGATCTTCATTCAGAAAGATAATAGGAAAACCTTTTTATTTCCAAGTGGTGTGGACTATCACTCATGGGAGCATACATATCATAAAGTAATTAAAACACACCTCCTCCTACTTAAAAATTTCTGCAACCATTATGAATAATGCCATTTAGAACATCCCAATGGACCAGACATTGTAATCAGCATCCCTACAGAAGATCCGTTTCATCTGGCTCTTCCAATGCCAGTGTGGAGATGTACATGGTGCTTGGTAGTAATGACTGTGCCTTTGCTTCTTTGGTTTGTAGTTCTGGATTTTGCTGTAGGTTTCTCCTGGGACCCTACCTGTGGTCTTTATGTTCATCCTGTGATGCTCTCCCAGCTCCCTAATAATATTCATAGGGAGTCTTTTCAAGAAGGTCTAGGAATCTTCCTTTTCCTCTCCATCCATGAAATGTTCTTCCAGGTGAATCATTTTCCTTATACGGCTTCAACATGTGTTACTTTTTTGAGATAAGCTCTAGTCCACATTTTCAGGGAACATGTCTTTGTGGGATTTTTTTCTTTTTTTTGTTTTTTAATTTTTTAGTACAACATTCTTCTGTGTTCTAAAGTTAAACTTCAGAAGTGTCAGACAATTACTAAATTTTCCCCTACTGGAGTGTCATGTGTTAATACCCTCTGAATATTATTAAAATAAAGTTAGCTGTTAATTTCCAGGCAGTGTTTGTCCACGTTGCACTCACTATAGGATGGATTAATGGCTGACTAGATGGACAGATTGTTAGATGGGAGGTAGATGGATGAATGGTACTTTTCAGGTCCCAGTACCTAGGGCCCACTTTAGACACCAAGAAGAAAATAATTATTTGAAAGTATTAATTAATGCCACTGCCAGTTCCCTGGCACTTGAATTTTAATCAGAGTTTTAGTAATATTTATCCTCAAAAATCATTACTTTACTTGGCTTACCCATTAGGGTTAGGCTTGGACAAAGCCTAAACTGTTATGTCACATACAGCTACAATTTGCTGTTAATTCTAGTGGAAATGATAGGCTTGCTATTGGTATGAAAATCTAATGTATCATAAAGTGTCAAATATCAAGTGAAGTGAGTGATTAGCTCCAATTAGGAGCTTTTAATGATTAAGAATATAGTATATTATGAATGGTCCATGAATTTAAGGCAATATACATATCTCTCTTTCTGTAGACCAGAACTTTCACTCTTTGAGATGAAGAATCATTCATGTAGCATTGCAACAGAATGGCTATAGAAGAGGACCCTAGAGTCAGTTGTGCAAGTTTTAATGATAAGTCTGCCATTTGATGATTGTGTGACAATGCAGCGTTGTTTTCTCTTCCCATCAGTAAATATCCTAACACTTGAAAGGTGGTAGTGCTGTGAGGATTAAAGAAAACACATTCGTAAGTGATTAATATAGTGCCTGTCATATAAGAAATGTTAATAAGTGTCAGGAGGTCATGTGTTATCATGTGTAATTATCATTGTCATTATTATTATTAGGTAGTGGAGTTGGGGATGGAATAGAAGGCAAGCACTCAGGATATATGGTGGCTTTGTTAGTTTCCTACTGATGCTCTATCAGATGATCACAGAGTTGGTGACTTAACAACAGAAATTTATTCTCTCACTCTTCTAGATGACACAACTCCAAAATCAGCATCATGGATCATACACAGTCAAGGTATTGGCAGGGCCTCTGGAGGTTCTGGGGGAGCATCTTTTCCTTTTTCCAGTTTCTGGTGGCTGCTGGTGTTCATTGGCTTATGGCCTTGTCCTTACAGTTTATGCCTTTTTCACATCACCCTCTTCTGAGTGTGTCACATCTCCCTCTGTCTCTCTCTCCTAAGGACTCTTGTCTTGGATTTAGGACCCACCCAGATAATCCAGGATGATCTCCCCAACTGAAGATCCTTAACTTAATTACATCTGCAAAGACTCTTTTTCCTTATAAGGTAACATTTACAGGTTACAGGGTTAGGACCTGATATCTTTGGGTGGCCTGTATTCAGCCTAATATAGTATAGGTTGGAAATGACGCTTGATTTTCCATGGGGCAGGGATATAGGTCATCCCAGAGGTTTTATCATGTTGTCTATAAAACAAATGTCAGTATCAGTAGGGACGTTTTGTGAATGGTGCTTTTGTTTTCTGCAAACTCACTGCTCCCTTCTCCTTTAATATTTGAGTAAAGCTTATTTTATGAATAAAAATGCCTGCAGCAAAAAGCTCTTACTGATCATCTGTGGATCAATATGTAATATTTATGTTTCACTGAATCTTCACACTATATTTCAGGTTTTGCTCCTCTGTCAATTTTGAAATGATCTGTGCTAATTCCATCTCAGAACGACCTGGGTCTTCTCTACTGACTGAATTTTTTCTTCTCATTCCGTGAAAAGTCTTTCTTATCACCCCAGGGGTTACTGAAGGATGTTTTTTCACTGATGAGGCCTAGTGTGGTTAGTCATTGATACATTTGTTGTAAAAAATTCTTTTTCCATTGTAGTCCAAACTTAAATTTCCCTAGTGTTCATTTACTTCCTCTATTTTTGAGTGCACTTAAAAATACATTTGCAGTCATGATTGCCTGGGTAAGTTATAAATCCTAGATATTAGAATTTTTATGCTTTAGAAATAATAAATGAGGGCTTACCAATTAAAGATAAAAAATTACTTTGCTGAGGATAGTAGAATATTTTATCAGTATTATTAAAATTTAAGGGCAGCTGAAATGCCACAGGAATCTTTGTACAACATTTTAGTTTAAAAAGTTGGCTTAGGGATAACTTAAGTTCTTTTCTTCAATTTTACATCAAACAGGATATTATATAAATTACAAAAAAAAAGCGTAGAACTCTTGTTGCACTGATTCAAATACAGAGCTATGTGGTTTTCCCTTTATAGTTAGAAATTCTTTGTGTATTTTGGGTTCCTAATAATCTAGTTTTCACTTTCTCACACTAATGTTAATGTCACACATGTATAAGTAGTCTAATGTAATTTATTATAAAACAAAAGATTTTAAAAACAATTATTTTATCTATACATATGTCTGCTACTTATATGGGAATATAGTTTGTAGATGATGACAATAGGTTTTTCATTCTGATTTTTGTTTTTCTTTTTTCTTTATTATTATTATTATTATTATTATTATTATTATTATTATTATTTTAGTCCATTATTCTTAACAGCTCTCTGGTGTTCTGGTTTATTCTCTGTGGGTCATTGTGACTTCTTTGCAAAATCACAATTTTCCATAGCTTTATAAATAACCTCTCTGGAAATTGATGATTTCTAGAGAATAACCTGGAATACGAGGTTGGCACTAAAAAAATAAAATAAAAGATTGCCTTTTCAGAAGATGATCCTATTAGGAGAAGCAGAATTCTGTATCTTGCACAAACAAATTGATACCTAAGTAGTGTGCATTTTTAAGCAGTCATTTGTGAAATGATGTGGACTTAATGGCAGATTAAAACAACTACCCGCTGGGCTGTTTCAAAAAACAAAACCTTGCAATTAAGATAGATCCATGAGAATGTGAAATCAATCCACCATAACACTGAGCACCTTCTATATGAAGGACACTCTGCCGCTGACTGGATGGTGGAGGGAAGAGAGGAGTTGGAAACCATCCCAATGGGAGCTCTTGTGCCCATAAAGCCAACTTCCGACAGCATCTGGAGGGAGACGTGCTTGGTTGTCACCACTTCGGGAGGGTACTGCTGACATCTAGTGGGTGGAGACCAGAGATGCTGTTAAGGATAGTACAAGGCACAGGACAACCCTTAGGACACAGAATTATCTGGTCCCAAATGTGACTAGTTTTGAGGTTACAAAACCCTGATCCAGAGAAAGGGGGAAAGAGCACATAGAGTTTTGATGTTTCAAGCTGGTCATAATAATGCCCAGCAGATTTATAGGGGTTCATAGGAGAGGATTCTTGTAGGTTACTTAGGGTGGGATATGGGGTCAGAGCTCAGAAGCTAGGCAGAGAGCATGAGGGCATTTCACAAAGAGAAATGGCAACACAAAGATGGTATTCATAATTTTAAAAAATTTTTATTTGTTTTTGAGAGGGAGACAGAGTGTGAGTGGGGGAGGGGAAGAAAGAGGGAGAGACACAGAATTGGAAGCAGGCTCCAGACTCTGAGCTGTCAGCACAGAACCTGATCCAGGGCTCGAACTCCATAACCTTGAGATCATGACCTGAGCCAAAGTCAGACGCTTAACCGACTGACCCACCGAGGCGCCCTGGTATTCCTAATTCTTAGTGATGACTGCTGCACACACTCAGATGAGTTAGGATGAATGTCTGACCAGTTAGAACAAACACACACCTTCATATGTAGTTGTGCTTACAGACCTTGTATCAGCCTCGGGACACCTACTCTTTGTCTGGGTTCAGTCAAAAGTCCAATCTTGTTAGAACTAATTTTGGAGTAAACTGGAATGGGTTTATCTTTTTGAGGCTCTTGAATAAGAATTTTCAACTTGATCAGGTAGGCAGAATGGGCTATGAGACCATAAAAAAAAAAACTTTTGAATTAAGGATTTTCTGAGAAAGTTCTTTTTCACTCCACTTTCACCCTTCTTTTCAGTTTGTTTTTAGAAAGATGTTAAGTGTCTAATTGAATCTTCTCATAGGGATGTTCCCTGGAAGTTATTGGGCAGAACCTCATGACATGGCTTTTCATGGTATCTCTCCTGAAAATATTGGATATTTCTAATAGCAGTTATTGGTGGTGGCAAGGCAGGAGAAAGATGTGATGATGATGGCAGTATGTTAAGGAGTCTAATTTGGCAGCAATATGCAGAATGATTTGGAATGAGAAGAAACAAGAAAGGAATACTTTGTATTTTTTTATTAAAATTTTTTTTAAACTTTTTATTTTGATTCCAGCTAGTTAACATGCAGTGTTACATTAGTTATAGATATACAATATAGTGATTCAACAATTCCATACATCACCTGGTGCTCTCATCACAAGTGTACTCCCTAATCCTCATCATCTATTTAGCCCTTCCCTCCCCACCTCTCCTCCAATAGCCATCATTTTGTTCTCTATAGTTAAGAGTCAGTTTCTTGCCTTGTCTCCCTTTTTTCCCCTTTGTTCATTTATTGTGTTTCTTAAATTCCACATATGAGTGAAATCATATGGTATTTTTCTCTGAGTGACTTGTTTTACTTAGCATTATATTCTCTAGGTCCATCCATCTTGTTGCAAATGGCAAGATTTCATTCTTCCTTTTTTAATATTTTATTTTTTAAAGTAATCTCTACACTCACTGTGGGGTACAAACTTACAGTCCCAAGATTGAGTCTCATGCTCTACCAACTGAGCACCCAGGCACCCCAAGACTTTGTCCATTTTTATGGCTGAATAATATTCCATTGTGTGTATATACCACCTCGTCTTTATCCCTTCATCTGTCAGTGGACATTGGGCTGCTTCCATATCTTGGCTATTGTAGATAATGCTGCTATAAACATTGGCGTATATGTATCCTTCTGAATTAGTGTTTTTGCATTTTTGGGGGTGAATATCCAGTAGTGCAATTGCTGGATCATAGGGTAGTTTTGTTTTGTTTTTGTTTTTTAACTTTTTGAGGAAACTCCCTATAGTTTTCCACAGTGGCTGCACCAGTTTGCATTCCCACCAACAGTGGAAGGGGGTTCCTTTTTCCTCCTCATCCTCACCATCACCTGTTGTATTTCGTATTGTTAATTTTAGCCATTCTGACAGGTGTGAGGAGGTATCTCATCATGGTTTTGATTTGTATTTCCCTGATGATGAGTCATATTGTGCATCTTGTTGTGTGTCTATTAGCCATCTGTATGTCTTCTTTGGAGAAGTGTCTGTTCGTGTCTTCTGCCTGTTTTAAATTGGATTATTTGCTTTAGGGGTGTTGAGTTTTGTAAGTTATTTATATATATTGGGTACTAAGCTTTTATCATATATGCCCTTTGCAGATATCCTCTGCCATTCTGCTGGTTGCCTTTTAGTTTTGTTGATTGTTTCATTTTCTGTGCAGAAACTTATAATTTTTTTAAGTTTATTTATTTATTTTACACAATCTGTGTACCCAAATTGGGTCTTGAACTCACGACCCCAAGATCAAGAGTCACATGCTCATTCAACTAAGCCAGCCAGGCACCTCTGAAGCTTTTTATATTGATGTAGTCCCAGTGATTTATTTTTCCTTTTGTTTCCCTTAGCCCAGGGGACCTATCTAGAAAAAAGTTATTATGGCTGATGTCAGAGAAGTTACTACCTGTGCTCTTTTCTAGGATTTTTATAGTTTCAAGTCCTATATTTAGGTCTTTACTCCATTTTGAAGTTATTTTTGTGTATGGTGTAAGAAAGAAGAAAGGAAGACTTTTTAAAGACTTTTTAAATTGTTTGGGACCAAGCAGTGGGGTTAGAAGTTAAGTGCCATATGCTGGGGGGTGTGATTATTAAAGAATTTGTATAATCAAATCTCTCATCTTCTAGTAAATGATTTGATAAAAAGGGGATAAATGCATAAATTGATTGAAATAATTCATGTAACATACCTGACCTAGGGGAAGAATGATTTTGAAATTGAGAGACTTTTGGTAAGGGCATGATTATTAAAAAATCAGTAAAATCTATTTCTCATCTTACTTCATTGATGTGATACAAAGGTATTTAATGTATGGATTCATTGGAATTACTCACATAGAATACTTGGACCAGTGAAGGAGTGGTTTTCAACCACTATCTGGTATATTCCAGTTCTGCCAATAATTAGATGGCAGAAATTAACCTGTGAATTCTTCGTTATCAGGAAGATCATAAATTTCATGTACCTCCAGAGCTTATGCTCTAAGGATTATATGAGGCAATGCATGTAAATCATTGAGAACATTGCCTGGAATCTTGTAAGTACTCAACAAATGAATATAATAAATCTTAAAATGTTTATCCAATATGTGGAGTCAAATAGAGAACTCAAAGTTAACCTTGAGATGTTGAATATTTGTCACTGAAGTAATAAAGGTGTATTAAGGAAGTCAGATGAGAAGCCAAATTCTGACGTGAGAGATGGAGTCAAGTTAGTTTTACATGCCCAGAGCTTGAGATAAAGATAGCACACAGCAAGGGCGATGGGTGGCTCAGTCAGTTGAATGTCCTGCTCTTGATTTCGGCTCAGGTCATGATCCCAGGCTTGTAGGATTGAGCCTTGCAGCAGGCTCTATGCTGAGCTTGGAGCTTGCTTGAGATTATCTCTCTCCCTTTGCCCCTCTCCCCTGCTCGGTAGCTCGCTTGCTCTCTTCCTCTTTCCCTCTAAAATAATACTAATGAAAAACATAGTACCTGCCAGAGCAAATGCTTCATGGGTGTTTGGAGGGTATAGCTAGTATCTGAGAAACCAAGGCAGGGTATGCTGGTTTGGAAATCTGTGTAGAGTGAGACTTTGAATCAGGAAGTGTGGCAGAAAGTTTCTGTGTTAGCTCTTCTAGTTTCTATTATTTATTGTTCGCTCTTCTAACCTCCTTTGGGCCTAGGAGAGGCCATGATACACGGTTCCAACCAATGAAATCGTATCAGCTATTGCCAACATAATGCTGTGTAACAAATCAAACAAAGGCACAGTGCCTCATGTAAGTATTTATTTCTTACTCTTGGATCTGTGGTCTGTAGCAATATGAGTGTAATTTGGCTGGTCCAGACTGTATTGCAGACTCCAGGGTACAGGTTGAGTCTGAATCTTCCCAAGATGTCTTTCACTTTCTTTGGACTAGAGACTTCATGGGGTGTGTTCTTCTTGTGGTGAATTGTGTAAGGACAAAAAGTGCCAGGCCAAGTGTAAAAAGCACATTTTCCTAACATTCCACTGACCAAAGCAAGTTGTATGGCCAAACCCACAGTCAGTCATCAGCATGCCCACCATGAAGCCATGGGAGGGGTGTGATTTTTAATAGTGCTACAGGGGAAAGAGAAGTCAGGGCCAGTGATTCACTCTTCTACAGAGACAAAAGAAAATCTGACGGACACAGGGATTTTCGAGAAAGCTGGTATATTTATGAAAAAAAAAGACAGGAAGGCCTGCCTTCTTCCTGCTTCCCGTGTGGACTTGCTGACTAGTGCTGGGATATCCTTCTTGTGGTCATGACGAAAAGGCTGAGAGCTCTGTGGAAACACAGTCTTGATAGTGTCTAGCTTTTGAGGGAAGGGCAGAAACTGCCTGCCTACTGATTCATTGATAGTTAAACCCTTAAGTCATGTTTTCAGGTGAAGAGCGAAAAGCAATGCTAATGACACAGTGAAGGTATGAGAAAACAGCAGAAACTTAAGCCGATCCTTGGGTTTTACCCACATTTGGAGTATGAAAGAGGCATGGTACCTAGCATGTAATGTATACTCAGAAATGTTTGTTGTCTTGAATTGATTTGAAGGAGTCAGACAGGCTATGTTCCCTGCTACTCCTTGTATCTTTTATTCCACTGCCAGGCCATTCTCCTTTGCTCACATCCCACAGAAACCTGTATCACCACTAGCATAATAATGATACTTTATTATCATGATCTGAAATCCTAGGGTTGATATCCAGCTGTTCTAAACAGAGCAGGTTTCTGTGAAAGAGGTTCACTTAGGAGTAAGCATGACAGTATTCAAACTACTGCCACCCAGGGAGAAAGTCTTTATTTGCCATTTTTTCTACTTGTCAGTCTCATGAGAGGTATGGGCTCATTATTTTCTACTTCCTTCATCTTCTACCCTATTCACAAAGAGAAAAGTTTGTGTTATTAAAGGATGGTCTGATGTTGGTGAGTAAATTCTTTCCTCCTCAGTCCTTTTACAGTTAGATTCTTATGTGAATGTGATTTCCATCTCATGCAATTTGGAGTAATTGCATGCAATATTAAATTGCAGGACTGTCTTTGAAATCGAAGGCAATGAAAACATAAGTAACACCTTTTTTTGGAGTAGGTAGCTTTTTTGACTCTCATTGCTTATAAGAATGCTAACAGTTACTGCATTTGTACTTATTGTTGTATATTGCTCATTTTTATGAATGAAACATAACAAATGAGGATCTATGGCACAGAAGTCTTCTTGGAGAGGGTCATAACCAAGAGACAACCAAACTGCCCTAAGTTAGTCTTTTTGATGCTGTTTTTATCAGACAAATAATGAGCACATCCCCAGCTTGTCTGTTGGCACCAGACCTCTTTGAGATTTTTTTCAGAAACTCCTGTCCTTTAGGACTAACATCTGGGTTTTCTGCGGAAAATTGTTGACATGCTGTGGAATAGAAACTTCAAATTTTAGGATTTCACTTCCCAGTAAAATTTAATAAACATAAGAGAGGCTCTCACAGGCTTATAGACATTTAGTTTTTCCAGAGAAAAATAGATATTTATCATCATGATAATTTTACAAAAGAAAGTAAATTTAAGCCATGTATAATAGGGAAATCACAGTTGGGTATCTATGTTGGGATAACAGAGTTGGGACTTTGATCCAACTCTTAGGGGTTTATTTGAACTTTCCCCTTTACTTATTTGGAACTTCTTTCTCTGACAGCAAGAAACTTGATTCACATTCTTTGCAATATATTTATTTGTTCACTACTAGAATTCAAATAAAGTAGTTTCTGAATTGCTGACCTGCACCCCTGGGATAAACAAATATATGAACTACCATGTTCGTACAGTTCCTTTTGTCTAAATATCCAGTCAGAGCAGTTTCCCAAAGCTCCATAGGCTAACTCCTTTCTTCCTGATGCTTTTCAGTGTGAGTATGTGATTCAATGGTAGCATCATTAAATTTGTCATAGTTTGCATTTTTTTAAATGTTTATTTTTGAGAGAGAGACAGAGCATGCAGGGGAGTGGCCGAGAGACAGATGATCTGAAACAGGCTCTGTGCTGACAGCACAGAGCCTTACGTGGGGCTCAGACTCATGAACCATGAGATCATGACCTCAGCTGAAACCAAGAGTTGGATGCTTAATCAACTGAGCCACCCAGGCACCCCATCTTTATTTCTTTTTTAATTTCCTCCCCATCCTTGTTGATTTTTTAAGAAAATCTGCAAACAGTAAAGTTCACTCTTTGTTGTTTATAGTTTTAGAGATTTTGGCAAATGCATGAAGTTATGTATCCACTGGCATGGTACCACGGAGCACACTCCCACCATTCTCAAACTGCCTTTGTGGGCAACCACTAACGTGTTTCCATCTCTCTGAGTATTTCCACATATTTTGCCTTAGCTGTAAATAATATTTCCTGTTAAAAAGTTAATTGCTTTGTAAATTTTGATTTCTTACTTAGAAGAAATGATTATTCAGATGCATGCTACCAACATGAGTCATCGCATTTTGCTGTGAATCTCATAATAATATCAATTACTGCAGCTCTGGGCACACACATGTGTGTGTCAGGCACTGTGCAGGGCCTATTTATGGACACTTTCAATGAATCTTCATACTCATCCATTCTGTTAGATACAACTAGTTCCATTTTACAGATGGGAAAGATCAAGGTCCAGAGAGGGTCCGTGACTTGCTCAAGTTTGCTTATCTGGAAATGAAGTCATTATTTCAATCTAGGCAGTCAAACTGTTTTTGCTGACCTTTCCCTCACTACACTATCCTGCCTCATCACACAGAAATTCATGCTTACTGAATATGTACCTGGCACATGCTAAATGTTGGGTCCCAAACAGTCACATTCATTGTGTCATTTAATCCCCACAGCGGTCCCTTGATGTAAGCATTCCATTTATCCCCATTTTGCAGAGAAGATAGAGACAGAGAAGGTTGATGTTGCCGTGCTGAGGCCACACAGCTGGCTAAGTGATGGTTTTGTTTCAGTTCCGACTCTGAGTTACTGCAAAGTTGGCTCACCCCTAATTACTGCCTTTCTGAATCAGGTTTGGACTTTGAGAATTAAAATGGATGGTGTGCCAGCATAGGTGGCAATGAATGAAAAAATGCCACTAATGATTTAATAGAGGTAAGGAGCTAGAAGTTCAGGCAGTGGACTCGAGTACCTACCATTAGTCGCCATCTCTAGCCAGGAGAATGATTGGCAGAAATGCAAACCATGTGGCCAACAGGAATCTTGGGAGGTAACTGTGTGCATGTAACAGAGCATTTTGGCGTGTGGATTCATGATGAGAGAAGATAAAAGGCAGGGATGCTATGTGTGGATCAGCTTTCCTGCTCCATTCCCCAGCTGGATAGCACCCCCTAACGTCTTCTTCTCTGTGGTTTGCTGGAATTCTCATGGGTCATGAAGGATATGAATATATAGGTTCCTGGCATTTCAGCAACTTCGGATGCTTATTTGGCTGTGTTCTCACTGTGTGACCTTGGTCACATCATATCAGATTTCTGTCTGCACCCCACTTCCTTTATCTATGAAGTCTGTTCTCCTCTATCCATGCTACCATTTCCGTGATGCTCCAGCAAGAGCAGAAATGCCTTGTAGAGTATGTCCACAGTGATAGGATGCCTCTCTGGGCTTTCTTAGGGTCTCCTACCCTTCGCTCCCAGCTTTGGGATGATATGTGACTTCCAAAGTGCTTGTTCACTGGCATAGAGGCCTGGTTCTGATGTTCTCTTGCTTCACACACTCCCATGACCCCAAGTACCTTTTTAGTGAGCTGAATAGAATGGCACTGGATTTCCTTTGAAAGGAAACAGACCCTGGGATTCCTGACCTTTTTTTCTTCTCTTTTGCGTTTTTATTGAGGTAAAAGTCAACATATAAAATTAACCACTAACCATTATAAAATATACATTTCAGTGGTATTTAGTGCATTCACAGTGTTGTACAACCATGACCACTCTCTAATTCTAAGGCATTTTCATAGGGACGCCTGGCTGGCTCAGTCAGCAGAACACATGACTCTTATCTCAGGGTCATGAGTTATGAGTTTAATCCCCATGTTGGGCACAGAGCCCACTTAAAAAAAAGACATTTTTACCACACCAAAAGAAAACCTGTTCCCGTTATGTAGGCACTCCTCTTTCGTCTTTCTTTCCAGCCTCTAGCAACCACTAATCTGCCTTCTATCTGTGGATTTTCTTATTCTGGACATATAAAAAGAATCATCAGTATGTAGCCTTTTGTGTCTGGCTTATTTCACTCAACATCATGTTTTTGGAGTTCGCTTACCTTGTAGCGTGTACCAATTTTTGTTCCTTTTTATGGGTGAATAGTATTCCATAACCATGGACAGATTACATTTTGTTTACTCATCAATGTATGGATGTTGTGTTGTGTACATTTCTTGGCTCCTGTGTGTAAGGATTTCAACGGTAGAATACAACAGTAGAAACAACAGTAGAATACAGTTTGTTTGAAGTTGTCTGTTTCCAGTTTTTTTAGGTATTTACCTAGGAGTGGAATTGCTTTGTCATGTGGTAATTCTGTGTGTGACTTACTGGGGAACCACCGAACTGTCTCCCACAGTGGCTGCGCCATTTTCTATTCCCATCAGCAGTGTTCAAGTTTCTTGATAAGCTTGTTCCTCATGTTGTGCTTTCCAAGGGAGGAAATTAGGAAGGTGAATGACAGCTTCCCTTCCCTTTTCTCCAGCCATCGTGCTGGATTCCATTCCATTTTCGTGGAATCTTGGGCAGATCATATTATTTGCCTGAGCCTCAGTTCCCACATATGTGGGATAGGTAGAATTGTGTGCCTGCATCATGTGTTGTTTTTGTTTGTTTGTTTGTTTGGTGAGGATTATCTAAGTAATTCATCTTGGTTCAATAAATACTAGCTGCTTATAATGAGGATGATGAGGATGATGATTTGTTATCATTTTGCCTTTCCTTTTCAGCCTCTTTTCCTCTCTTGCAGCCACTGTGCTCATGGCTCTGACTTTAGATGGCTGAGTGCCCTTTCTGTATAGCTCACTGCTGTCTTTGTCAGTCTTGTGGGCAGACATCATCAGTTCTGGTGCTACCAACATGCACTGTAGCCCCATCACTTTTTATTAACATGTTTCTAGTATAAGAGGATGCACACTCTCGAATTAGGGGCAGAGGGGGCTGAGGAAGACAGGGACTGTGTCTTGTTGTTTTTTTTCCTATTATAAATTTATTTATTTTAATTTTTTAAAATGTGTTATGTAATCTCTACCCCCAATGTGGGGCTTGAATGTACAACCCAGAGATCAAGAGTTGCATGCTATACCAACTGAGCTAGCCAGGCTCCCCATGCAAATTTATTTTTATTATTTCTTAGAAATCTTAGGCTTCATCCTACAGAAGTGCATTTTTAAATTTTACATTTGACTTTATTATTTTTTATCTTTGTGTGTCCTAATATCACCATGAACCACACCCCTGTATGAAAGAAACCTTCACCTCTAACTATTGACTGTGTCAGGAGTGTGTGTAAGTTTGACTTAAGGTACACCAGACCCAGTCTTGCCAACCCACTGAAGCATGTGTGTTATGTTTTTACATGCACAGTCCTAGAGAAGTACGTATCAGCATGCACAAGATACATTAGGGGAGCTTGTCAGAATATGGGGTTCCTGCCTCATACAGAGGAACATTTCTGTTTGTCCTTATAGGACTCCATGTTACCCTGTACTTCCTGTCCTTTTAAGACTTAGCACAGTGCACAGCTCCCATGGTGGGGAGCTTTCAGAGTTAAGGGTACCTGGGGCCAATCCACCTCCTACTTTTACTAGCTTTGTGAATTTGAAAAGTTGATTGATCTCTCTTGAGATTGTTTCCTCCTCTGTGTAGAAGGGGTAAGTAACCGTACCTGGATCTATGGGATGACCATGGGGTGGAATGAGGCAGCACCTATAAAAATATGCCTGGGACAAAGCAGGTACTCAGTGAATACTTTCATTGTTTTATAATGTGTTTTACTCATTTGATTGCTTCCTCTGCTAATCTGTGAGCTTCTTGACAATGGGGATTTTTCTTTAATATCTTATCTCCATTAGTTACCAAGAGCCTAGTGTCTAAAAGGGGACCACACACACACACACACACACTCACACTCATTTTTAAAGGAGGCTTCTATATCCTGGGGACTCCTGGATGAATTTTGTGAATCCCCCTAACCCTTTTGTTTACTGTTTTCATGCTTTGCTCGTTTGCATTCGTCTCTTAAGACATGCCGCCTTGCACCTTCCTTCAATGGCTATTTGTTGAGCCCCAGGCTTATATTATGCTGAGTTGGCGTTCCTTCAAGCATCCTCTTCCCCACTAATGATTGACTGACAGTGGGGTAGCTGATGTGCTGAGGCAGCACCCCAGGGGCTCATGGGCTCTTCCCCCCACTGCAGGGGGAAAAGTAACTCTATCTTTTCAGTTAATGGGAAGAGAAAGCCATGGGACCTTTGTGATTCATTCTGCAGGGTTGCAGAATGTGATCTGTGTGGCAGTGTATGTGTGTTTGTGTAAAAATATCCCCCCTGTTTAAAGCGCCAAAGCTACTGCAAATAAGCTTCAAGATAAGGCGATGAGAATTAAAAATAATGAAATGCCGCAATAAGAGAAAACTATTTTTCAGCAACCCTTAAAAATATATTGGAAATATATACATCACTGGTACTGTCTAGAGAATATTAGCATTAGCAACACACATGGATGTGGATAGGGAAAGTCTTTGCTATAACTTAGGGAGATAATTTGGAACTATAAAACTTCAGGAGATTCCTCAAGAAGTTGAACATAAAATTACCATTTCTGAGTATTTATCCACGGAATTGAAAGCAGAAACTTTAACAGGTACCTGCTTGCCAAGTTATTGCAGCAATCATTGTAGCATCATTCACAGTAGCCAAAAGGTTGGTAGCCAAAATGTCCCTTGGTAGATGAATCGGTAAGCAAGATGTGGTGTGTCCATATAGTGGAATATTATTCACTCATATAAAGGAATGAAGTTCTGACATATGCTATTACATGGATGAACCTTGAAAACACAATGCTAAATGAAAGAAGCCAGACAGAAAAGGCCAAATAGTGTGTAATTTCACCTACATGTGATATCTAGAGTCATCAAACTCATAGAGATGGAAAATAGTGGAATGGTGGTTGCCAGGGGCTGCAGTGAGGAGATGGGGAGTTATTTAATGGGTCCAGAGTTTTATTTGGGATGATGAAACATCAGGAGAGGGGTCATGGTTACACAACATGAGGGAAGTACTAAAATGCCTCTGAATTGTCCAGTTAAAAAGGGTTAAAAGGTAAATTTTATGTTATATACATTTTACTACATTAAAAAATAGCAGAAAAAAATACCATAAGCAGCCAAAAAGAAAATTGTAGGAGAAGCAAGTTCCTCCTCTGGTCAGAGGATTTTTTTTTTCCTGATGCCCCATACATTCCCTTTCTGGAGTGCTCATTGGTTTCTAGCTGCCTCCATTCGGAAGCAGAGCTTGAAAACTGGCAACCTGAAGGCTGTAACTGGCCCATAGAGGAATTTTGTTTGAGCCACACTATTTATCTGAAATTTGGATCAGTTGTCAGCATTTTACTATGAGATACTTGGCATCAAAAAGAGGAATTGGATTCCAGTATCTTAAAAACCTTGTGGTCTGGCCACACTGGGTCTACATTCTCCCACCTCAGGGTTGTTTTCTTAAAGGAGCCCCAGTGTGCTTAGCTCACAGGGGTGGGGCACCTGCCTGGCCCCTTGGGGAAGTGAAGTGGCAGCCTCCCCCTCTCCTACACTGAAGGGAGTGGATCACTTCAGCCACTTCTCACAGTCTGGGAGTGGATCACTTCAGCCACTGATCATTGTCTTTGTTCTCCTGCTTTCCGGAAGGATTGCTGTGGAAATGAGCACTTGTGTATGGCCTCTATTCACTGTGGGCCTATTAGCTCAAAATCCCCTGTTGCCATATTCAGAGTTTTTATACATCCAGTTGTTTTTAGAGCAGCCCAAACAAGTAGATTTTCACTATTTAGGACCTGTTTTGTGTACCCCACAAAACCTCTCCAGACAGCTGTTAACCCATTGATGAGGTAGGGCCTTGGAGTCATAGCATCAAGTTACTGTGGCCCTTTCGAGCCCCAGACCAACACGTCACTGCCATGCCACTGAGGACATCACCCAGTCACATACCTTCTTCACTTCTGGGTGGTGGTTTCTCCATGGAAGCCTCTGGACAGTGTTATGGGCTGAAAGTCTGAGCCCCTCCTAAATTCATGTTGGAGCCCCAACCCACAATGTGATGATGAGGCCTTGGGGGTTGGTGATTAGGCTTAGCTGAGGCCATGAGGGTAGACCCTCAGGGAGTATTCTGTCCATACCCATGCACTGAGCAAAGGCCAAGAGAGGACACAGCTGGGGGATGGGTGTCCAGAAGCCAGGAGGCTGGCTCTCACCAGGAACCAAATCTGCTCACACCTTCATTTGGACTTCCAACCTCAAGAACTGTGAGGAATAAATGTGTTTTGTTTCAGCCACTCAGTCTGTGGTATTCTGGAATAACAGCCAGAGTTGCTAAGCCACAAGGTCTCATGTTGTAAGGGGCTTCTCTCTCCTACAACCCTGTCCAAGTGCTACCCAACAAAATGTGTTGTGTTTTACTACCTTTTGTGGCTCTATATTTTCCTTTGATCAGCCCTAAATCCCTCAAACTCTCTTCAATTAATACATTTTTTCTTATCCAAAAGTGGAAATAGAATTCACTAGACAGAGGAGAGAGAAGATGAAGAAGACTTGATGTCATATAAGGGGCCTCTTACTTCCTCCATTGAAATGGGCAAACCATTAAGATGGGCACTGAAGACCTTTGTGTTCGCCAGAGCTGGGAGAGAGGGTGTGACTTGTCTTTGGGCATGTGGTTGGGCCTTACAGTGATCGGTATTATCTGCATCTGCACTTGATAGTTTACAAGAGGCTCTACACTGCTGATAACCCTTGAGTCGGTAAAAATGTGAGTGGCATATGCCTGGAGTGTCCCTCTCATTGGTCAAGGATTAAATTCGTGGGGAAGCACTCACCTAAAGTAGCTTTGGTCTGATCGCCGGCTCTGAATCCAAGGTGAAAAGGCTACAGGAGCTGGCCACAGTCAGCGGAAGTGCGTAACTTACATGGATTGATGGTTCTGGTTGATCAGGATTTGCAGGAAATGGGGTAATGCAATTACCATCCTCAGCCAGCTCTCCGTAGGGTGTTCTCACAGATCAGTGGCAAAGGGTTCGTAGGCGATTTTCTTCTCCATTATATTGTGAGATGTACAAGCCTTCCTACTGATACTGCTGGGGAGAGATGTTTAACGGATTATGAGACTGCTGTTTAAAAAAATGATTTCCAGTTAAATACCTTTCAGTATTACAATGGTAAACCTCTGAAGAATGGGGCAATTCCTCCAAAATAATTGCTTCTCAAGGAGCTTAGTTTGATTGTCTTATAAACAACTTTAACTTCATTCTTTTCTTCTTTCCTATGACAAATGAGAAAAGAAGTCTGCATTTCATTGAACAGTCAGATTTCCAATATGGTGTTTACTTGAATTTTCCATTTCTGCTGCAGCCAGGAAATCAAATCCAAAGGATTAAACACCCAATTCAAAATATAATGGAAAATTAAAAAGGGGGGGGGGGATTCACCAATAAATGAGGAAGACTTTGTTCACAAGTTTCTAAATGATAACTCCAGAATGGCAGCAAATTGGGCAAAGGTGACCTTGAGCGCCTAGGCCATCTGTGCTAGCATCTCTCATGTTCTGCTGGTGTCATGAGGTTAATTTTTAGACAAGAACTATTGGGTGGTCATGTTGTGAATGTTTTCTGTGTGCCAAACCCAGTGCTTTTTATCCATTATTTTCTTAATTCCTTAAAACTCTCTGAAGTACGTATTTAAGTAATCCCATTTTAGGAGGAAAAACCAGACATGGACAGTTAATAATGTACTCAAGAACACAGAGCTAGTAAGTGATGGAGTCAGATTCCCAATCAGCTTCTCTGTAGGTCCAGGCCCACAGTCCAAGTCACCATGTCCACTGCCAGGAACAGTGGCCTTAGATTTAAGGTCTGGCTCCCTTGTTGGTTTTGAGTAGATCAGGGTTTTTTTCCTCTCCATTGGAGACCTCCAAAGTCCAAAGGCATAACATTCATGTAGTAGTCAACAGGTATATATATCAAGGGTCTAGTAGAGACCAGGTGCTGGACCAGAAGCTAGGAAGCCCAAGAGAGACTACAGTGCTCCACCCTCACGGAACTTTCATTCTCAGGGAGAGACAAGACAACACAGAGGTAAACACTTGTGATAGATACCAGGAGAGAAATCGACTTGATCCTGAGGCAGAAAATAATAAGGGTCTATTGAGGAGGCTCTCTGCGGGGGCGGAGAGATGGTTCTGCTAAAACTGGGAGAGAAGGAAAGAGAAAGCTCTGCCAACAGCTATGGGAAAGAGCGTTCTAGCAGGAAGGAACAGCAAATACAAAGGCCCTGAGATGGAAAGAAGGTTGACCTATTTGAAAAAACTGAAAGGAAGTCAATGTGGCTGGAATAATAGAGGGTTGTGGGAAGCAGCCCTCCCTAAATGGGATTCAACAGTTGGCCTTAAGAGGGCAGAACACACATACTTCTGTATCTCAGGTTATTTTCTTTCTCCTTTAAAGAAGTTCTTTTCTATTTCTGCATTGCTTTTCTCCTCCTCTATCTTATTCGAGTGCCTGCTGCAATTGCCCTTGATTAAAAAACATTACTCTCTGTTGATCTGGGCTTTTTTTTTTATTTCTTTTTTTTAACATTTATTAATTTTTGAAAGAGAGAGAGAGAGAGAGAGAGAGCGAGCCCAAGCGGGGGAGGGGCAGAGAGAAAGGGAGACAGAGAATCCGAAGCAGACTCCAGGCTCTGAGCTGTCGGCACAGAGCCCAGCGTGGGGCTCCAACTCACAAACCGCGAGATGATGACCTGAGCCGAAGTCAGACGCCCAACTGACTGAGCCACCGAGGCACCCCAGGGCTTTTTAATTCAAGAAATCTTTGAGCATTATATGCCAAACCCCGGGGTAGGCCATGCAGGAACTCCAAAGAAGTAAAGTGATGTGTTTGTGGGTCTTAGAAACATGTAGCTTTGAATTGCAGAAGTGGAAATGAAGTTGACCTTGCAGAAATGAGTTGCAGGTTAGGTGGTCGTAAGCCTTTAAAGAAGATTCATGTGGGACCTTTTCAAATAATTCTGTTCACCAGTCAATTTTAAACCATCCTGCATCCTAGTGAGCACAGTTTATGGCTTTGTTCACATCATAGATTTGGAAATCAAGACCTAAAAAGGTCACACCATTAAATAAATGTTCAACACTCAGGGAGAGATGGGATGTGAGTAACACATTCTCAGTTTCATGACATTAACTTGCTACTTTTGTAATAGCTACTTTGGTTTGCATTCCTAAAGCTGAAAAAAGATTTTTTTGCCTGTAGTTTTGATGAAACAAAGCAAGTTTTTGATGTGAGCGTTTTTCTACTTCAGAGAATTGAATAAAGGAAGTGTGCATTGATTAATATTCTTGGTACTAGAAATCTGTCTGGAAACCCCTCATGTCCAGTGTTCCTCCAATTTATTGTGCTTAAGTATACTTTAGAGCGGTGCTATCCGTTACAGTAACTGCCAGCCACGTGTGGTGACCAACCCTTGCAATCGGGCTAGATTCAATTGAGATGTGCTGTTAAGTGTCTGATGACTTAATGTGAAAACATAATTAAAATATTTCTATAGTTTTCATATTGATTATACAATGGAATGATAATCTTTGTATGTATACACTTAAAGACACAGTATGAATAGAATTTTACTTGTTCATTTTTACCTTTTTAAAAATGTGCCTACTAGAGAATTTAAAATTATATGTGGCTTGAATTCTGCTTCTTTTGGATTGTATTACTCTAAAAAGACTTGTATATCCACTCATGATGCTATAATTGACACCAGGCTTGCCCTCCTATTGAAAACAATGGTAAAACAATGAAACCTGTGAGACTATTCTTTGAAAGCATCTATGAAAGGTGGGGCAGTTTTCTGATCTTTGAGAGAAGGGCAGCACATACACTGAGCCTCACGGAAGCCTGGCTTTCTGTCCAGGAGCCCTTTCCTGCTGTAGTGCAGGTGGGTTGCACCACACGAGTGAGAGTATAAACTAAGAAGTAGACATTGTAATTCTTGGCTCCTGAAGTGGAATTCTTTGGGCAGGGTACCAGAAAAGAAGAATATGTTCAGGGGAGAATTTATAAATCTTCATGGGGATTTACTGCAGGTCCTTGGCTGAGAGCTGGGGTATCCATGCACAGGTTGAGATATCACCAGACTTAGCAGGGATCCCTTGATGCAGGGCTGACATCTAAATAACACCAACATTTGTGTAGTGCTGCAACACATTAAGATCCAACCAAGGTGAGGGGTCTGCTGAACACGTGGTATAATCAGCTTTGACCCCAGAATGGCCATGTCTTACTAGTAAATTCTAATTCCACTAGAATAAGGACACCAATAAGTGATTAAGTTTGAGACAGAGATATGGCTACTGGACAAAAAATAAAACCAAATTCAACAGGATCAAAATAATACTCTAGTAATTTAATTACCCATGTGACTAAAAGAAGGTAGCATAATCTGGACTATTGTCCATCGTGTCTAACGTATAATAAACGCTGCTAAACACATGAATAAGCATGGAAATGGGACCCACATGGAAGATATAAAGTAAAGTCATTAGAAACAGACCCTGAGGTGACATGGATGTTAGAATTATCTCTAGTTATTTGTAAAGAAAATTAAAAAAACTTCTAAATAGCCAACGCTTTAAAGAAGGAGAGCTCACAAGGAAAATCATAAGATATTTTTAAATGATCGATTCTGAAAATACATCATATTAAAATTTATGAGATGTGGCTAAAGTAAATCTAAGAAGGAAGTTTATATTACAATGGAAAAAAATGGACCTTGACCTGTACTTCCCCCAAGTTAATTTGAAATGATTCATATATCTCCATGTTTCACTGAAAATGATCACGTTTCTGCAAGGAACCATAAGAGAATATCTTTGCAACCCTGGTGTAAGCTAAGTTTTCTTAAAGCATGCATACACACACACACACACACACACACACACACTAATGTATAAAAGAAAAAAGGGGGAAAGGGGCTTTTGTTAAAATTAAAAACTAATGTGAAAGGTATCATTAAGAAAATGGGAAGTCAAGCTGTGGACTGGGAGAACACATTCACAGTACTGCTGACAGAGGACTTATGTCCTGAATATGGGAAGACAACTCATTAAAAATGGGAGAATGAATTGAACATGCTTTTCCAATCAGAGGCTGGGAGAATGTCCATTGAGCATAGAAAAATGTGCTGAAGATGGTAGTCATCAGGGAAATGAAGTTAAAATCACAGTGAGATACCACTTCACACCCACTACAATAACTAAAATTAAAAAGAATAAAAACACCAAATGTTGGTGAGGATGTGGAGGAACAGAACTATCGTACATTGCTGGTGGGTGTGCTTTGGAAATCTGTTCAGCTCTTCATTTTACAGTGAAACACTATTGTCCAGCAATTCTCTCCAGTAATTACATAAGGGTAATAAAAACATACAGCCAGGGAACCCGGGTGGCTCCATCAGTTAAGGGTCTGACTTCGACTCGGGTCATGATCTCACAGTTCTTGGGTTTGAGCCCCACATCGGGCTCTGTGCTGACAGCTCAGAGCCTGGAGCCTGCTTCAGATTCTGTGTCTCCCTCTCTCTCTGCCCCTCCCCTGCTCGTGCTCTGTTCTCTGTCTCTCAAAAATAAACATTAAAAAAATTTTTTAAAATACAGCCACACACACCTGCACACACACAGATGTAAATATACAGTAATAAAGTTTATTGCAGCTTTATTCATAATAGGCAAAACTGGAAACAGTAATACCTATGTCCACCGACAAGGAATGGGTAAACAAATAGTGGTACTCATGCAGTTTAATACTGTTCAACAACATAGAAAAGACTAGCTTAGTGATGTGTGCATTGATGTGGGCGAGTCTCACACACATTGGGAAGTCATCAAGGGCCAGACACAGAAGCATACATACTGTGTGTTTTCATTATATGATGTTTAAGAATTCGCAAATTAATGGTGAGAGAATATAGAACACTCATTTCCTGGCCCCAGTGGGGGCCACACTGGGACAAGACACTGCCCTCAGGTGATGGAGATGATCTATACTTGATTACCGCTATGGTTAGATGGGTTTATACATTTATCACAACTCTAAATCTTTATGAGCTTAAGATCTGTGCATTCTTTGTGTACATTGTATCTGAAAAAAAAAAATCCCTGGGGCACCTGAATGGCTCAGTGGGTTAAGTGTCAACTGTTGATCTTGGCTCAGGTCATGATCTTACCATTCGTGAGACTGAGCCCCATGTGGGGCTCTGTGCTGACAGTAGGGAACCTGCTTGGGATTCTCTCATTCTCTCTTTCTCTGCCCCTCCATCACATACACACACACACTCTCTCTCTCTCTCTCTCTCTCTCTCTCTCTCTCCCCCTCACAATAAATGAATAAGCTTAAAAAAATCCTTAAAAAGAATATTCAAAAGCAGGGGTCAGCAAACTATCACTCAGGGGCCTAATGTGGTCTGCCACCTGTTTTTGTAAATGTTACGGGTATGAAGCCATACCGACCTACCCACATATTGTCTCCAGCTGATTTTGCCCAGGAATACCAGAGTTGAGAAGTTGAGACAGAGACTGTATGGCCAGCATAGCCTAAACTGTTTATTATGTGGCTTGTTCCCAAAAACCTTGCTAACCGCTGCTCTAGACAAATTGTTTTAATAAGACTCCGAAACCTAGCTGCAGACATTCTGATCCAGAGCAGCTGAGGGCAGAACTCTGCAGCTCTCTTCTGCTCCCCCAGAAGGCTTCAAAGCAGGCAAAACTGGTGGCCAGGGAGAACAGAATTGATCCTTTCAAGATTCACCCTATCGATACCTAGCAACTGTCTTTGGTCATAAAATTATTTTACTGACTGATCTAATTTGTTCATGCTGCAGTTATAAAAGCCCATTTCTTCCCCATTAGCTTTCTGTGGAAAGTGAGAGAAGTTCCGACTCATCATCGTTATGTAATCATCCTTCATAAATTTAGAGAGCCTCACATGTGCTGGTATCATCAGAACTCTCTTTTGCCACTATTGGGCTCTCTGTGGGTGGCTGTTTGAGAGGCTAAAAGATACGAGGGGGGAGGGAAGTCACAAAGCACTTTCCATGCATGTCTAAAGGATAATGACACTTAAGAAGCTTTACTTAAAACCGATTTGGCTTCATGATGATTTGAGCTTGCTCTTTAATTAGTTTTTAGAAGCATATATTGTTTATTATCATTATTTTATTTTGCCAGATAGAAGCTTAACATGCATTAGTTCACAAACAAGGCAGCTGCTCTTTGCCAGGTTTTAACCACCAATCAAGGAAAAAGAAAATGTCTTATCACCTTGGAAACATTTCCCCCATGGGTGGTATGTGACTAAAATGTAAAGATAACAGAGGACACTTTTGGCAAAATCATTTTTGCTCAACAAATGGTACATTTGTGCCCCTATATTTCCAGCACCCTTGTAGTTAGGTAGGGTCGTGTGACTGGTTTTGCTCAATGAAATGAATGTCTTCTCCGTTCTTTATTTCTCCCATTGAGGCTTGTATTGAGATAAAGTTACCACTGGAATGAAATGAAACAGCTTGAATTAATGAGCTTCGTTTCTCCTATCAGGAAATGAACATTTGTTGTGTTAATCCACTGAGTCTTTAAGGTTATTTGTTTTTGCAGCATATCCTTGTCTCTTCTGACTAATACGGTGCTCATTGGTATAGGTTAAGGCACTCATTGGAGAAAACAGACCCAGGAAGACATTACAAAGGTGCATAGTATAAATGTATCATTGCCAATAACAATGGACTATTTGTTAACACAGAAAGGACAATTGACTCTTAGCTCTTTATCTTCAGCTTTATAAAAATGCAGTTGGCTCCAAGAACCTACATAAAAGTGAATATAAACATAACCATACCAATACATGATATAGGCAAAATACATATAAAGACAGTGGGAGACCATTGCTTTCCAAGAGGTCTCTGTTGTGAATTTGTTGTGTGAATTTTTTTTTTTTCTTTTGAGAGAGTGCCCTGGGGGTTGCAAGTTGTTACCTTCTAACTCACTTCAAAATGTCTTCTTTGAGGGTACAGGGCTGGAAGAGAAAATTTCTGTGATGCTGGACCTCATTTTTCACGGGGCTTTGCCCTCTGGCAAGATGGGCTATTACATCAACTATTGTATCGTCTATCTTCAGTGCTGGCAAGACCCCTGATTACTCACCTGCTCTGCAGAGTTGATCATGCCTTCTTCTACCCTTGCCAGGACGCCTATGACCGGCTTCCATATTGGTCTCTCCTTCTAGAATGTGAGCTTCAGAGGCAGAGTCCATAATACTCATCTTTAATATCTTCATATCTCCAGTGACATCAGGCACGTGGCAGACACCCAGTATGTGTTTCTGATTGAATAAGTAAATGATAACTCCACCACTCAAATTCTTCACCTCTTAGGATGTCACCACCTTCATTGCCACCACTGTGATCTAAGCTGCTGTCAGTCAATTCTGCCTGACTCCTGAGATAACCTCCAAAGACCCTTGCTTACATCTACTCTTACCCTTGCCATCAGTGTTTTCATTAGAGTTGGAGCCATCTCTTTAAAACCCAAATATTATCTCACCCCTTCAAACTCTTGGGTGACTTTCTGTTGCTCTTTGAATAAAAGCTAAAGTTCTTCTTGTGGTCTGCGAGACCCTCTTTCTGTATCCTTACCTTGCTCAAATGCCTCATGGTTCAGGAAGGTTTCTTTCTTACGGTTGCTCAAAAACACCCTGGTTTATTCTGCCATAGGGTCTTTAATCCATGTTGTGTTTTATGCCTCCTGTGCTCAACTCCATGATACACACACACACACACACACACACACACACACACACACACACGTCCTTGCTTACCTAGTTTAGTTCCAGCTGTTTTTTTAGACTTCAGCTCACATTAGGGGGCATTCTTCTTTTATAATTTATAATTTCTTACAGTATCAAGTATTTCTTCTTTTCAGTACATCAGTAGTTACAGTTTTACATTTACTTTCATGATTATTTGATTTAGGTCTGCAGGCGCTAATCGAGAAGACTGGTCTGGTTTTTGCCTAGCACTACATCCCAAGAGCCTATTCCAGTATCTGGCATATATTTATTTAGCAAATAATGTTGCATAAATGAATGTCTGGTTAGGGGTATTGTAATAGCTCACTGCTGACTAGGGAGGCATACTGAGTGCTACCTGGTCCTGTGAGGTAAGGAAGAGCTACAGCATGATGCAGAAGTGGTAGGCACTCACAGTAGGCCATCAGCCCTGCCCTGCTCGGAAGGCCTGGTCTGGAGCAGGCAGAGATGGAGTGGAGGGGACTCACTGGTGGCCCAGTTATCCTTGGGCTTGAACTCAATCTCTTTTTTTTTTTTTTTTTTTTTTAAATTTTTTTTTCAACGTTTATTTATTTTTGGGACAGAGAGAGACAGAGCATGAACAGGGGAGGGGCAGAGAGAGAGGAGACACAGAATCGGAAACAGGCTCCAGGCTCTGAGCCATCAGCCCAGAGCCTGATGCGGGGCTCGAACCCACGGACCGCGAGATCGTGACCTGGCTGAAGTTGGACACTTAACCAACTGCGCCACCCAGGCGCCCCGAACTCAATCTCTTTTAAGAGTGTGGAGGGGTTCATTCCCCAGCACTCTATCCTAGGCAGACCATGGTGGGCTTTTCTTTTTTCTTTTTAATTTTTTTTCAGTGTTTATTTTTGACAGAGAGAGAGCATGAGCGGGAGAGGGGCAGAGAGCGAGGGAGACACAGAATCCGAAGCAGGCTCCAGGCCCTGAGCTGTCAGCCCAGAGCCCGACGCCGGCCTCGAAGTCACAGACCGCGAGATCATGACCTGAGCCAAAGTCGGATGCTCAACTGACTGAGCCACCCAGGCGCCCCATGGTGAGCTTTTCAAAGCCATCCATAAGTTCTCAGGGGCTAAAGTTCAGAAATGGCCAATCTGGACAATATTCCAGTGAATTGACTAACAAGAGGGTTTTATCCACAAAAAGGTCATTCTGAGTTCAAATACCTGGTTCTTTGTTGTAAAACATCCATTCTAGACCGGGATTCTCTGGACTTTCATTATGTAGGACAACGAGGTGACAAGGGGCCACAGAGTTTAGTGCAGTTTTTGTTGTTTGTTGCATTTTGATTGTTTTAATGGGAAGAGTGTTGGGAGTATATAAAAATTGCCAGTCGCTTGTCAAATACCATCATCATTTTGAGGCAAATGGGAAGGTTAACAGAATCATTGGGCTCAGGTGTAAAGATAAAATTTGCTGAATATTTGGATAAGAGCATTAATAAAAATCTTCAGAGTATAGTTATTTGGAAACATGTAAGTTAAAAGAAACTGTTGGATTTAAATGTGGATCAGGCTATCTGAAGGAAACATGGAGATAATCAGCTAATGGAACGTTGGTTAATCATGAGGGATGGAAAGGTGATAGGTTAAACAATAAAAAGCTAAGAAGCCTGGCTGAAGGTAGCTGGTGGCATTCTTGGTGCTTTTTTGGACCATTTTGACAGTTACTTTAGATGCTTTGTTGGTCAGATGGTTGTTAAGATAATGAATATAAATCTGTTAGGAGAAGGTGTGAGCAAGGCCCTGAGGCAGAGGAATGGAGGGGCTGTACTTGCTTCCTAAACTATCAGAGCTGTATCCCTGCTAGTGCCATTTCCATGCTTGCGCCCCCTGGTGTCCAAAGCTGGCTTTGCTTTTGATACACTGCTTCCCTGTACATGCATATAATCCCAGTTGCTGATGGGAATATGCCATATGTCTCAGGTGTTCTGGGGGAGGGAAAAAAAAAGTTGAGAACCGTGGCTGTAATTACAGAGAAAAAAGCATGGAGAATTGCAAGGATGAGGGCTGATGCTTCAATTTGTTATGATGTCTATTTTCTGACCATCTTTTAGATTCCCTAGAAATTACTCATTTTTAGGAATGCCTGACTTCTGTGCATTTCTGCAGAACTCAGGTCTAAACTAATTTGATGTAAATTATACATCTGCAAGTGGTATTCTAGAAAAACCTGTATGGGGCCTACAAAGACAAAGTGCACAAAAGGAAATGATGATGTGTTTTATTCATAAGGCAGAATTTCTCTTCAAAATTCTTACACAGCCCCTAAAAATACCTAATGCATCACAAGCCGACATTTGTACTGCTGGCTTTCCATACACAGAGAAGTACTGTTCCTTTTAATCAAGTAAGTTTATTTTGTGGTGAAACCTTTTGTATAATATTGAAAAATAGTTGTGTTCCTTGGAAGCTATTTCGGGTTTCTGAAATGATCATTTTTAATCATTCGCCTAGCAAAACAATTTACCAAGCACTGGAGGATAACGAACCATAAAGTTTAATTTGCCTTTTTTAATTGAGTTGTTAATTAGCACCCCTCCACCGTTGGAGACTCCCAACTTGCTTTTTTGTTTTGCTTCTGATCCGAGACATTTTAAAGAATCTAATCTATCATATTTCCTCTACCCAGGTACTTTCATGAATCACATCCACAGGTGATTATTTCCTAAATCTGTTGAAGCTTCAGCAGATGCATACAAATTTTGTCACTGGCAAATAATTAGATAGGGAATATAGAATGGTATTAAGTTGATAAGTTATCTGCCGTTTGTTGAATTCCTACTATGTGCCAAACACAGTTCTAAGTGCTTAACAAACATTACTTACTCTTCACAGCATTTTGAGGTACTATTACCTCCATTTCGTACACAAGTGAGCAGAGGGTCAGTTGTGCTAAACACTTTTTCCCCCCAAGGTCATCCAGCTTATCAGTACTGGAGTAAAGCTTCAGTCCCAGGCAGTCTGTCTGATGGCCTCACAGGTCACCCTTTTAACCCTGTGCTGTATTCTCGAGATCCTTGAAGTCAAACAGACCTGCATTTGAATTTTCTTCTGTTGTTAATATTGAATGTTAAAATTAACCACATGCTATATTCAGAACCAATTTCATGGGTCTGTGACCTGGGCAGTCAAGGCCCCACACCCAGGAGGGCCTGTACTTGCTTTAATGTTCTTCTGTTGCTGTCTTGACATTTTAAATAATTTTTGGACAAAGAACCCCACACTCTCATCTTGTGCTGGGTCCTGCAAATTACGTAGCTGGTTCTGACACTGTTGTCTTTTAATATACATTCATTCTCTCTGCTTCTCATGATTTCTGTGGGTCCAAAGTCTGTGCATGGCTTAGCTGGGTCCTTTGTTTAGAGTTCAGCAAGGCTGAAATAGAGATGTTGGTCAGGGCTGGGTTTCCATCTGGAGGCTTGATTGGGGAGCCAAGCTCCCTGCTTTGTGCTTGTGTGGTAGCATTCAATTCCTTGCAGCTGTAGACTTCATGGCATTTTATTTCTTCTAAACCAGCACAAGGAGGGAGAAGGACTGGAGCATGTCTTATAGCAAGATGGAGTCTTATGTCAGGAAACGTAATTATAGGAATGGCATCCCATCACCTTACTGCATTTTATTGGTTAGAAGCAAGTTACAGGTCTTTTCCATTTTGAAGGGGAGGGATAATAAAAAGGTGTGAACACTAGGAGACAGGAATCGTGGGGGACCACCTTGGATCTGTTTGCGACAATTATGATGTATTATTATGTGTACTTATTTTTATTGTTGTTGTCAGTGCAAGCAATTCTGTAGAACTTACTGTGTTCCTGACCCTGTTCTAAGTGCTTTTGCATGTTAACTCACTGACTCATACAGCTGTGCCCAAGGTCCTGAGGACTGAGCCAAGGGTAAGCTCTCCCTGCCCTCTGGAATTAATAGTCCTCAGGGCGTTGAAGCATGAGGCAACTCTTTTTATTTTTCTGAGGGATATGATCGTCTCAGGAAGTAGCTAAGTATAAATGATTAGAAACATGGAATCTAGTGCCCTACAGACCCAGGGAGATTCCCTGCTCTGCTGCTCTCTGGTTGTATGATCGTGCCCAAGTGCCTCCTACGTTTCCTCATCAGGGGTGCTCCAGGAGGGCTTGGAGCCACGTGCACATGTTAAGGCTGCCTTGAAGTTAAGGTCCTTTACAACGTGGCAATTCATACAGTTCAGCCAGAATAGGGTTACGCTTTTGTGTTTAAGATATTTTTATCCTACTGAATCCCAAGACCTCTCTTGTGTCAGGCTCTTCAAGGAATTTTATACAAAGAAACACACTGGGACAACCCAAAAGGTACCCTGAAACTTGCCATCACTTATATAAACACTTCTTTCTCTACTGTCTGGTTTTTCATTACACAGATTAACTTGGTCACTCCACGTCTTTCCCCATCAGTCTCTTTCTTGCTCTCTTGGACTCTTTCTCATTGTCTTTTTTTTTTTTCCATTTCTCAAGATGCACCATGTTTATTTCTCTTTCTCCCCCTGCCCCATTCTCTACTTTTATCCCGCCAAATGTTATGTCAAGACCTCTCCCTTCTCAGGTGGAAAAAAGAAAAGGAAGGACAAAGGAGATAATGGAGTAGAATTCCATCATCCTTCTCTCCTTGCAGATGTGTCTGTGAGGCTCTTCAAGGACGATGTTGATGGGGGCGGAGGAAGCAAGGGCTCTCCCTAAGCTTCAGCTGGAAAACATGCAGAGTGCTTTGTGCTAATTTGTCTTCTGAAACAGTCTTCTGCTTCCACATTTTTCTTGTAATTATCCTGCATGTTTGGTAGGCATGCCACCGTAGCGTCCAGCATTTTGCTGCAGGAGAAAACCAATCTTCCCCAGTCTTTATTCAGCTCCTGCCGCCTGGTGATTTGTGAAGTTCTACCCCCCTTCCATCAGAACTGCTTGCACGTTCTCCTCAGAGCAGTGGGTGGCAGGAACATTCATTCATATTCTCAAACGTCCTCTGTCCATGTGATTGGTAGCAGTTCCTTGGTGACAGGTGCAATAATTAAGCATTAAAAAAAAAAAATTATCCCCTTCCTTGTTTTGATCCCAGCTGTTTCCTGTCCTTCTACACCTTTTCTCTCTACATTATCCTGTTTCTTGCTAATATGGTCAATATGTTTCCTTCTACTGGTCCTTCCCTTTTGGCTTTTGAGCACCTCATCCTGTAAACAAGACATCTCAAGTGATGTTTTCTCCTCACTTTTGAAAAAGAGCTGTCTGTGGCTTGATTTCTTATCTCTGGCCGCCTGTTTACTCCACCCAACTCCCCCGCACCCCTCCACCCCTGCCCTTAATCTGACTGCCACACTTTCTGCCACACTGACAAGATGCTCTTGGAAGTCACCCGGGGCCCTGTGGTTGTCAGCACCTATTCTCAGCTCTTACTCTCCTTAGTCTGTCCACAGAGCAGATGGCGCTGACCACCCCAGCTCCTTGAGTCTCTGCCCTCTCATGCTCCTTGCCGAGCCAGGGTCTCTGTATCACTTGTGACCTCTTCTTCATTCTCTGTCTCTCAGACATGGGCAAGCGCAGGCAGTCCTCTAGAATAGACTCCTGAATTCCTTACAAATTCCTTTACTTCTCCATTTTCATCAAGGATCCTGGCCAGTCACCATGGATAACACTTTAGGGGGCACCTCCTACCTGTCAGACCCTATTCTAAGGGCTTTTCACCCAGACTTTTCTCATCTCCAGAATGCCTTATGAGATAAAAGGAATATTGCTACTATTTTGCAGGAGAAAAACTGATACACACAGTTTGTATTTCTTGATTTAAAATTTCTGGGCATAATCCTGACCTGTCTTAGAGTTTGTCTTCAAACTCGTGAACTTCTGGGTTCTCTCCTGGTGACACACAGTCAAAACCAAACTCACTTTCCTTTCTCCCCTACCTTTGCTCCTCCTCTGTGTCCCCTGGTTTTGTTTATTCACTGTATTATGTTTCATTTGTCACTTCAGCATTGTTTTCGGTGACTCCTGCCCTTTCCCCCCTCATCCTGTCGGCTCTTCAGCTATATACATTTCACTCCCAAATACCCTCCTTCCTTACAGATTCCACAATGTCCTTTTCAGCCTTCTTTACTTCTCTTAAATTAATTTTATTTTTTCTCCATTACAGTAATTGTATGCTGATTCATTTGGCTAAAAAGATGAAAGAAAAGTTTTTTAAAATCCATAATCTGATCACCTGGAGTACAAAGGTTTTCGGGATGGTAGCATGTTGTACCCTTAAGCAGATAGGCTGAAGGCTTAATCTCAAGGACACCAGAATGTGATTGTATTCAGAGCTGGGGTCTTTACAGAGGTAACCAACTTAAAATGAAGTCATTAGGGTGGGCCCTAGTCCAATACGACTGGGTGTCTTTGTTTATAAAAGGGTAATTTGGACACAGGCATGGCACATGGGGAGAATGCCATGAAGGATGAAGTTAACGCTGCTATTAGCCAAGGGATGTCGAAGATTGATATTAAACCATCAGAACCTAGGGCACAGGTTTGGGTCAGATTCTCCCTCACAGCCTCAGAAGGACCACCCCTGCTGATGCCTTGAGGTTCAAATCTAGCCACCAAGTTCTGAGAGGCAATAAATTTCTGTTGTTTGAGCCACGAGTTTGTGGGACTTTGTTAAGGCAGCCATGGAAAACCAATACCCTTTGAAACATACCTTTTCGTTTCTGGTCTTGCTCTCACTTCTTTGATCAATTTCTCCAAAACCTGCTTTTCTGTGTAACTCTTTGTGTCAAAGCTTTATGGCTCCTTGTTGCTGCTGGAAAACACCCAATGCCTTCGATAAACATCAGAAGCATTACAGGATCCCCCAGAAGATATGTGTCAGGAGGAAAATGACTTTGCCTTGCTTACTAGGGTGTCCCAGCAAAATGACAAGTGCCTGGAGCAGAGTAAGCAGTCACTTTTTGAAGGGGGGAATGAATGAACGAATGAGTGGGAGGGTAAATCATGAATCTGTTATCCTTCACTAACCAGTGGCTTCATCTGGAAAGAAGCACTGCCTTTTCCCCAAATTGTGGTATCTTTTCCACTTCTTCCCCCTTGCTGATAACAGCTGATAGCTACCCATGGCCATCTCTCTTTGTTTTTAGATATGTGTCATTCAAGACCCAGCTCATTTTTCAGTGCTTCCTCAAATTTTCCAATATTTTCTAACCAGAACAAATCCTTCCCTCCCATGGCATTTTGAAAGCCCTTTTTACTTTGATTATGTTACTTTATGCCAGGTTCTGAGTATGGTAACATTACTTTTACATCTTGACACCTGGTAAGTATTTAATAAATATTTGTTAAGTGAGTATATTAATTTAAATGAGTATCTGGGATAACAGAGCTGAAATTAGAACCCTTAAGTCCCCCTCCCCCCTTATTTCTGTGTCTAGGCAACACTTTGTCCAAAGATTTCCCTCTTAAAATTTTTATTTACAAATGCTCTTCAGGACCTACATGTAAGAAAAAGAGCTGGCATTGAGTGCCCTGAAAAGTTGAATTGCAGGTTGCCATGGAAACAGAGTTGAGAGTTGAGTTTTCTGTATACGAATGTTTTAATGAAAACATATTCTTAGCCATTATAGATGGGTTTGTGTACCAGAAGAGAAGTGCTTTATCTTAACATACTATTATGTTCATAAGTTAGATTGATGGTCCAAAGTATTATTTCATCAAATCACTATACATTATTGTGGTTTCCTTGCAGTAAATGATCCCAATGCTCACAAAAGGAAGGCTGTTCTTGTTTGTGGAAGAAAATGTCTCCATAGGCTAATTTTTTTCCTTTTGATATTGAGAAGTAGCCTTTTTACTTGAGCCAGAGGACACTTACCTTAAGTATCTGAAGTGATTCCATTTTTCTTTGAAATAATAATTGTCCCTAATCATGTGTGCATTCTTTGTGCTACTGACAGTTATTAAATAATTGGGAAGATTTCATGATGGTGGTGGTGATAATGATGGTAGTGATGGGAGGCGTGTGAAATTTACTCCCAAACTCTTATGAAGCAGAGAGTGACCATGCACCACCCACTTTTGTTTTTTTCTAGTTTTAAGGTGAGTATTCCTGTAGTGTGGATCAAGGGGTTAGACTCTACAGATGATGGCTATTAGAATGCTATGCTGCAGGCATGCTGGAATTATAACTAGGCAATCATCAGTTGTATATGCAGTCTTCCGTTAAAGATAATTTATTAGGCACCTACCCAGAGATGACCGTGCTACTCATTGTTTATAGCAAACGTGAGGTACCATTTTGGTTGCCTCTTGAAGATCTCTTGTAATACAGAGATCCAACCCATCATTTTCCTCAAGTACCTTTTAATAGGAAACCTCCCAATAAACCTATTAAAAGCATAATGAAAACCTCATTCAGTCTTCTGTCTGGCTTCGGAGCTGTAAGTGCCTTCTAATTTGCACAAGATTGGAATAGCATTGAAGAATTACAGTAACTAAGTGAAACACTCATCGGATTTTCAATTTTCTGATAGCATCCCATGTAATTTCTTGTAATGCATTTGTAGCCAAGCGCGGTGACACATGTCAAGGCTCATGCTGGAGCTTCTGCCCACATGAGCGTTACATTGAGAAGCTCGGTGCTGTCACTGTTTCTCATGGGGAGAGGCCGGTCGGTGCCTTTGTTTGGCCTTGATGGATATTCCATTATATACAGTCCCCTGAACAACAGTCTCATAATTTCTACCAGCTCAGATAGATGTTTTCGATGCTTGACATTTGACTTCATGTATTTATTGGAGCACACTGTGAATAGTTCTTTTCGTGTGAGTGCTTGGCAGAACGTATGGTTTGTCCTTCTGTAGCTTGCAGTACCTGTTGAGTTTATTTCCTCATTGGGACGAAGGCTATATGCTTTGTATTCTGATAAATGAATTCCTTTTGGAGGAACCAAGAGAAGCAGAGGACATCGTGGCTATGAACCGGCAAGATAAGACTCTGAGTTTTCTGTAGCGTATTTCAGTGTTATTCTCGGTTCTTGTTTGCAAGCTAAAATAATCCATTCTCCCTCACAGAGAACCTGTGTGTTCTTTTTCTAACCTTAAGCTGGGAGTCTCTTGTGCCTAATTCTTAGTGTTTTCATGGTTCGTGACATATGTCAGTTGTTAAAAACCTCAAGCCAGTAACAGGATTAAAAATAGACTAATCACACTTGGCAAAGGAAAAAAAATGAGGTCAACCAGGATTTGAAATCTTCCAAATAATTAATGGTGTTGCTGCTCTTTGGCATATGGCCCTGACAAGACTGTCCCTCCTCCTATGGCAGGTATTTTGACTTATTTCTTACCTGAGTGAGGATGAATTTGAACTAAGTTTGCTACGTACTCTCTAGGCATCCCCTTTGTGACCAAAGGCATTTATTTGTGAGGTAGCAGGGTTGAGGTTAAAACGGTAGTCTAAAAGCCATATCACAGAGGCAAGCTAATTGGCTCACATGGGATGCAAGCTGTATTCTCACTGTGATGCTTAAAAAGGGAAGAACCACCTTTTTGACCCTTCATTTCACCCATATAACACACAAACATTTATGGAATTCTTATGGGGAACAAAGTCCTTAGTCGGGTGCTCTGTGAGAGGTGGTGATAGAAGCAGCCAGGAAATACTCATTTTAGTGTAGCAGGGACTTCCTGGGTGCTCAGAGCAAGATATGAATTGATGCTTCTCTTTAAGATGCCCTGAAAAAATATGACTCTCTTGACTTGTCTGGAAATCATTGAAAATAAATAAAACTTAGACTCTGAACTTCTAGATCAGATTTTTGCAGCCTCAGCATTTGGGGCCAGATTATTTGGTCAGGCGACGGTGACTATCCTGGGCACTGTAGGATGTTTAGCAGTACTAGATGCCAGCAACCCCCCTCTCCAGTTAACGTAAAGTGCTTCCAGACACAGGCAAATGTCCCCGGGGAGGTAGGGACAACATTTCCAGGTGAGAGCCCTGGCTATAGATGACTTTCTGGTGGATACTCATGCTATCGCTTTTAGAGACAGTAGGCAATTGTTTTCTTGTCTATAAGATATAAAGTTCTTGGAATTATGCTGTGTGGAATAAGGATGCACGAATTTCTATAAGGGTAGACTTTTTGGTGTGTGAATTATATCTCAGTAAATCAGTTATTTAGAAAATTTGTAAGGTCATCTTTGCCATTGATTATGAATTTACTGAAACTTCCTAAGTCTCCATATCCTACAGAAAGAGGTACCAGCATCTTCTGGATATTGTTTGAGCTCAAAGTGAGCTATGATTAGAGAAATGTGGGCACTACAGCTATCAGTAACTAGTAGGTATTAAGAAATGTTGGATGCGGGTGCCTGGGTGGCTCAGTCGGTTGACTGTCCGACTTTGGCTTAGGTCATGACCTCATGGTTTGTGAGTTCGAGCTCCGTGTCGGCCTCTGTGCTGATGGCTCAGAGCCTGGAGCCTGCTTCAGATTCTGTGTCTCCCTCACTCTCTGCCCCTCCCCCACTGGTGCTCCGACTCTCCCTCTCAAAAATAAATAAACATTTTAAAAAATTTAAAAGAAAAGAAATGTCAGATGATTCTCAAGTGTGTCATTGGTCTGGCTGTTCACATGGTTTTCACAGTGTATCATCCTGAGCAATTGTCTTTGGGGCTCTCCCATCCTTCCTCCCAATGGCAGTCCATTAAAACCTTATTATTCCAGGTGTGGTCTATAGCCCAGCAGCAGCATTACCTGGGAGCTTGATAGAGGTGCAGAGACTCTGGCCCACCTCCAGTCAAAGTTGGAGAAGTACTTCCTTAAAGGGCCCTTTCCATCCATCTCCAACCATTACCTAGAAGGACTTCTTCAGACCCTCTGTCTTGCTGGTTACTACTCTGCTTCCACTGATTGGCCTTTTGAAATTTTTTTTCACACTTTTCCTTGTTCACCATTCTACATTCCCACAAATATCGGACAGTTTTGCTTCCTTTGGTCCTACATCCCTGTCCTGTACAGTGATCTAATCCCGAACTTCCAGGCTGGGTTAGAATTTTGGACTCCCAGGACACAGTTCTGCAAAAACTGCTAGGTGAACCACACCCTGTAATTCTAGTTCATCTGAGGGTCAACACCAGAATGTCTCTGTATGTGTGTCCATTTGTAGACAGACATGTCCCTGTAGAATTTATGGTCCCCAACAATAGCTACCTCAGAAACACTTAGCAGTTAAAGCTTGACAGAGTGCATGCAAGAGATACTAGGATGAAGTGGTTCTCAAGATGGAATCAAGGTTTGGAAAAGTAGAAGGACAGAAAAGGGCGTCATACGTAGAGAGTGTTTCCTTCAACGTGTTATGTTAAACTCGGCAGCTCTCCTCAGCCATTACATCCTGGAATCTTTCCCATATTTGTAAATGGCATCACCATCTACTTAGTTGCTGAACTGACAACCAAGGCATCATTATAGATTCCATCTTTCCCCTTCAGTCTGTCAGTAGACCCTGCCGCTTCCACCTTCAGAAGAACAATCTCAAATGCATCCATGACTAGTCATCTCTGTTGCTGCTAACCTTGTCTAGGTACTATCCCTCATGGTCTTCTGCAGTGGTCTCCTGAATTCGCCTGCCTGATGATGCCTGCTACCCCCAGACCCTTCTGTTAGCAGCAGCCAGAGTCTGATTTCTAAATTGCAGATCTGCTTGTGATATGCCCTTGCTTGCTATGCTTCCGTGTTCTCTCCAGTCTTCAAAGTCATTGAGCATGTTCAGCCTTAGAGTTTAGTGCTCTCCCTACCTTCTGTAACACTCATCCTCCAGATACTTGGATGGGTGGCTCATTTTTCTTTGAATATCAGACTCAAATCTCACCCCCTTAAAGCACAAATACTTATAAAATTAGGGTGAGAGTACCCCTGCCTTTGAAATACCCTGCTCCCCAAGTGAAGAATTGAGCATTTCTGAAAGATACTGACATTGTAGAACTACAATGACCTGATGTTGGAATTGGACACGTGGCTGGGGAGAGCTGGAGATATCCAGCGAAAAGTTCATTTGCCATGCTTCGGTTTATCTAATAGAGAGAGAGATTGCCTATCAATTAAAACCACGAGGGTTGAGCTGGGATGTCATCCCTCGGGATTTGAAATAGTTTCATCTAATCTGGAGCAGTTTTAGAATTCAATAATGCAATCAGGTTTTAGTATTTTTCCCCCACGTAATGATTCATGTGCCATGAAATTTTTCATTAAAGAATTCCAAGGCTCACAAAGTAAGAAAAAGAAAGGGGGCCTCACACACCTCATTTGTTCAGCCATTTCGTGGAGTCCCCAAATGTAGATCATTGAAATGGAGCCTTGGAATTTTAAATCAAGTTTTACTTTGCAAATTTAATGAAATGCAAACAAATACTTAGCAGTTCTAAAGGGCATGAAGTCATTAAGGTTTCTCATTTTGTTAGGCGCTTTGGGGGCCTCCATAATTTTTGAAGTAAAATCAATTAAGTTCTGTGTGTGCATGAATGTGTGTGACTCATTGTGCAGTCTGTGGATAGATCATGTGGACTCTGGGCTTAAATTTCTGTTGCGCCCTTTTCAGCTGTGTGTCCTTGGGCAAGTTACTTAACCTTATGTCATATGTAAAATGGGGATGCTCTAAGTTTTTCTGGAGCATGCAGTGAAATGCACAGGTCTCTGAGGTTAGAAGAGCCCATGCTTGGTTGAATGCTTGAAATCCTTAATAATTTTTGAATAATGGTGCCTGTGTTTTCATTCTGCATCCGGCCTACAAATTATGCAGCTGATCTTGATCCGATGAGATTATGTAAGTACAGTGCCTATCAGAGTCCCTTGAATGAGATTGGTACTAAATATGCATTACCTCTTTTCCTTACATGTTTGAATAACTGTATGTTTCTGCTCCCCTGGGTTAGGCAAAATTGAAAATGCTGATACTTTTCTAGTCTCGCTCTCTCTTGATTCTGTACAGCCACACCCCTAAGAGAAGCAGATTATCTTTTGATTACTTTTAAGACTGTAGAAAGATATTTAATCCTCATACCCATTCTTTGGCAGTTCTGGGAGTATAGATAGTATTTTGAGGACTTTTATGGACTAATACCGTGGTAAAATGCTTTGTGAAAACAGTTTGCCAGTTGTAAATTGCTTTGTAAATCAGTCATGATGATGTGCACTGAAAAAAAAAGTTATTGAATGTAAATGCGGTATCGATATGGGTAAGGGGATATATCAGAAACTTATGGGGTCATTGACATTTCAATACCATAGCTTCCCAAATATCACCATTCCTTCTGTCAGTTTACTCTCATCCCTGTGCACTGCGGGATGAGAGTGTTGGGATGTTTGATTATAAAAAACACGGGGCTCCTGGCTAACATAGGACATAGTAAGAAGTTAGTACCCTAGAGGTTGTAATTGAAGCTGATGGAACAGATGCTTGGGAGGAAGTATTGGGTGAGGTCAGACAGAGTTGGAAAGGGGATTTTGGGGAACATTTGTACCTGAGGTTCCTATCCTTTGCATTGACAGAGAATCACCAGCAACTTGACACAGGTGATTCTGATGGGAACTGTCTCACTTGGCATGAGAACCACTAGAGATCTCCCTTCAAAGGGCTGGCAAAGAGCCAGGAGAAAGGAGTTGAAGTTGAGAGAGTCTCAAGGCAGGCAGAGACATGCTGAGACAAGGAGGGGACCTGGAAAGTCCTTCCTTTCTCCTTTCCATTGAAAATAACAATAATGAAATTAGTGTCTGTATTGACTGTTTCTGTTCTCTCTTTGCTCTCTGAAATGACCCCAGTGGTTACTGCCTCTTTTTCACACCTCTTAAAGGTGTCTACCTTTAAGACCACCTCTAAGAGACATTGTACTTCTCTCTTTCTTTATTGAAGCTCTCTCTTTGTTCTACTTATTTGATTCGGGGCATAGCACACTCAAGGAAGTTATCTTTTTTTATAGTATTTATTATCTTTTTCCTCCCTCTCCACCCCTGGATTGTAAGGTGCGTGAGAGCAGGGGGTCTTTCTTGGCAGTCTTGTTTATCGTTCTATCCCTATGAATTAGATCTGTGCTTGGCACATAGTAAGCCTTCCAATATTTCTTGAATGAATAAGTGAGTCAGTTTTCCATGCCTGAGATTATTCTCCGCTGTGGGTTTTTGGTTGTCCAGACTTGTGGCTGAATTATGTGCATTCTGCCACAACTGTCTGATTTTCCCTTGGCCCCCACATCCATGCTGGGCCCCTTGGACTCTTCCTTCCATGGTGAGTATTTCTACTATTCTCTGGGTGGGTCCTTCTTACACATTCAGTGAGAAGAGTGTTCTTCATAATCTACAAATCCTACCAGAGTGTAAGGTATGGGGGCCAGGACTATGACTGGCTTTCTTGTTTATCAACACTCAATAAATATGCCAGAGAGGTTCTGACTTTGTGGTCAGACTCTAAGAACGCATAAACCATTTCTCTTCAGGAATCACATTGATATTTCACGACCTGTTTTTTGTGCAGTTCTCTGTCTTTGTGTGTTTAATAGATCACAGCCCAAATATCACATTCCTAATAGAACCCAATTTGTTTGTTAGAAGAAGGGGAGGTCTTAATAAGGTTATATAGGAGCTACTGTGAGCCAGGAAAAGCACAAAGTGGGGATATGATAGTGCAGAACAAATGTGTTTTCTGTGTCTCACTTCTTTCCTTGATAGTCTTGAGGAGTGAAGAGGAAAAATTAACAAGCATTTCCACCTTTTATGGTTCTGCGGCAGCTTTGCTGAAATGCATCCTGGAATCTATGAAGGGCATTAATAAGATGGTATGAGAAGCTGCTTGCTTAAAAAGGGAAAATAAGCTTTAATTTAGATGACTGAATGGCCGGATGCTAATGAACCACTATTGCAAATGTGAATGGCCATTTCTTGGGTTTCTGAACAATTTTCACACTTCCCAAGCTTTATTCAAATTTATAATATCCTTTATGGTTTTCCTTTATTGGCCGGGGTGGGGGGAGGAAAAAAAAACATCCTGAAGACTTAGGTTTTCATCAGAGCTGATGGAATACACTAATAAAATCACATGTCATATTAAAATGTGAAATATATGGTCGTGTAATATTGTCTGAGTCGATCCAATGGAATAATATAATTGTTAGGGGCTTAGATTATTAATTTAGAAGGGCAGGAAGCTGAGTACAGCTTGGTTCTCTCTCTCTCTATTCCCCCAATGCCCTCATTTTCTCTCCTACTGCTCGCTTGTGTGCTCGTGCGTGTGTGTGCTCTCTTTCTCTCTCTCCCTCCCTCCCTCCCTCCCTCCCTCTTCCACCCTCCCCTCTTTCTCTCTCCCTCTTTTTTACTAGCTGCTGTTTTCTTCATCCAAATATGCAAAGAAAGGTCTTAAGTGGCTGTTGAAACTCCCAGAGGCCTGTTTACTTCAAGGTGGAAGCCGGAAAGCTGCCATAATTCAGAAAGCAGCTTCTGGCATGAGATGAAAGTCAGATCAGCTCAAGTTTGGGTCAGAATTTAGAGGCCCCACTGGAGTGTTTATGCTTGTATCTGTAGTCCAGATAAGTTAGTGGAAGAAATTGTTCCCTGTGGCAGGTCATGAATCTAATTACCCTAGAAACATTACTACAGACGCTTGATTGAAAATTGCTAAGCAATGTATGCTGTCTGTGGTTTTCCCCACCTTCAAACCATGTGTGATCTATGGACAGCATCACCCACATGGGCCCACAGACCCATAACTCAAGGAGGGAGGCCATGTTTTCCCAGCTAAAATCAGACCCCCAAGATCCCCGTTGCTGAGCATTCATCCAAAAAAGTTCACCCTCTTAGACAAGAGAGAAAAAGAGGACTTTCCTGGGCAACAGGAGAGGAATATTGAAGATTCATGAGTTGACAAGGAAACAAAAAGAGGAGATGGCTGGTTTTAGGAACTAGTTCAGTGCTTCCCTCTTTGTAGGTTGGGTCTTTGTCTAGGCCTCTTTCCTGCTGTTAGGGGATTTGAATATCTTTATTAAGAAGGGCATAGTTATGTCTGGTTTGAGTATAGACTGGGTTCAAAATCAGGATAAGTCTATACCTTCTGGAAACCCCTATGGGCATAGTCTAGTGATTGACAGTGAGGGTTTTGAAGTCAGCGGTTCCTGGATCAAAGTCTCAAGCTCACCCTTCCTAAGTCTGTGACATTGCATGAGCTACTGATCTTTTTTTTGTAATTTTTTTTTACATATTTTTATTTATTTTTGAGAGAGAGAGAGAGAGCGAGGGTGGGGGAGAGAGAGAGGGAGACACAGAATCTGAAGCAGGCTCCAGGCTCTAAGCTGTCAGCATCGAGCCTGACATGGGGCTTGAACTCACAGACCGTGAGATCATGACCTGAGCTGAAGTTGAACGGTTAACCGACTGAGTCACGAGGCTCCCCAAGCTACTTATCTTTTAGCATCCATTTGCTCCACTTCAGAATGGGGCTGATGATGCTTACCTCATAAGGTTATTATAAAAGAAAATGGTACAAACAAGGTCATTTAAGTGATTCTTAGGATGACAATGGTAGTTCAAGGCATTACACACCAAATAAGCAATATAACTGTTGGGCAACCAAAGAGTATATAGGGCACTATACCTGAACAAGTTAGATAGTGACTATATTATGGTATGGCTAGATTATTTTTCACTTTGAAGCCATTGATGGAAAATAGCAAGAAGTGGAGTGGAAGCCAGTGATGATGAAGTTGAGAAACCTATCAAAGTAGGCTAGTCCTCCCGGACCATGGCTCTCTGTTGCCCCGGGATGAAATCTGCTAGTAATGTTGGAGTTGGAAGGAAAAGGAGGATATAAGTGCCAAAGAGGAAATGTGATACAGTGTTGAGCAAAGAAAATATTACTCAAATCATCTTTTAGGAATTAGGAATATATGGAAAGTAAATTTCTTTCTCATTAGTTATGTGACCATGGACCCTACCCCAGTGTTAAATGGTTGCCTATTCATTTGAAAATAAGTAGAGTGGGGTGAGTCTTGCCCAGTGACTATTTTAGACAGTAAGATCTGTCTTTGTCCCTCTTGGGTGTCCAGGAGACAAGCTATAGGAAACTAGGGCATGGAATGGTGATTTCCTATTAAAACAAAAGACGATATTGCAATTCAGGGCCAAAGGTTTTGGAGTTTGGACTATCGAGGAATTGATCACAGCAGTCTGGCCCCCAAATTTAGAAACAGAGTGAGATGAGAAGGACCATCTGCTGAGTGAATGTAGACTTTGGAACATACAGCATGTGCTTTATGATCCAGAAGGTGGATGTTCCTCCTGTTCATGTAAACCACTTCAAGGACTTGGTAGTAGGTGAAGGAGCTTTTAACCTCCAGGTTACTGGTTAAGAAAGGTCCCATGTTGGTAGTGACTAGAAGGCATTGCCATCTGCCAGCTGCTCAGTGGCCTATATGAAATGACATAGAGGTCTCAAAGCAAACCATAATGGGCAGGTGTTTCTATCTGACCAACTGTAACTCCCTGTACAATGACCCAGACTCAGACCCAGTGAAGTGGTCCTCCTAGAGTCTGACTGGAAAAGGACAGCTGGTGTAGAGTGGAGGCATACTTGTGGGAATCAGCAATGCCAACCTTTCTTTCGAACTCACCAGTTGAAAAAAAATCTACTTTATTTTTCACTTTGAGAGACTTTTTAATTATTGCTCTTGCTGAGCATTTCAAGATGATATTAGCAACTGACATTTGAAATTCATTCTATGCCAGGCACTCTGATAAGTGCTTTACCTGCATGGTGTCATTTTATCATCCCAACTACCCTTAAGAAACTGACACTTTTCCCTATTTCACAAAGTAGGAGGTGAATGCTGATCAAAATGAAGGGCTTTGCCTGAGGGCACAGAAGTAGTAATCCAAGTAGGATTCAAGCCCAGCTCTTTCTTTATCTAGGGTTCATGCTCATTCCATTATGTTATCTAATTTGCTAACGTATCATTAATAGTCAACAGTCTGTTATGTTGTGCCCACGAAGAAATATCTGTTACTCCTTGGGACACATGAACTAATGTGGGAGTGTTCAGACCTTGTAGGTAATCTACCCAGCAGTTACCCTCACCAACACCCTGGCTAATGGAACAGGATTTTGTTAAAAGATTGGGAAGCTGTGTGTTTCATAGGAATCTTTGCTAACCTCAGGAAGGGAATTGATGGTTAGATTTTGACCAATTATAGAGCATTTCCTTGCTAGAAATTTGATGTGGTAGACACATGACCTTGTTCTTGGCCAAGGGATATGAGGATTTCTGCAGGTGGATGCCCATGGGACACTCCCTTGATCTTAGAAGAGATAGGCAGAAGAAAATGCTTATTTTTTGACTCTTGATGTGGTTGTGTGGGAAGGTATTGTGTCCTTCAAGTAACTGTAAGAAAAGCTAGCCAAATAAACTGTAGATGTGCCAAGGGGGTATGGAGGAATGAGCGAGAACTGCCCTGTTGCGGCCAATAACCTGTCTAACCAGGGTTGTCCTACCTCCTTACATCTCAGTCTGTTTGATAATAGATGTACTTATTTATAAACCCATTTGGGGACTCTTCTGTTACTTGCAACTGAACATTCTTGCTGAAATGGGCAGTCTGTATAGTAGATGATTTTTTTGTGTCCCCTGTGAAGTGTACAAGGAATGACATAAACCTTACAGGGGATGATCCACCTACAGGGTTCACAGGAAGTGAGTTGCCAAGTTAGATCCAAAAAGTAGGTCCCCTACTTCTCTGGCCATAGGATTACCAAATAAAATACAGGATGTCCAGGGGCCTGGGTGGCTCAGTCAGTTAAACATCCATCCCTTCATTTCTGCTCAGGATATGATCTCATGATTCCTGAGATAGGATCTCACGTTTCATGAGATTGAGCCCTGCATCGGGCTCTGCACTGACAACGTGGAGCCTGCTTGGAATTCTCTCTCTCTCCCTCTCTCTCTGTCCCTCCCCACTCTCTGTCTCTCTCAAAATAAACTTAAAAAAATACAGAATGTCCAATTACGTTTAAATTTCAGATAGACAGTGAATAACTTTTCTTCATTACTAGTATGCCCCAAAGATTACATGGAATATACTTACATTAGTAATTTTTGTTTTTTATCTGAAATTCAAATTTAGCTAGGTATTTTATATTTTTATTTGCTAACTCTGGCAATCTTACTTGGCCGGAACTGTATGCATTGTACCATTTGTCCTTTGTCTTTGTGGACTCTCATTTGAAAATATCAGATACCCAGCTTCAACTGATGTAAGTCAGGGAGGTAATTTATAGGCTGAAACAAGTCTGCTTTCTCTTGTGTTCTGTTTGTTGCCAAGTGGGTTTTGCTATGTGGTGACAAAGGTGGTCACCAGCAACTTCAGACTCACATTTGATCATCTTTGCAAGCCCCAGTGAAAAGAAAGCTGCCTTTCCCAATGTCTCACAAGAAAGCATGAAGGTTAGAGCACAGTGGATGGAATTAAGTATCAATTCCTAGACTAATCACCATGAAGACAAGATGGGATGTATTGACTGGATAGACCTGGTCATGTGACCACTTTGAAGGCACAAGTTGACATCACAGTAAGCAGTATCCAAACCAGGTGGAAACTAGGAAGGTTGGTTCCTTAAAATAAAACTTAGAAGGAAAATGGGATAGATTTTGGATAACCAACAGTAATATTCACCCTAGTCAGTAGGCATCAGACAAAATGCTGGTCTAAAAGAAGTGACCATCTGGGTGGGGCCTGGCCCTTTCTGAGTCAATATTTTGCTGAAAGTGGACGGATTGAACTAGAGACTGTGAATCACAGGTAATGTTCCTCAATGCAATCAGATGATTGTGAGTAAGCCTGTTTAGTTCTGTCTCAGAAGTTCAATGAGGTTCAGTTTGTTAGTCAATAGTGGCAGTAATAATGGTGGCTCATACGAGTCTCCACATGCCTGTGAGGTTTCTTTTGATTTTCAGTCATAAAGAATCTCATTTGATTTTTATATAAAACCAAAATTTGAATTTTATTGGAATGCTTATACATGATTACCTTTCATAGAAACTTATTGTCATTTCAGCACTAATGTTCTAGCAAATGGAGTGGGTTTTTTTTTTTAACTTCCTTTCAAGTTGCTAGTTTCATTAAACAAATATTTATAGAGTAGTTCCTATGATTTAGGCATTGTGGAGGACAACGAAATCAGATACAAGTTCCTGTCTTGAGGTGCTAACTTGAAAACATTTGGCAGTGTGTTGCATAAGTTAAAGTCCAATTTTCTGTATTTAAATATTATGTTCTCTATTACTATTAAACAGCTATGGAAAAGTGAGGTGGTGGTTGAGAACTTGAATTCTAAGATAATTAATTTAGGAATCTTTGAAAAGTTAAGCTGGTTATCTAGCCATTTATGCTTATGTCATTTCTGTCATAAGCTTTCATGGGGACAGGCTTCTCGCCTTTCAGTTCCTGCACTGATTGTAATCTTGCTTTTACTATGGTGATTCTTTGAGGACTGTTGTGTCTACCACTAGATTCTAAGCTCCTGAAGGCAGAAACCACTCTATTCCCATGCCCTGTACAGTATCTGCCATGTATCAAGTACCCACTAAGCGCTTATTGAATGAATGAAGGGTCCTCTCCTCTCCTGCTTTTTCACTTTGTCCATGAGCTTTCCTGGATCTCATACAGTTGATGAAATGTCATGTTAATATCAAAAACTAAGTATAATAAAGGTACCCTTAATCTCAATTTTTAGCAGTTCTAGAGAGCTCTCTTGTTAAGGTTGCATCCTATATTTCCTTATAAATTTGGCAGGGATGTGATTTGGTTCCACCTGTTGCCCACACAAACAAAAGAGACAAATAGAAGACTGACACGATGTGGCAATAGAAAGGAAACTTGCTCCTTCAGAGTGCCGAGTAGAGGATATTAGGCATTGAATCAGTATCTCCTCAGGCCTGTGCCATTCTCTTCTCTCATCAGTCTTAAGGTGCCGTAATAACTGGGGAGTAGTGGTCGGGTGCTTAAAAACAGAACCTGAGACTGGCTTAAGCCTCTCCTCTACCACAGGTCAATAGAATTACCTTGGGATTGTTCTTACTCTCATTGAAAATGCTCATGTCTCAGTTGTGCCACTGGTTGAGAACTCAACCTTGATTCTGGACTTACTTTCATCTACCACACCTAGTCTCACCTGAGCTCTCCCTCTAAATGTCACGTCCACCCACTCTTCTGCTTCTCCACAGCCACCATCCTGGGACAAACACCCCATCCTTGGATCATTCCTAATAGATCATCACAGCTGGACTCTTACACCTGTATTCTCCCATATCCAGCCAGAGCAACGCTGTATGTATTGCTCAACTGGTATAAGTCAATTACATCATCAGTTAAGTCAAGTCAGTCAAGTCATGGATCAAATCACATCTTGCCCCAGTGGTTTTACAATACGGTTAGAACAAAACGTGATGTCCTTGGCCTGGTCTGCAAGGCTCTTTATAACCTGCTTCCTGATACCACTCGGGTCACATTTCCTACTGTTTTATAAGTCAGGCTTGTCCCTATCTTAGAACTTGGGGCATGCTGGTCCCTTTCTGGGATACTGTGCACCTGACCGTCTGAAGATCAATCTCCTCATCCCATGAGTGCTTCAGTCTCAAGTGTCACATCCCTAGGGAGACTTTCCCTGACCACGTGGTGTACAGGACAATGTGCACATCCTGTTGTGTTAATATTACTAGGACATTTACTCCTTGTTTATTTGTGTTTTCTCTCTCCTCCTTCTGGAACGTCAGCTGCGTAAGAGCAGAGCCTTGTCTAACTTTATTTTGCAGCCTTGCCTCTTGATCAGGCCTTAATAAGTAATTTTTTAAAAAATGAGTAAGTGGTTGGGGCGCCTGGGTGGCGCAGTCGGTTAAGCGTCCGACTTCAGCCAGGTCACGATCTCGCAGTCCGTGAGTTCGAGCCCCGCGTCGGGCTCTGGGCTGATGGCTCAGAGCCTGGAGCCTGTTTCCGATTCTGTGTCTCCCTCTCTCTCTGCCCCTCCCCCGTTCATGCTCTGTCTCTCTCTGTCCCAAGAAAAATAAATAAACATTGAAAAAAAAAATTAAAAAAAAAATGAGTAAGTGGTCACAGTCAATCAGTTCTCTTACTATCTACTCCGCTGGCCTGGGTAGTTGATTAATGAACTATCCCACACAAGTTGAGAAGGGATTGTGCACTGCAGGGAAAACCTTGTAGAAGTTAACATCCAAGTCAAAATATAAACACTCATCAAAAATATGTCTGGAAGGGAATTGAGTGTCATCTGTTTCACTCCACAGCCACTTTCAGATGACAAATGCCCAACATCATTTAGGATAGTAGGGTGCCTTTGAAAAAGTTGGAGCTGATTGCTTCCATCATGCCCAGGAAGTCATTGTCCTGTATGCATTCCTGGCTTACATTTGGAGAAACCAAGCTTCTAGCTTCAGTCTGTCCATGATTGAAATTGCCAGGCTTCGTGTTACTATTACCAACAGATATTTTTCCTTTATGAATCATCGAGCCAGCCCCCCTAATCACTGGGAACAAACTTTGAGTAGGTTGAACCAAATTAGGTGTCAGAGTACTTGCTTTCTAGCCAAATAAGCTTTTGGAAACTGGGAGAGCTGCAAAGCGCTGTCAGTCCTTCACAACCATCTAATTGTGTTCTTCTTTGAAAGTCTTGACTTTTTTTCTTAGCTATTAACCAGCATTAGCTGCAAAAGCATTACACAAAAGAAAACTCCCTCATTATGAGTGTCAGAATCAAACAATGAAGGTTTCCAAAGAACAGAATTTGTATGTTAGACGGGAAGTACATGGGTGTGCTCATAGCTTAATATTTAAGTGCCTGGTGCACCTGTAAGAAGTGCTAATTCCTTTCTGCATGACTAAGGAAATGCAGGGCAGTGACACATGAATCACTCCCCACAATAGGTATACAAAAGACAAGGGTTCCAGGAGGTTGTTTCTCTTTCTTCTCCAAGAACAATGGTAGCAATGTTTCCAAAGAAAGATAAATTTGGGGTAAATGCAGCACCCAAATAAAGTTCTTAGGGTTATACATCATGGGACGTTTGGAAATACGGAGAGGAGAATGGATGTACAATGCACTTTTGAGTGCATTGGAATTAATTAGGAATTACCCTTTGGACCTGTGTCCAACTGAACTGGAAGGAAAGGTTGCTGTGCAAGTGGATGCCCATAGTGGAAGCCATCCTGCCTAGAATGAGAATTTCTGGAAGTGATGAGAGAGTGGGAACATGCCAAGGGGGCTCTGTTGAGAAGACCCATTCAGTCTTTTGAAAATTGCTTTGGGGAAGCAATAGGACCATTCACCATGAGATACTTGTCAAGGCACTTAGGGTTTTTTGAGAAATGTTCTAAACAAATTTTGGTAGTATGTTACATTTCATTTAGGCATTTCATTATGCATGAAGGAGTCCTGTTTGAGCATGAACAGAAGGGGAAGGTCATTGTTGTTGTAACCCTTGATTATAGTAAATACCTTAGCGCTAAAAGGGTTTTAGGGCTTGAAAATAAGATAAATCAAAGGGGGTCCCCCTTTGCCCCCCACCCCTGCTGCTGCCCTGCTCTTAGTTGAATCGGTATGTTAATTTTCACTGGCAGTGAGGTCTTCATGTAAACATTGAATGTTCTCTAAGCTTGAGACGTATCTCGATATTTTAGCCTTAAGACTGGAAAGACTTTATTGGTTATTAATTATTTTCTTTGCAAATGTTTCAGTAGAACGTATTTTTAAAGGAAATGACCACTGGTATGTAAAAATGCCAGGTCCATCTGACATTTTAACCTAAATCTGCAGTGTTTATGAGTTGATGGGTGCCTACTGCAATATTTTTACCTAAGCCTTGATTAAATATAATACACTTAGGGAGGGGGAGCAAGTATAAGAGAAGTGCCAATTTAGGGAGGAATGAGGGGGAGCAAGTATAAGAGAAGTGCCAATTTAGGGAGGAATGAGAGGCATAGTTCCTGCCTGCCAAACATTACCTGCTTTATTGTGTTTTAAATTCTGTGACTAAAGGTTCTGTGATATTAATTATCATCCAAAGACTATAAGCTCCAGAGAAGATTGTTTATTGTGATATTCTGTCTATGCATTCAAAACCTGGCAGATGCTTACGCTTATATATCTTTGTTGTTAATGCCAGTTACTAGATTTCCTTCATTCATATCATAAGTCTGCTAATTCTATAAATAATTATAAGTTAGAGTTTTAAAAATTATCTCTTTATGTGGTGGGATTGTTCCCTGCATATCTCTTTTTATTCTGGGGATATTACATTTCTAAAATTTATACATTAGGTAGAAGTGACATTTTTCACAAAATTCCTTTTTGTATTTTCCTATTAAAATGTTTTAATTGCATAAAAACACACTCAGTGGAGCTCATGATAAGAAGACTGTTGTATTCGAATTGCCTAGTTTCATATAATGCTAAATACCATCTAAAAATGAGAGTTTTATAAAGTTGACTCTTTTTATTAAAAGATCTTAAGTAAAATTTTGGGGGAAAAGTATGCAATTAACTAAATGGTTCTAAATATGCAGAGGATTACAGTATGATTTATGTGTATATTTAATTAATAATATATATTATTTTTGCCATAACTGAAAATGGGGCTTCTGATTATTTGGGTTACAACCACAGAGTTGTCACTTACAGATTAGCTACCATCTGAGATAAATCGATGAAATGTCTAGGCCTGGTTTCTTCAGTTTTTGTATTGTGATAATAGTAATGTTAGTCCCCACCTAATAAGGCTGTAGTTGGCATGGTATCTGCAGTTTCAGGTAGTGGGTCACTGTACTCTGGAAACAGATGGTCCTCCTTCTGAGGTTAGAAAGTCAGTTGTAGCCTAACACTGTGTCACAACGCCTTTGTCATTCATTTCACCTCATCACATAGGCATTTTATGATCTCACATCATCACAGGAAGAAGGGTGATGTTTTGAGATAGAGACAACATTTACATAACTTTCTTATGAGAGTATATTGTTAAAATTGTTCTATTTTATTACTAGTTATTGTTCATCTCTGATTATCCCTAATTTATAAATTAAACTTTATAACAGGTACATATATATAGGGAAAAACATAGTATATATACAGAAAAACATAGTGCATATAGGGTTTAGTATTATCCATACTTTTCGGCATCCACTGGGGGGGGGGGTCTTTGAACATATCCCCCCATGGATCACTGGGTGGCTACTGTAATCTTAAGATAAAATAAGACAATGAATGTAAAGGGCTGCATTAGGGACTTGAGATATAGTAAGTGTTCAATAAATGATAGCTCATGATTATTGTTTCCATATTTATTTATTGGTAGAAAATATTAATCTTCTGAACCACGTTTATAACTGCAAAACAGGAACAATCACGCAGTCCTGTTCTCCATGTGGCAGGTGCTACAGGGTTTATTATACAAAGATAGCAAAAACCAAAAAGGAAATGGTAAAGGAAGTAGCTATTTGCAGAAGTCTATCTCAGGAAGAATTCAAATTTGAGAATTCCAAACCCAGTGAAGATAACAAGTCTGCCCTCTGGTGGATGTTAATTTCAACGAGTTACAATTTTCTCAGCTAGACTAGAGTTTCAACCTCCCTGAAATGCTGTAGTTGTGTGGCTGGAACAAGGGCTTTGCCTGCTTCTTTTGAATTCTGATAAATATGCGGGTGAACATATAAACGCATAACATGCATGAGGAAATGAAATGTTTTATGGCTACAGAGAAACGCTGTCTTCCTTCTTGTTCAGCCCCGTTAGGACTCAGCAATTGCTAAGGGTTATTTACAAGAACTCTGAGCTGTCTGATCACTCAGCTGTGGAAGGTAAATGAGATTTTTAAGGTGTAGGGAAGAGGAGAGACCAATGGTGAAGTGGGACAATGCATGAGAAAAAGGCGGATGTCAAACTCACAAACTGGAATTTCTGGGACACTGCCACTACCGACTTGATCTGACAGGACGGGGGTGTTCAATGTTTCTTCTATGGCACGAGTGCACACCCCCCTCCCCCACAGCCACATGGTAGAGTGGAAATTATTCCTGCAGTTTTTGTGGTGTAGTCTTTTATCTTCCTGTTGGTACTGGTTTAAAAAAAAAAATAAATGAGATTCTTGTCTTCCACGGGCTTCAGGTTCTCAAAGTAGAAAACATCGTAGTTGGCATTTCAGTGAAGTATCTGACCTTGAAATATGGCACCTGCCTACTGCTTGAGACACCTCCACCTCATGGCCCTTCCCCTCCTGCTGAACTTGACTATGTACTTCAGTACTCTTTAGGGTCCAAGTGACAGGACCTAACTCAAACAAATCATATAGGGAGCCTGGGTTGTCTCACCTACTGGGAAGTTCCATTGGTACATGTAGCTTTAGGTGATCAGATTTAGGGACTCAAATAACATCAGGGTGTCTGTCTTTACCTCTTCCCATCACTCATTTCTGATTTCCTCACTCATTTTTCTATTTTGCTTTCATTCTCACATAGGCGTTTTTTCATGTGGTGACCAGGATGACCCTGAAAGTCTAAACTTCTGACTTCATCAGTGTCTTTGTTTTCAGGAAAAGAAGACACATCACTTTGGGTATCCTATCTATCTCTGAGCAAGGGAGACATCTTTCTGCATGTATCCCATACCTGATCTTAAGACTGATTACTACTTTGGCTAGGGGTAGGCTACTCTGAACAGTCATATACCCAAACCTGTGTTTTAGGAGGTAGGGTCAGATGATGGAGGGGAGCCTGTTTGCTAAAGACTAGTGGAATTCGGGGCGCCTGGGTGGCGCAGTCGGTTAAGCGTCCGACTTCAGCCAGGTCACGATCTCGCGGTCCGTGAGTTCGAGCCCCGCGTCGGGCTCTGGGCTGATGGCTCGGAGCCTGGAGCCTGTTTCCGATTCTGTGTCTCCCTCTCTCTCTGCCCCTCCCCCGTTCATGCTCTGTCTCTCTCTGTCTCAAAAATAAATAAATGTTGAAAAAAAAAATTAAAAAAAAAAAAAAGACTAGTGGAATTCTGTTACTAAAAGAAGGACAAAAGAAGTGTTGGATAGGAAAAGCCAAAGCCTAATGGTCAGTGTCCCTAGTATTGTGCTTTTGCTGTCTCTCTCTGCTTGTTTATAGCTGTTCTTTGATGACCTTCCTTACCTCCCTAGAATGTGCCCTTCCAGGTGTCAAGTGTAGCTCAAACTGTACTTCCTCTGTAGACCTTTTCTACCAGCCTGTTCTACTTCCTTCCCATTTTAAGTCTATAACATTCACCTATACTTCTCATTTGGCTTTTTTTTTTTTTAAGCGTGAGGGGTAGCTGTTCTTGCCCTTATTGTTATTTCCAATATTATTACAGCCTTTTGACACTTATTTGTACATTCTTTCGTGTTTAGTATTTAAATGTTGCCTTGCCTTTTGTTTTGGGATCTGACCAACTTTTAGATGTGTACTTTCTCTAGCAGAGGCAACTCTGTCTCAGGATCTCGTGAGATGGGAATTTTGGGGTATCAAAAGACAGCGCCTATTTAAAGATTTCCTGTCCTTTTGTCTTAAGTGCAGCGCCTAAAGTGTAGCTTTGGCTCTTGATGGAACTGTTGTCAGCAATCCGCCTGAGGTGGGTCTCATCAATCATGGGTTCAATACCAGGGCTTCAAGGTGGGCATTGCTCCCTTTGGGATTGGGGAAAAGATGTAGGGGTGCGCCATACCTTGAAGCTGAGGCTTTGGGTGCTCAATCAAACCAATGATCTAGAAAGGGCTCAAGGTGGGGAAGTTGCCCTTTTTTTCCCCCCTCTCCATTGAGGCTGAGGTTATGGGTCTAGGTGAAGGTCAGCTACAAACTCCACCCATGGCAAAATCCAATTATAAACTCTAGCCTTGGTGAAATGCCATTAGAGTTTGGATTTGCTTTATTTGGGATGCAAACTGACAGTTTTGCCTGTGATGTATTCAGGAAGACATATCTATTAAAGATAGCCTAACAATGGGGGCACACTCAGATTTGCATTTTAATTCATTTTCCCTCAGTGCTGATATGCAGCTTATCTTTCAAGAACAGGCTCCCATCAACCCTGATATAAGTTGCTTAAGAATAATGCTCATAATCTATTAGTTTAATCTGTTCACATGAGAAGGGGAAGAAAATTCATTGCATGACGCAGAAGGTTTCAAGACTCATTTGGATTTGTTTCTTCCTTTTTTTTCCCCCTGTCCTGAAGATTTCCCATAACAATTCTTCCCAATTTTTTGTTTATTTTTCACCTTCCCACTAAAGTATTAACAGCTAAGGGAAGAGGTCAGGTCTTCTGCTTAGGCTCAGACAGGCTTGAGTCCAAAAGTCTGCCTCTCATACGTAGTGGTTCCATGCCATTAACTTAAGCCCAGTTTCATTGTCTGTAACAAGTGTATAACAATACAACCTTGAAAATGGGGTTTGATCATTACAGTTTATGGGTAAAAATTGCCCTTCAGAGGACCTGTCACATAATAATCCAATACTTTTATCATTTCGGGGACTGATATCTACTGATATCTTTTTGTCTTTCTGATACTTGCAACTCTGTATGTTGTTTCTCTCACAGTCTGTCACTCTTGGGGAAAAGAGGAGTCCTTTCTTTGCAGAGTTTATGAAATATTGTTCGGAGAGGTGTTTAACAGGAGTGTCTTGGCTCCTGTTGCTTGGCATGCTGCGTTTTCACTAGCTCTTTCACTCATCTTTTCAACTCCCTCCCCCACAGATTCTCTCTGGGGTCAGATGACCTTGATGTTTTTAGTACAGGAAAGATGGCTGGGCATCTGTGGACGCTAGAGAGCAAGACCTGGATGAAGGGATAGAAAGCGGAAGAGGCTGGGAGTGTCTGCAGCATGCTGCAGTACGGACTGAGAGCCCTGGAGAAGGTCTGGTGATGTCGTAACGGACCTTGTATAAACCATACTCATCATTTTATTCAGCTACGTTCTGATATGGAGGAAAATGGAGATGAGGGATGGCTCCAGGCAGATCAGCAATACCAAAGAGACCGTTGATCCTGGGCCATGGTCATAGGAAAATGTGACAATTGAGGCTGATCTTTAACTATAGGATGGTTAGGGTGATGGATGAAATTTGAATGTAAGGGTTGAACTTGACAAATGGGGAAAACTGCATGAATAGACCACTAAGTACTAACATGCCTTTGTATCGTTGTGGTGAACGATGAGAAGGTGGAGAGAGTGGATTTCAGAGTTTGAAGTCTCACAAATGAGGGTTTGGAGGGGTTATGTCAGCAGGTGGCTAAGATGGAGTGAAAAACTGCTAAAACCCATGGGTGAGGCTAGGGTATCAGGAAGGATATCATCATGGAGTTGAAGCCCGTGAAATGATGAGAGAGACCTTGAGCCTGGTGCCAAAATCCTTTGTTTGCCATTTGCTTGTTTCTTGTCTTTCCCTGACTTCCTGTCTAGTATAAGCCCCGAGAGAACCAGGGCATGTCTGCCCCAGTGCCTATTCCAGTGCATAGTGTGCCATAAATCTACAATAAATAGCTGCTCAGTGAAGACTTACTAAAGTCACCAAGGCCTTTTCTTCTCTTAGCCCCTTGCATGCGTTCCTGTGCATAGTAGGTATGAAATGAACATTTGGTGATTGCTTTATATATGTTAGAGGAAAATTAAAAAAATAAAATAAAATAAAATAAAATAAAATAAAATAAAATAAAATAAAATAAAATAAAATAAATGCCCTAGTACTAGCCCTTAGGATGCTGTTAACCATGATGTGGAGCTACTGAGGTGCTCTCTCTCACTCTCTCTCTCTCTCTCTCTCTCTCTCTCTCTATATATATATATATGTATGTTCAATAGGTTAAAAAGGGACTATTCTCTATATTCTTTTATAACCATTGGAATTACACACATTGTGGATACTTCCCATGTTAATAAATCAATCTGTAACGTTCATTCCAAGCCTTTATAGTCCAGCTACACCACAATATATTTAAAGCATCTCCTATTTGGGGGCATTTGGTTTGATTCTAATTCTTTGCTACCCTAGTGGTTTAAGACTTTATTTAGAGACTTGCCTCAATTATAACCTTGTGCCAAATCTAGAAGAATGGTTTGGCAAGGCAGTAGCTATTAGGTCAGAGTTAGAAAAAAACATTGCTGACTTTTGGGTGGGATATTTTGTCAATTGGCTTGTTTGACCACCAGTTAAATTTGGAGTGCTTCTGGAAATGTCTGCCATGAAACATAATGCTTGCAGCTCAGGAGCAAGGATAAGAAGGGTGCCTTGATTTTAGAAAGTCTCTGCCTGGTCTAGAGCATAAATTAACTGTGGAAATTCTGGAAAAGTGACCTTTGGAATAGTAGAGGAGCTGCATGAGTTTTAGGATGACAGGTAAAAATGAGAACCAAAGCGAGGGTTGGTGGGTAATTTGACCATCTTCATTGTTGGTAAAGGGTGTCACACTGTGTTGTGAATGAACTAGTTTGAAAATAAGGCTTTAGAGCCCCTGAGCAAAGTGACTTTTGTAGCCATGTATAGGGAGAGTGACCCCTGCAACGTCCTCATCTTCTCCATCGCTTCTGTGGGAAGGAAGGAGAAGAAAGGATGAGTAATGGAAGCAGAGGAAGGTGAGTTCTGAGGTCAGACCCCTGTTCTGTCTCCCGTTTCACTGGTGTGAGCAAACTCAGGTGTCTGGAGTGCAGAATCACAATTTCACATCTTCCCTGTCTGCCAAACAACAACAACAAAACCCATTGTGATAGCACCTGGGTTCCCCCAACTTTGTTTTCTCTGGTAAGGAGGCCATTGTTATTAATTGTAAACTCAGTCAATCCTCCTAAGCTTGTTTGGTGTTCTTTACAATCAGGATAATATTATTGATAGGATATTTCACTAGAATGCAAGCTCTGTGAGAACAGAGTGTTTTTTTAAAATGTTGTAGTCACCGTTTATCACTGCTGTAACAGATTACTAAAAACCTGGTTGCCAAGACAACATAAACATACTCTCTTATGGTTCTCTAGATCAGAAATCCAACCTGGGTCTCAGTGAGTGAACACCAGGTGTCTGCAAGGTTGCTCTCCCGTCTGTGAGCCCTGGGGGAGAATCTATTTCTTGCCTTTTCCAGATTCTAGAAACCTCCCACATTCCTTGGCTTGTGGCTCCTTCTTCCATCTTCAAAGCCAGGGACATAACACCTCTGTGTGCCTTTTTTTCACTAGTCTCCCTCGTACCACAGCTGGGAAATGTTCTTGGCTTTTAAGAACACTTGCTCTTACACTGTATCCACCTGGATAAGGTAGGATGCTCTTCCCATTGGGAAGGCTTACCTTAACCACAGGTGCCGAGTCCATTTTGAATAAGTGAGGTAAGGTATTCAGATTCCAGAGGTTATAATGTGGACATTGTTGGGAGGGGGACACGTTATTCTGTCTACCGTAACTGCCAATACTTAGAAAAGTGCCTGACACAAAGTAAACTCTCAAATATTTGTCAAAGGAATGAATTGTGAATATTTAAACATCAAGTGTCTTTAAAGTGCGTAGCAGGATACCTAACACATGGATGAGACCTTGGTTAGTGCTGTGCATTTTTGACAGTCACACTCTAGCTCTCAAGGGGAAGGAAACTAAAAACAATAACAACAACGACAAACACGAAGAGCCCTCTTTCCCTGCTCACCAGTGAATATTCTTTCTGCATGCTTCTTCCTTGGCTGCCTAGATTTAGTGTTCCTTCTGGAGGAGAAAGAGGCAGAGTTATTTTAGTTGTATACAGTGGATTCTTACTAGCCTTCATATGTGAGCCTGTTTTTTTTTTTTTTTTTTTAATTAGTTGTGTGCCTGAGGAAACTTCTGCTTTATTTTGAGTCCTTCACCTTCCGCTGAGTGATTCACAGTGATCCCCAAACCCTAGGGAAACTTGAAAAACCATGTAGATTCTTGACTTGCAGCTTTGGGCTCCCAAGATCCTGTCTTTTTTTTTTTTCTTTTTTTTTTTTTAAATTCACTCGAGCCCATCAACCTGTAGTTGAGGACATCCTGACAATGTTATGTTATAATGTGGACATTGTTGCGGGGGGCACATTATTCTGTCTACCGTAACTGACAAGGTTCTGGAATGTTCTGGCTTGGTTTAGCATCCATGAGTTGGCATCATCTTGTTGATGCTTTGCCTGGATTCTTTCGATTTGCTGATTTGTTGTTTGAGACGGAGTGGCAGAGGGGAATGAAGGATCAATACCCCAGAGTTGCCAGTGTTGTCCCCTATCTGAAAACAAAGTGTGTCCTGTGTTAAGAATACAAAACTTACTGTCAGCTGTAGGAACACCGGCATTGGAGGTCTGATCTAACACTTCATTTTCTTTAAGAAATTATTTGCAACGTCAGTACCTAGGTCTCCTGGCGGATGAGTATGTGACCTAAGGTTTTGTGCCTTTTTTGCATCCTTTTGGTTAAAAGTTCAGACCTATGGGCCAAACTCAGAGCCTCTGTGGGCCAATCTAAGGATGTCTTTGAGAATAGCTGGGTGATAATCAATCCATTTTCCAATAGTCAAGTGATTAAAAGGAAGGCTCTAAGCCAGATGGCCAGGGGTAAAATCTTGCATCCAGCATTTACAAGTTGTGTGACCTTGGGCAAGCAATTTAACTCGTCTGTTCCTCAGTTTCTTTCATCATAATGTAGTCATACAAACCGTGCCTATCTAATGGTGTGGTTGTAAAGTTTAAATGAGTTAACACCATATGAGCACCCGGGACTATGCCTGTTCTACAAAGTAAATGCTTGATAAAGGTTAGTATAATTCCATGACTACTACCAATATGCATAGGAATAAGTAAATAGTCATAGCACACTATGAAAAGTGTGCAGGGTAGCCATTGAGGTAAGAAAAAAAGATCATCTCTTCTGAATAAATATTTTCCGTAATATGTCCCTAGGAACACATTGTCTGCAAAAGATGTTAATAGGAGTTCTGAGTTACAGGGTACCACAGTCGTAAATATTTGGGAAACTTCTCCTCTTGGAGATTTATGATACACATTAGTATTTTAACATTATAGGTTCTGCTGGAGCCTGGAGTAGAGAAAAGTAATTTGACTTTGTTTAATCCAGTTTGTCCCAAATGTGTGAGCACAGAACCCTTGCTGGAGGTGGGTTTGTGTGTGTGTGTTGGTGGAGGGTGGGAAGCTGGTGGTGAAGGCAGTGGTTATTGCTGTATTTTCATTGTTCATAAAACCTATTAATCCCTCTAGGAAATAGTGTTTCCTCTCTAGGGCACACTTTGGGGTGGTACTGACATTTAATGTGGATGTAGAGATCTGATTTAAAGTACAGATTTGATTCTGTAGGTCTGGGGTGTGGCCTGTGATTCTGCCTTTCTAGCAAGTTCCCTGGGGCTGCTCATGCTGGTTTGCAGGCTGCACACAGATTAGCAAAGCTTTCTGAAGCACTCCTTTGGTGACAAGAAAAGGACACCTGGGGACCATCAGGAATTTTCACGGTTATGTAACAGGGGCAGAGGACAGCCTCATGTAGAGGCTTGCAACCTGGACTGCACATTAGAATTACATGGGATAATTTGGGAAAGAAAACTCCACCTCCAGAAATTCAGATTTTACAGGTTGGGAGAGAGGATCCCAGGCATTGGTGGTTTTTTTTGTTTTTGTTTTTGTTTTTTTTTTTTTTCATAAGCTTCCCAAGTGAGTCTGATGAACAGCCAGGGTGGGAAACTGCTGGGTTAGCAGGAGGGTCTTATTTCTGGAGTCAAAGAGCCCTGTTCTGAATCTCAGCTTCAAATTAGCAGGTAAACTCTTAGTGCCTTAGTTCAATTCTCCATGCCTCCATTTCCCCATTTGTAAAAGGGGTCAATAATGGTGTGTAGCCTCAGAGAGTTTCTGCAAGGATTAAATGATACGTTAGTGAACTAAAAGCATTGTTTCTAACACATGGTAAGAGCTCGATAAATGTTAGCTATAATGACAATTATTGTAATCATTATTATTGTTATTTGGAAACAGAGATTCTTAGGTCATTTTCTTTCTTTTTAAATCTGACCGAGATATTGCACTGGTTACAAGCTAAAACCAGATAAACATACATTTACTTTTCTTAATAATTGGAGAATAGTGTTAAGGGCACATTTATGGGAAAGTCCATTTTCAGCCTAGGCTGCCCCCAACAAGCTTTCATTTAGGCTGTGATCTCTGTGAGAATAGGCAACCAACTGATTTGTTTACTGTGTTATCGTCAGTGCTCTTGTTTGCATTCAGTATATGATGATAACTATTCCTAGTGGAGATATGTCAACTTCTGTCTGCACCCATTGGTTTATTTTAGTGGCTGAATCCATATTTTGCATTATTTACTCTTGTAATTTTATCTAGTGTTGGTTTCTTTCTTAATTATAGAACTAGACAACCGAGTCTTGTTTCTTATTTTTTCTGAAATCAGCTGTGCTCCCTGCTCTTTCCCACTTTTCCACTCATAAAGCTTCTACAATTAAGTAGCTTTTTATTTTTCTGCCCAGTCTTGGTTCCTTCTCCCCTTACCCAACTTCCTCCTCCCACTGTGGTGTGTGATCATTATGAGTTTACTTATGTAATACCCAGCTGTCACTTTAATTGATCTCTTTCACATTGGACTATGGGTTTGTGATTTGGGGAACAGAAGATGTGGTCTGTATGTTTTTTTTTTTAAAGATTTTATTTTGTATTTATTTATTTAAAAAAATCTTTTTAAACATTTATTTATTTTTGAGAGACAGAGTGCCAGTGGGGGAGGGGCAGAGAGAGAGGGAGACAGAGACTCTGAAGCATGATCTAGGCTCTGAGCTGTCAGCACACAGCCTGACGAGGGGCTTGAACCCACAAACGGTGAAATCATGACCTCAGCTTAAGTCAACCGACTGAGCCACTCAGGCACCCCAAAGATTTTATGTTTAAATAATCTGTACACCCAGCATGGGGCTCGAATTCATGAGTCTGAGATCAAGAGTCACATGCTCCTCCAGCTGAACCAGCCAGGCTCCTTGTGGTCTGTGTGTTTTTATCTTCTTATAAAATCATGTGAGTAGAAGTGTTTAATAATTTTCATATCATTCCATAACAAACATATGTATACTGTATTCCAGTTCAATAGCTGTCTTATAAATAATGTAGGGAAGTAGATTTCTATCCTAGTTTTCCTTCTGGGAAAGGTGGAAAAGAGGACTTGCTCCCCTCACTGCCATCCCAATAAGATATAAAGATGCTCGAGAGAACATTTGTGAAAGAACTTGACAGATGCCCTTGGAGAGAAAACATTACTTTGTTCACTGGTGTTTTGAATCTCATGAGAGTTTGAATTACGAATGAGTACATCCAAGCACATAATCGGTTAAAGACACTTTCAGACTCATTGTGGACACTGCTCACAGGCAGAATTGATTATGCAACTCCGATCGCTAGAGCTATGGGGATATCAGACCACAGATACATCCATCTGATTCAGGAAGGACTTGAAATCACTCCTCATTTCCAGGGCTCAAAAAAAGTAGAGCTTTTTCACATTTACCCTGAAGATGGAGCCATTTAACATTTGGATACTTTACGATTTTAAAATTAATAACTTTGAATTGACTTTGTTTTGTGACAGTAATGTTCTAGGATCTTGTTTTTCCTTTACAGATGATGATCATTTCCTAACAAACAAAAAGAAGCGTATTACAAATATTTGGTTATGGTCATGGGAATCTGGGCACCAGCCTGTGACCTTGCCCATATTTACAGAGGTCATTTTTTTGCTTACCTTTTGTTTCCCTTATCTATGGATCCGGAAGTTAAGTATTTTAGAATTTTCCAAATACGTTTCAAATTCCTATCATTGATGGCTGGATGCAAATGAAAGCATATTTTAAAAGCAATGTAAAGGAAAGAACGTGTTTATTTCAGGTGCCCTTGTATTGACCACAAAGTTTGCTTTGAATGTGGAATCTTCTAGTCAGAAAGATCTGAGGGGACATCTAATCTTCCTTCTCCTATAGTCCCTTAAGAGTTATATTTCTGTACTTTTGTTAGTTATCATGGCTGGATTAAAATATCTGTGATTGATTATATAACTCCCGGATCTAACCTTAAGTGATCTCTTTAGCAATGCAGTAGATCTAGATTTAGATCCAGATTTAGTAAAGTAGATCTAGTTTGGCATTTTCTGTCATTAAGGAGCCCCCAGTTCTCCTAGCTGAACATCTTCAAATGAAGAAGATAAACCTACACCAAATTAGGAATCACATTATTTCACTCAGAACATCAATTGCCCATATTAGGAAGGAATGAAAAAATGTAGATGTACTGTACCAGGAATCCATCTAAAGATCATGGGTTGGGCTTGGGTGAGATACCATGATATGCAGATAAGAACAGCGCTGAACGGGTAGCAGTCTTACTACAAAAAGGGTGCAAGTGGATAAGTATCTAGGAACCCAGATACAGCAGGGTACCTTGAAAGCAACTGTTGGACGACTCATGGATATATTAGAGAAGTGGGGATTACATGGTGGTTGCTTTCTCCCTTATCTGTCCAGGACCGAGGTTCCCAGACTCTGATTGTGATGCAGGCATTTTCTTGAGAACAGGTGCTGCTTTTAGTGGCACTTCCACATTACTTTCTAGGAGGCCGGATCCCAAGTCCATTCCCCATGTCACCTGTGCCCATAGCTGGGGCCATTTGATCTTTTCAAAGGTAGGGTTCATTTTGTGAAGGGACCAGTTGTGACCCTTAGGAGGAGTATAAGTGCTGGAGACCCCATGCTGGAATCCTCTGATGCCTTGGACTTGGGCCATATTTTAGGAGCTGAGCGCCCCCATCTACCTTCATCTCATACTCTGGAGCCCTGCCTTAGAGGCATAGAGGCTGTGGTGTGGTACCTACTAATGTGCTAGTCCTACAGTCACTGTGACAACTACAGCCAGTGACTACCACCACTGCCACAACTGTTATTCCTACTGCTGCTACTTCTTCTCCTCGTCTTCCCCCACTTTCTCGTGTTATTAATTATTATCATCATCATTATTATTATTATTAAATATCTATTGCTGTGAAGCAAATTTACCCAAAACTTAATGAATCAAAAGAAGAAACATTTATTATTGTTCATAGCTTCTGTGGTTAGGAATGAGAGAGCCGCAGAATTGGGTTTTACTGTTTTTTATGATCCCAGCTGCGTCTTTTTTGTACATGCCCTTTATAAAGGTACTTCTATTCCTAGACTGTTGAGTTTTTCTAATCATGATAGGATCTTAGGTTTTGTCAAAATCTTTTTTGCATTTGTTGAGATGATCATGTCGTGTTGTCTTTCATTCTATTATTGTCACATATTACATTGACAGATTTTCATATGTCATGGTTGAAAATTCTTTTTATGTGTTGCTAGATTTGGTTTGCTAGTATCTTCTTGAGAATTTTTTTTTTATTTATTTATTTTTTTAAATTTTTTTTTTAATGTTTATTTATTTTGGGGACAGAGAGAGACAGAGCATGAATGGGAGGGGCAGAGAGAGAGGGAGACACAGAATCGGAAGCAGGCTCCAGGCTCTGAGCCATCAGCCCAGAGCCTGACGCGGGGCTCGAACTCACGGACCGCGAGATCGTGACCTGGCTGAAGTCGGACGCTTAACCGACTGCGCCACCCAGGCGCCCGAGAATTTTTTGCATCTATATTTATAATGAATATTGTAAACATCTTTTGGTATCTGGTTTTGATGTCAGGGTAATATTGATCTCACTAAATGAGTTGGGATGTATTAGCTCCTCTTCCATTCTTTTTGAAGAGATTTGTAAGTGTTGTTAATTCTTTGTAATTTTGGTAAAATTCACCAGCAAAGCCATCTGGTCCTGGGTTTTTTCTTTGTGGGAAGTTCTTTGCTCACTAATTCAATTTCTGTACTGGGTAGAAGTCTGTTCAGATGTTCTATTTATTGATTTTTGTAGTTTGTATCTTTCTAGGAATTATTTCATTTTAGCCAGGTTGTCTGCTTTTTAAAAAAAAATATGCTATTTTGCATACTATTCCTATAACCCCTTTTATTTTATTCCTATTCAGATTTTATGTTTTGGATTCATCATTTGGATACTTTGATTCTTTTTCTTTGTTTTAATTTTTATTTTGAGAGAGGGGGAGTGGGGAAAGGGGCAGAGGGGGGGGGGGGGAAAGAGAGAGAGAGAGAGAGAGAGAGAGAGAGAGAGAGAGAGAATCCTAAGCAGGCTCCATACTTTGCATGGAGCTAGACCCCATGACTCTGAGATCATGACCTGAGCTGAAATCAAGAGTCAGATGCTCAACTGACTGAGCCACCCGGGCAGCCCTAGATACTTTGATTCTTAATGCGTTTTTTTTCCTTAAGTTCTTTGAACATACGTATAATGATGTTTTGAAGTCTTTTTCTGCTATATCCAGCATCTGGTGACACTCAGAAATTGTATCTGTTGACTGCTTTTTCCCTGACTGTTGGTCACAATTTCTAATTTTTTACATGTGTCATAATTTGTTTTTTGGGGGGGAAAGCAGATATTTAGATAACAGTGTAGCAATTCTGGATTCTGGTGTTCCCCAGATAGGAATTGTTGTTGCTAGTTTTGTTGTTTGTTTCTTTGTTTATAAACTTGGCTGCTCTAAACTGGTGCAGCCTGTTTCCCTTGTGGTATGTGGTCACTGATGTCTTTGTTTGTTTTTTTGTTTTTGTTGTTGATATTGTTGTGATGCTTTTGTTTTAAACCTTCCTTTCCAAGGGCTTTTTCTCCATTGTCTCTGTAGCTTAACGGCCAACTAAAAATTGAACTAAGGCTGTGTTTAAACACCTGAATCAGTAAGAAGGTTACTGTTCTCTGTTGATGGGTCTGTGTAGGAAAGTGTATCAAGTGTTTAGACCATTTGCAAGTCTTCCCAAATATTTACATTCTGCTGGGCCCTTTTACATTGCCTTTTTATCTGCACACCACCTCAGGATTAATCAGGAATATGTGGATAGCTTGGGCCTTCTCCAGTCTCCACTGAACCTGCACACAGTCTCAATTTGGAATCTTCTTGCCCCAACCACAACCTCAGCCCATTTTATGCTATTGGCTTTACCCAGTTTTCCACCACTGAGACTATTACTTTTACCATTGCTGCTGCTGGATTTAGTCACTGTTCTCCACTTCAAATCACGTGAGTACTGCCAGTATTCACATCCTGCCCCAAACAGACAGAGACTTCATGGCAACTAGGGATGGGAGCAGCCCCATCTAGAACACCAAAGATTCCCATGGTTATTACCTGATGCCCAGTAGTTTTTCAGGTAAATACTTCTCAGATTGTTGGATGTCTTTGGTTAATTTTTAGAGTGTTGACATATTGTTTTGTGGTGGTTTTTGGTCAGTTTTGTCTAGTTTTACAGTTACTTTTTTGGAGAAAGGATTTGCTGGCTTCCTCCCTGAGAACCACAGCTGGTAGTTCTGACTATTTTAACATGTGTTTGTATCCTGTCATCCAGCAAAGGGCACAGCGCACTGGAAAATCTTGTTTAAAAATATTAATTATAGTTTGTGACTGCATTTATTCCTGTGAGAAAGACAAATCCCTACATATTGATGTTAGAGGTCTCATTTGGGACCATTTGACATCTTCCTCAAAGTTTTCCCAGTATGATGGTATTAGGAGATGGGGCCTTTATCATGCAGGTGGAGCTCTCATGAATGGGATTAGTTTTCTTATGGAAGAGACCTGAGAAAACTCCTGTGACCTTTTCTACCATGTGAGGTCACAGTGAGAAGAGGGCCATCAGTAGGGAAGCAGGTTCTTACCAGGCATGCTGGTCTGCTGGTGCCATGATCTTGGACTACTCAGTGTCCAGAATGGTGAGAAATAAATTTCTGGTGTTAAGTTCCTCAGTTTATGTTACTTTTGTTATAGCAGTCTAGAAGGACTAAGACAGTAGGCAATACTAGCTATATGTAATCAACCCACACCAATCTTGAGGTGTCATTAAGATTTATGTCTTGCTCTCATTGTGGTCTGATGAGAATTTGGTTTATCCCTGGGTCTAGGCTTCTTCTAGCTGTGACTCGATCATCTTAAAATATTTTTGGCTCAAATTTCATGGATAAGGAGAGAGAACTTGGGAATTATGTGGAATATTTCCTGGAAGTGCTTTATACCATTTCTGACCATATTGGATTGGCTAGAGCCATCACACAGTCCTGTTAGGATGCAGGGGAGCCTGGAAAATGTGGTCTTGCCATGTGCCTAGGAAGAGTATGAAAACATGTGATGAATGCAGAGGGTTGCCTTTTCCACTCTTGCTCTTTGGAGATCCTATGACATTACCATCTTTGTTCTGTAGAGAAGAAAACTGGGCCACAGGGATGGTGAATAAATTGCCCAAGATGTGTTCTTTTAAGTAAGTTATTGTAAGATTAGAGACTGGGAATAGTATTTATTAGCTTCTTATCCAGTGTTGGTCTTGTTTTCCTCAACTTTACTCTTCTACTTTGACAAAGCATCATTTTTAATCAACATAGATTGAAAGGTAGCACAGTAATTTTAGAAAAAGTATAAAGGCCTGCTTATAATTCCACTAACCACTTATGATTATTTTCAATGTATACATGTTCTCTTTATGGATGTATGTTTACATGTTCAAATGGTAATATGCATTTATTTTTTACTGTTTTTCAATATATAAACATTCTTAAGTCTACCTTCTGATTATTTTGATTTCTGCATAACATTGTACTGAATTGATGTAATATTTACTCAGCCATTCCTCCTATTACCAAATATATATAAGTTGTTTCAGCTCATTTTAATCTGTATACCTCAGTGTGATTTAACTATTACTTTAAAATAATATTTATTATAACAAAGGCTAATTAAGTTGGGTATTCTGACCACCTATTGACATATAGGAAAGCTTATAGTTAAACAGTATAGACTTTAGTTATTTCTTTTCTGCTTTACTGAAACATGTGAATATAGTGAAGCCCTGTTTTTATATAATTCTTTTTTAATGGAAATATTTAACTTGTGAAAAATGAATTCTAAAAAAGATATGAAAGAACCTCTTAATATAGTATTAGCCATGTAACATAGTATTAGCCATATAACATAGTATTTCATTAACATTTTTTTTAAGTTTGTTTCTCTTCAGAGTGAGTGAGTGAGCACATGTGTGACTGGGGGAGGGAGGGAGGGAGGGAGAGAGAGAGAGAGAGAGAGAGAGAGAGAGAGAGAGAGGCAGAGAGAGAATCCCAAGCAGGCTCCACACTGCAGAGCCTGACTCAAGGCTTGAACTCATGAACAGTGAAACCATGACCTGAGCTAAAACCAAGAATCGTATCCTCAACCAACTGAGCCACCCAGGTGCCCCTCACTGAAATCTCTTTATATGAATTTATTAGTGAGGGATAGAGGAAGAAAGGAAACCCGGAAATGTCAGGTTGTAGCTTTTATTTCACCAACAAATATTGTTGAGCATTCATTAGATTCCTGGCAATCTTTTAGAAACTGAGGATACATCATGAAAAGCAAAAACAAAGTTCTTTTTTCAAGAAACTTATGGCGTACTAGGAATGGAGAGGGTGTGGGGAACACACACTTACAAAATGACATGTAAGGTCATTGCAATGAAGAAAAACAAAACCAGGTAAGGGGAACAGGACAAGATAGATTGAGAGGGACTGTATTTAATATAGGGTTGTGTGTCTAGGAATGTATCTCTGAGATGTGATACTTGAGTAGAAACCTGGAAGTAGTGAGAAAGAATCCCACATGGGTATCTGGGAGGGGGACAAGAAAAAAGGAACAGCCAGTGCAAAGACACTTGGGTGGACATTGTCTGTTAAATTCATATATTCATAGCACAGAGGCTGGTATGGCTGGAATGGGGCAATGAGAGAAACACAAGAATGGTGCTCTGACATCGGAGAGTTAGTGTGGGACTAGACCATGTAGAGCTTTGAAGATCATAGTATGAACCTAGGGTTTTGCTTTGGGCAAAGCAGGAAGCTATTGGAGGATGTTGAGCAGAGGGGCACATGCCTTGATGCACACTTGAAAGGAATTCTCCAGCTTTGGGGTGGAGAATACACGTGGAGCGTGGTGAAAGTAGGAAGTTCAACATGGGGGTTAGGGAGCATTATTATAATCATCCAGGTGAGAGAAGACTGGTTGGTAGCAATGCAGGTGTGAGCAATGGCCAGATTTTGCATCTATTTGAAAAGCAGATACAGCATGTGGGATGTGCAAAAGAGAAAGGAGTTAGCAGTTTCTACAGGGATTTTTTTCCTGAGCATTTTGAAAATGGAAGCACTATTTATTTCCAAGATGGATTGTAAGAGGACCAGGTTTTCAGGGAGGGGGAGAGAGTAGGAGAGAGAGTGAGTTGAAGAAGGGGGAGGAAATGGGAATTCATGTTTGGACTTAGCATGAGATGCTGATTGGATTTCCAAGGAGAGATGTCAAGGATACAGTTGAAGGATAAGGAAGAGGTTTGGCATGGAGATACAAATTTAAGACTCATCTTATAGATGGTATTTGATGCCTTTAGACAGGACAAGATCACACCCATCACCATGTGCACATGTCATAATATATGCAACATTAAAAAATATCTATCTCTGTGACTCCACTTCCCCTCCATCTGCCACCCTATTTCTCTGATCTCCTTTGCACAAAACTCCAAAATAAAATGTGTCTATATTTGCTATCATTTTTTTTTTCTCCTTCTATTCTGTCTTGAATTCATTCCAATGAGGCTTCCCTCCTGCCTACCTTCTGGGTGATCTTCTCCTGTCACAAGGCATTCAATACTCACAATAAGCTGATTATCTCCATTTTACAACGAAGAAACTGAAGTTCAGAGAAGTTGAGGCCACTTGAGTATTCAATAGCAGAACTCAAACCCAAGCCTTGCTTTACCATTGGTAGCCTTCCTGTTTCCTAGTTCTCCACCAAATAGTAAAGTGTTTGTAAATGGGGGCTTGGAAGATCAGCGTGATTGCCAATTTATACAAAACATGTTACAAATTCCTCATAATTATCTAAATAGAATACAATATTTCACCTCAATAAATGTATGGGTTTTATTTTTCATGTCTCCTTTTTATAAGACATAAAACTTAAAGACAGACTGTGGACCTGATGCAGTATATTATTTTAAAGCATTGTAATTTCATAGAAATCAGGTAATCTTTTAAAAACATATAATACTGGCATGATTGGTGAACGTGAGTGCAGGGGGCGCAGGAGGAAGAGGAGGTTTGGGTCTTCTTTACTTGACATCCTCAAGAATGGGGAAGACACCTGCCTTTCAGAGAAGGGTAACAGGATGTGTTATCTTTCTCACAACTATGGACAGGCAGCCCCACATCTTCTTTATGGCCTAAATAGCTGTGACTTGAAGTTGATCTTGTATTGCTCTGGCATTATTATTTCTGTGTGCTCTTGGCTATTTGTTCCTTGCAATGCAAGGAGGAGGATCTCCCAGGGGACTTGAAAAATATTTGTTCTGAAATGATCGTGTCTTTAGATGCACTCATTTTGGCTGAGATCTTATAGACAGGACAGAATAATGCCTTAGAAACCAAATCTGGTGAAATGCTTCTAATTGTTTATCAGCTCATCATGGCAGGTCTAAAATCTCCTTTATAGATTAATTCATTCAAAACTACATTGAGTGGTGAATCACGATCAGAATATGATGTTAGGGAATAACTTATTGACACAAGGGAATATAGACCAAACTTAAAGAAGGAGAGGGTATGAATTGTCAGAAATCTAGAGTCCGTGGCTGTTATGTGCAGAGGCATGGATGGGAGAACAAAGATATTGTCCGTTAGAGGCTGCAAAGTTACTTACTTGGTTAAATGGAAGACCACCTAAAGAGGTACTGAGAACAGATAGGATTATGGTGGAGGGTGTGAGAAGAGGATTTTGAGGTCAGGTATCGGAACTGGAGCTTGTCTCTAGCTTCATGTTGAAAGCAAAGAAACGGAGTGATGAGGCTTGTTGTAGACCATGTCACAGGCTACATTTGGATGGGTTATGGGTCAGTGTGAGGAGAGACGGAAGTCAGGAAGCATGATATAAGCCACCATAGTGATGGTTGTGTCTGGAGATGTTGCTTACCTGGTCAAGAGAAGATGCGTAGTGAACATGGCACTGTGGTGATGATGGGGGGTGAAAGGGAATAGGTCAGTCTTCTGAGTGCTTGATCTTAGGTTACAGCACAGTACCCCAAATGAATGTGGGGTAGCGCTGGTGCGCAGGAGGCCCTGAGTTGAGGAAATCTAGTCTTTACTCCAATACTGAAATTATTAACAATTCAGGCTGGTCGTTGGTTGTTTTTGCAACTTTACATCCTTCTTTACTAAGTAACACAAGCAAATTGTATTGACTTAATATCCATTTGGCATGTTTTTCAGCATCAGTTTTTGTGGACCAGGTAGAAGGGATGCCATGGTGCACCAGAGAGACCCTTTTATGTTGGATTCACAATTAAAAAGCTATTCTTGGGGCACCTGGATGGCTCAGTTGGTTAAGTGTCTTTATCTCAGGTCATGATCTCATAGTTAGTGAGTTCAAGCCCTGTGTTGGGCTCTCCACTCTCAGCACAGAGCCTGGAGCCCGCTGCAGATCCTCTGTCCCCCTCTCTCTCTGTCCCTCCCCACTCATGCACTCACATTCTCGCTCGGTCTCTCTCCCTCTCTGTAAAAAATAAGCAAACATTTAAAAAAAAGGTATTCTCAGGCTTTGCCCTGAATGTCTGGATGGGGAAAACCTAGGATGCTATAGGGCTACCTATAGGAGATCAAGGAAAGCCTTCTGCCTTCCTAAGGAAGTAACTCTCAATGGGAGTGGGAGTTTTCATGGAGAGAAGAGTTGGTTTAGGCAGTGTGAGGAGGAAGGAAGAGTAGAACAGTGGAGTAGGCTAAGGTGCTGGCCTTAGCAAATGGAGACACCGGACAAAGGCCAGTATGGGTGTGAAAGGGGTGTAGGCATAGAAGATAAAGGCGGCACTTACACCATATCATCCATCGTCTAAATGGTGGGAACTCTTGGAATAACTGTCAACAAAGGGATAACTTGATCCCACACGCATTTATAAGATTCCTCTGCTGTGTTGTGGAAAACAGATTGGAAGAGACCAAAATGTACCAGTTAGGAGCTGTTTACAGGAATCCAGGCTATGAGAGCACAGGTGATACCAGTGGAAACTGAGAGAGTAGATGGGTTTAATTCATATTTAGGAAATAAAATATACCTTGCTTGGTGACTTCTGTGGGTATGATGGCCAAGTGGGCAGCAGTGGAAAGGGGGATGGGGAAGGGAAGTCTAGATAATGTGAATAAAAGTTTGGCACATGGAAGTCACCTTCCCTCTTGGGATCTGTTACTTCTTAGAATGTTACTAATGGTAAGGGTTTTTCGTGTGTGTATGTGTGTTGAATCTGAACTATTCTATTTATGCCATAAAAAATCTTTCAACACTTTATGTGTTTATAATATATATACATATATACATATATATGTTTATATTTATACCTATATCACACACACACACACACACACACACACACACCCCTCTGGAATGAAGTACACCAAAACATTAGCGGTGGTTATCTCAAGGATGCAGACTGTGGGTGATTTATTTTTTATGCTTCCCTCTATTTGTCTAATTTTCTGCCATGAGAAAAAAGTTTTTCCTCCCTAAGACCAAGACACAATTAAAGGTTTGAGGAGAAATGTGTGTATCTGCCACTATTGATTTTGTTTTAACAAAAAAAGATGGCTAAACACAAAATACAGTCTTTATAAACCTGGCTGGCAATTCCTTCCCTGATGTTATTGTCTATTTCAGACAAAGAAAAGAGGTGTATGATCCCAAAAACCTTCAGCTGTGAGGAAAACAAAATAAAGATCAATATATTTTGTCCCTGCTTATATTTTCTGCTAACTCCTTGTTTCCCGGCTACCAGAATGCTATCAACTTCAGTAACTAATTTACAAACTATAAAGCTGTGAACAAAGAAATCTTGGAGGTAATGAGACTTCCCTGGATGAAGTGGAGGAAAAGTGTATGTAAGGGGCATAGTATTGTGGTGTACCTGCATTGTTCTTATCTTTCAATGCAAATCAAAATGATGCAGATTTTCTTAATACTGAGACTTCATGCATAGACAGTTCACTTTTCTTTTTTTGTTAAATATATAAAATTCATATTGCCAAAATATTACTGGGCCAAAAGAGCAATTTGATTTCTTTTACTAAGGGATGTGGGATAAAAGAGATTGAGAGGAAATTTGGTGAACCAAAACCAAATGAGACCCCAAGCACAATGCAAAACAAAGCTAGTCAATTCTGAAACATTTCACCATGTTTATTTATCTAACCCACCATGGACCTTGGCACATATTCTAAAAGTCTTCCGTGTTCTGTGTGTTTTCGATGACCTCCAAAAACTACCTGCGACATTCTATACCACGGAATGGTTCCATTTTCCATCTGTTGTCATGCAATTGTTTTGTTTACCAGCAGCTGTCAGATGGGTGTTATAATGAATGCTTTCATAGCAAATGTTATGAAACCAAATATAACATGCATTCGGGATGAAGCTGATAGCACAGGTGGATACACAGTGCCTACAAAGAGACTGGAAATGGGCTTTCTCGTCTGCATCAGGAAACCATGCATTGAAAAGTGTCTCATGTGCTGGTTCACAAGTGCCTAATTCTGCCAACTCAAAATAAACTTCTCGGTTGTTCATGCAGAATTGCCCACTCCATCAGTCGCAGAGAACTCTTTGGTTGCTCAGAGTAATTATGACTTAGCTTTTTCAGAAGCATTATGTTCATCTGTTAGCTAGGTGTGCTCATATGTTCACGTGCAAACAAATCACTTTTTACATGTGCTGTAATGCATATGCTCAGGCCCCTGCATCTGCTTGTTCTGGCCCCAAGAGTCTGCTGTGGGGCTCAGGAACGTGAACATTTAATAATCATCTCCTCACTGTTCTGTGACAAGACCACACTTGGAGGAATCCTTGCCTCAGCATGAGTTTTTCTCTGCTCTTTCTGCATTGTTTGTTTATTTCTGAATTGCCCACAGGGAATGTACAGTTAGCAACAGTCAGTTCTGTCAACTGCTTCCAAACTCTCCCTGCTCTCCTCACTAGCAGAAAGGTGCATTTGGGCTACAAGGGAGAGGGATTAGGCAAGCTGAAAGGCGGGTAGTGGTTCTGGTGGTTCTTCTGACCTTCACCCAGGACTCTGGAGCCATCAGTCTACCTGCACCCACCACTCCTGCTGAAGGCTTGGGAGTGGCCTATGTGTCTGAGCCCTCAGAAGCGCAGGGATGGGGCTGTCCTTCATGCTCCAGTTACTGGGGACGTTGTAAGCTGTGACCTAGCACCAGTAGACATGGAGCTACAAAGCATGGTGTGTTGCATTTTTAAAAAAAGACTTTTTAAAAATTTTAATAGTAATCTCGATACCTAGTGTGGGACTCTTAACTCACACCCTGAAATCCAGAGTTGCATGCTCTACCAACAGAGCCAGCCAGGTGCCCCAGCGTGTTGCATTTATTGGAGGCATTTATTTTTGTCTCTCTGGCTGTTGTTAAGAAAATCTCACTCCTAGAGTTCATACATTCCACCAATAAACTGATACATATACCACACTCCCTTTTCTTCTTGTGAAATGAAAGAGAGAGAGATTTTGTGAGTTGCTCTATGTATATGTGTGTACTTTTATTATTATTATTATTATTTTTGCTCAGACTCATAGGAGGGAGTAACAGCAAGTCTAGTGCATGGATGTGTTTTCTTTACACCCCAGGCCCAGAACACGTGTTCGTGAAGTCCTCGATGAATACCCCTGTGCTTCAGATTCTGTAGATGTTGATTAAGTGTTTGAGGAAACAAATGCATGAAGGACAGTCCTTTGAATGAATCTGCTGTGATCTCTCAGTTTTGTGACCTTGAGTATCATATACTCAGATGAACTCTACCTATAGTTCTCTACCTATAGTATACCCAGATGAATGCTGAAGAGTACTGTTCAATGTATATACTGTACCATATGATACCTGTAATATAGATGCACAGTATATATGTTCAACAGTTTACTGTAGCATTAGATTTGCAGGCCATGGAGTCCTGGTGCCCATGTTTGAATCCTGGCTCTATGCACGTGACCACGAGACCTGGAGCAAATGCTTTAATTTTCTAAGCTTTGTTGCTTCTTTCTGAAAATTAGGATAATAAAAGAACCTATCCCATAGGGTTGTTATGAAGTTTAAATGAGAAAAAAATCTATGTAAAGCTGTCAGCCCTGTGCCTGTAATGTATAAGCACTTGATGAATGTTGACGGTATTATTATTATTATTATTATTATTATTATTATTATGTACCTAACATTTTGCTTTTGGGGAACACACACCTGTCAATTTCCCCTACCAAAGATGTGCCTTAACTTAGTTGCTGTTGGTCCTACCCTCAAAATTATTCAACCGTGTGCCATAAGGCATATGGCACAAAATATGGTGCTCAGAATATCATGGCTTATATATTTTATCTTGCTGGCAAGGATTCTAAAAAGGTTTAAAGCTTAAATTAGAACCCACATGTACGCTGAGTTGGGAGAAGGCGCCATATGCCTCTCCATCTTGTGTGTGGTATGACTGGAAGCCAGAGGGAATGACAACACACTCGTGGCTCCAGCCAAAACTTGAGGCCAGCAGCCTAAATCCAGATCAGGCAACATCTCTGGCTCTTCCAGTTCTGTCAGCTTGTGCATTTGACCTTGACAGCCAAGGTCTGAGCAGTTCCTCTTTGCTTTCTGTCATTAATCAGTCCTGAAGCATCTTCTAAACAGACAGCTTGGTTGGATTGAATAATGTGCCTGTGTTTTCTCATCTGATACAAGCATGAGTCAAACTGGAGCCACCTCCATTGGTGAGCTTGGATATCAGGCTAGGGCAGGATTTTCAAGTGGAGCCTTACCTGAAAGTATGTTGCTAATTGGCTGTTAATGTTGTCCTCTTGCTACCATGGTGCCTGTAATTATGATAACCCACTGTTTCAAGTTTTCTATTGTGGTAGAAATTGTTACTGGAGGAGGGGGAGGGATGACATTTACTTTCACTGGTAAGTGAGACCAGATTTGGACTTTGAGTCACTCTTGAGAATTTAGGGGTGGCACATAACAGTGCCTCACAGGAATTTTATCATGGTACAAGGTATTAACCATGCCCCACTTTACAATTGCCATATATTTTTAAAGTTATGAATGTGCCACATAATGCATACTTTATTGGATAGAAAAAAAGCTAATATTGTATAGAAAAATACATAGTTAACTAGAAATGTGGTAAGAGAACAAGAATAATCTAAGATTTTGCATGGTGAAATGCAATTTCTGATGCCTTTTACAGTGCTTCAGAGTTTTTAAAGATGTTTTTGTTTAACAAAGTGGAAATTCACGCCAGATAGTTTTCATTACTTACTAAATTCTTCTGGAAATTCATGACAGAGCTTTTCCTGGAATGCAGATATCCTGACTCTCGGTTCTGAGAATTTTCCACTAGATCAATATAACATCCTAATAGATCGTGATTTGAGGAGAGAAGAATCATCTTTTGTAATTAAGCCACCGCTAAGCTGACATAATAACAAAGAAATTAGTCTCGGACTTGGAATTCTGTAAATGATTTCCGAGACAAAATGGCGTGAAACAGTATCCAGGGAGTTGAGGAAGAGGCATGGGATGGTGCCATTTAGATTACTTCTGGGCTTGTTTTTCAGCATTGAAAATTTCCATGTTGCATCCTGTTTTCTGTCCCATAGCAATCACTCTGTTTCCCTTTTGCAATTTAGTTTAGAGTATATCATTGCTAGTAATACAGTGAGATTTTCCCAGATCACTTCTCAGGACCAGTCTTTGGATGTTGGGAAAACATTCTCCTCTATTAACTGTGGGATGATGTGCATTTACCCATGTCCTATTTAGTTGGTGTTGATAGTTCACTAATGGGTGGGGTGGAGATGGGCTTGGCGTTTTGTCCTTTGGAGAAACAGACAGTAAGATGAATAGTGTCTAGTTTTATCTCTTTTTCTTCTAAATTTTAGCTCTTCCTCCTCTCTCATTTCTTCCTTCTTCTCTCCTACCTTTTGTCTCTGTCTTTCCTTCTCTCTCTTACACCCACGTGCATACTCATGTACATTTTTACTTGTCCATTAACTAGTATGTTTGTTTATTATTTATTTTTTAAATGTTTATCTATCTTTGAGAGGGTGAGAGATGGAGTGAAAGTGGGGGAGGGGCAGATGGAGAGAGAGACACAGAATCCAAGCAGGCTCCAGACTTTGAGCTATCAGCACAGAGCCCAACTCGGCGCTTGAACTCACGAACTGTGAGATGATGACCCGAGCTGAAGTCAGACGCCTAACTGACTGAGCCACCCAGGCACCCTGATTAAATGGTATGTTTAGTGAGGACTATTAAGCACTTTCTTATAATTGATAGTAGGAAATGTGTGGTACCCGGGTCACACAGACATGGTGCTGAAGAACCAAATTTATTTCCTGATTCTGCCATGTACTAACTGGGTAGCTCTGGATATGTGCTCTAGGCTGTGTCTGTTTTGTAATATATAAATCAGGAATGTTAATAATGCCTTTGTCATAAGGTGGCTAGAATGCTTTACTTAGATTATACATAGGAATTGTTTAGCACAGGGGCTGATGCATTAAAAGCTTTGAGTAAGCATTGTTTATTATCATTAATAGAAAGCATTTTCATTCGATTCCATCTCAAGGTGCAGGACTGAAGCTAACATCTCCTAAGAGACCTGCAATCTTTAAACAATGTATCCTATTTAAATTGAATTAAAAGTCTTCACTTGGTGCATTGGAACTGGTATCCATTCTGTGTGAAATATTTCAAATGTTTATCTTTGTTCTGTGAGGAAATGTGTAATTAAAACCATTTTTTATTTACCTTCTTAAGATGCATCTCTAATTCTCTAATGGAGTTAATGATTTCAGTGGTGGTGAGTTCTGTTGGTGAGGCAGTTTTCCACCCCATCCTCTTACCTTTTCTTAGAAAACCTCATCCAAGCCTCCAGTGGGTCTCCCAAGAGACGGAAGATCCCTTCAATGGCAATAGTTGATTTAACTGATGAAGAAGTGAATGGAATTGGCTGATCAGATTTTCTCTTCCTTGACAGTTAAGAATTTTGACACATTCCAACGTTCATATTCTTTTTTTAAAATTTTTTTCAACGTTTTTTATTTATTTTTGGGACAGAGAGAGACAGAGCATGAACGGGGGAGGGGCAGAGAGAGAGGGAGACACAGGCTCGGAAACAGGCTCCAGGCTCCGAGCCATCAGCCCAGAGCCCGACGCGGGGCTCAAACTCACGGACCGCGAGATCGTGACCTGGCTGATGTCGGACGCTTAACCGACTGCGCCACCCAGGCGCCCCGCCAACGTTCATATTCTTAAAAAAATTCACTGAGAAGGGTAATAGGAAATGGACTTTAGGAACAGGGGCTACATTAGATCAGTAAATACACATCACTATTTACTGGCTTAGTAACCTAGAACAAGTCATTTTATCCAGAGAACTTCATTCCCACCATTTGCAAAGCAAGAGTAGTAACAGGGGCTACCTCAGAAAAATGAAGAATAAATATAGGAAGGCAGGTGAAGCACTGAGCAGTAACTTGGACACATAGTTAAGTGCCAAAACATTTTGTATTTTATTCAGCCCTTAACTGACCACTGTCTGGGAATTACTCATTCTTACACTAAAACCACCCATTCCTTTGGGCAATTTCAAATGTTTTCTTTTCTTTTTTATCTTCCCTATCTGATTTGACACTGCAAATCATTTATTTCTTCTCAAAGCTCTGTCCTCCATTGATTCCCTGGTACACTTCCTACCTCTTTGCCTAGGTGTTTTGTTTGTTTGCGTGTTTTGTTTTGTTTTGTTTTTGCCTTTTCAATGCCTCCTCTTTTTTGTTCTTACCTAAGTGAAGTTGCTCTCCAAGGTTCTGACCTCACTTCTGTTCCATCTGTTTTCTCATAGACACCAGCTACCATTTCTTGAGCACTTACTTGGCCCTGGTGATATATCAGATGCTTTGCATACATTTTCACTTAACACTCCAAAGAGCTCAAGAAGCAGGCATCATTTTTCCCTTCTTCAGATGAGGAAATTGACTCTCAGAAGAATTGACTAAACCATGTAAGCTAACATAGCTGTGTAAGGGAGTAGATCAGGAGTTTGCACCCAGAATTCCAAAGCTTATATTTCATTACCACTGCACTAGAGGAAGCTATGTGTTAGATTTTTGCCTCTTCCACGTTACTAGCTGTGTTATTTTGAATAAGTGACGTAGTGTGGCCTTAGTTCCATAATCTATAAAATCAGCATGATAATACCTATCTTTCAGTAGGGTGTGTATGTGTGTGTGTGTTTGTGTGTGTGTGTGTGTGTGTGTGTGTGTGTCTGTGTGTGTGTGATTCAAATCATTTATGTAGAGCATTTAGCATGTAGTATGGAACATAGAAGACAATAAATAAGTCCAGTCTGTTATTAATAACAAATAATTAGCTTTCCATTCTGAAAGATTTCATTTTGGTTCCATGAATGTGACTTTAAAAACTGAACCTATCCCAAATTTGAATTATTGCCTAACTAGATCCGTGAAACTGGAAATAGAGAAATAACATACAATTCTAGCAATATCAACATTATTATTTTCATTTTTTTCCTGATGCTGTCATCTTGTTATTTGTGCTGTTTCTTGGAATAATAGAATTTATTCAAGCAATTTATCCTTAATACAAGTGATATAAATGTGACTATGCAGTACTTATATATCATGCTAATAATGTCTGGTTCATCCTTTTTTCTCTCTCTTTACAAATGGAGACATTGATTTCCTACCCTGTCCTGTCTTTTATTGCATTTTCTGCATTGAGGTCATCTCTGTTTACCACCTACACTGGATTCCAAAAGCTGAAATGATGTTTAACACTGTCCAACAACATTTTTAAAAGCATCTGCCATGTGCTTTCTTCAGCACTGTATATATTGCAGTGGATTAAAGGAGGAGCAAACATATATTTACTCTCCCTAGCTATAAGTTAAATGTGTTAAAAATATGCACCTGCTCAATGATTTAAAGACAAATATAGACCTTTATGTTGGGAGCTTCTGAAATAGTGTTAGTTATATGCATGCATGTTAAAATATGTGGACATTACTCATGGTCTCATTTTTTTTACTCTACACTCTCTAGGTAACCTCCTTCAATCTTTTTTTAATGTCCAAATATACCTTGATGGCTTTCCAAAATATTTCTAACTCCAAATGTTTCTTCTGAGCTTGAGACTCCTATTTCTTCATCCACATCTCCAATTGACCCCCAGCCATGAGTATCCTCTGGACACTTTATTTTTTATTTTATTTTTTATCTTTTAAAAAATTGTTTTAATGTTTATTTATTTTTGAGAGAGAGACAGACAGACAAACCGACCAACCATGAGCGGCGAAGGGGCAGAGGGAGAGGGAGACACAGAATCTGAACCAGGCTCTGAGCGGTCAGTGCAGAGCGCAACATGGGACTCAAACCCATGAACCATGAGGTCATGACCCGAGCCAAAGTCCGACACTTAACCGACTGAGCCACTCAAGTCCCCCTTCCCTGTACACTTTTAATTCATTACATCTGAAATGAAATCAACACCCACCCCTTTGCCTACCCACACCAGTTTTCAGTGCCTCCTCCACCTTGCCAAATCACACATGCATTTCAGCTTACCTATGTTGGAGACCTGTAATCCAGCAGTGAATTGTCTTATCATCTCTGCTCCACCTGAGCACAATTCATCATCAATTCTTATCAAGTAATGTCTCTCTTGTTTCTCAAACTTGACCTGGCCTCTCTATTTTTTGCAAAGATAAAACCATATATCGGGGCGCCTGGGTGGCGCAGTCGGTTAAGCGTCCGACTTCAGCCAGGTCACGATCTCGCGGTCCGTGAGTTCGAGCCCCGCGTCAGGCTCTGGGCTGATGGCTCGGAGCCTGGAGCCTGTTTCCGAGCCTGTGTCTCCCCCTCTCTCTGCCCCTCCCCCGTTCATGCTCTGTCTCTCTCTGTCCCAAAAATAAATAAACGTTGAAAAAAAAAATTAAAAAAAAAAAAAAAAGATAAAACCATATAATACCGGCAATAGAGAAGCAAGATCAACATGTTTGGTTGATGCAGGAAGATTTGTGGGAATAGATGTTACAGCACTGATTTTCATTGTGCTTCAGGTAGACTTTCATGGGCGAGAACCAAGGTGAGAGAGTGACTTTGCACAAGGAAAACAATCCAGCTAATTTGGGTAGATAAAAAGAAGAAAGAATCAGCAAGACTTGATGACAAGCTAGATTCAAGGGAAGAAACTGTAGACAGGAACAATTTTCAAACATGTTCAGGATATTGTATGTTTTGTTTGTGCCTTTATGAATGAATTTTAAGAGAGGTCTTGTTTCAAAGTTGAGGGGGAAGAGCATCTGGGTGGCTCAGTAGGTTGAGCATCTGACTCTTGGTTTCGGCTCAGATCTAGATCTCATGGTTCGTGAGTCTGAGCCCTGCATTGGGCTCTGTGCTGACATTGTGGAGACTGCTTGGGTTTTTCTCTTTCTCTCTCTCTCTGCCCCTCCAATCTCTATCTTTCTCTCTCTCTCTCTCTAAATAAGTAAATAAACTTTACAAAATAAAGCGGGGGGGATTCTTTTTAAGAGGTTGAAATAGAGGACAGTGAATGCTTTTGGGGTGGGTTATCTTTGTGGAAATCGTGACCTTGCGCATGTGCATTAATCACTGCAGGACTTAAGTCATCTTCTGAAAATGAAGGATTTGGATTAGATAATTTCTAACATTTTGGGCTTTTGGGTAGCCAGAGTTTTATGATTAGGAACTTGGAGGAAAAGTGTAACAGTTAAAAGTTGGTGCTGATGGATTCAGAGAAAAATTGGGTTGAATTATATTTGGAACTAAAGTGTACCCTTGCTGAAATCTAGAATAATAATGAGTCTGGTATTAATATAGTCTGGCTTAAGTGTAATACTAATATAAACAAAATTATATTGTGAGAAAATGATGTTTATAGAGTACACCATCAAGATGAGCTCTAGAAAAGGGAAACTAAACCTTGTCTAAATAGTTTTTTTTTCTCCCTATTGTCACCTCTTTTTTACATTATCATTATGTTTTCCAGGCTGGCAGATGAATCTCAAAATCTGCTTCTGATTGAGTTTTTTCTTCTTTCTCTGATAGAATATATATTTTTTTTCATTTATAAAAAGCAAATAGATCATGGGGTTTTCTTCTGAGGCAAAGAAATAAACATTGCAAGAGTTTCTATGCTCAATTCCAGTTTCTTATTGAAAAAAATTAATATAAATGAAAAATATTCATTTACTTTTTGAACAAAGTTTTATCACGGATCTCTTACTTGGGAGTAAATACTCCTTAAAACAAGCTAAATGTGCATCCTTAATAATTTAAAGTCAGAGAACCAGCCATGTGTAAAATAGGTGTGTGTTCACATAATTGACTACAGTATTTTGCTACATGGTTAAATGCATGATTTCCCCTAATAGAATGCCATTGTGGTCTACATCACATTTTCTAGTTCATAAAAGTCAAATGAGCTGTGACCATAGTCTCCCAAACTTAATGGAAAGTTCATTTTGTGACTTCTGAGTTTAAATTGTGTCTTTCTAGGATGAATCAATAGATTTAAAGCACGTTAATGGATCACATCACCAAAAGGTCTAATCCTGAGTGACTAAAATGGTAGATCTAATTCAGATTTATTGCTTTTCTAGCACGATGGACTAAAAGGTCTTTAATCTCTGTAATAATATAATGGATTTGAATTAACTAAATAATCCTCACCTGATGCACATCATTTAAGTTGTCTACATATCCACCTGGCACTGTGCTTTTCAAACTTTTTAGGGGAGGGATGTGGAGTGGATGGGATGAATCTGTGAAAGCTACCAAAGAAGTAAAACCGTATGTCAATAGAGACTTGAGGTCTCACAGTACATTTTGTTTCCTGTGTGGGATGCTTGCTAGTACAACAAATTTATACACCGCTCTGCCAACACCCTTAACCACAGCTACCTATCAGAAGGTTATCAAGGCTAGAACAAAAATATATAAGTTACGTCCTGGACTGTGCAAACACTCTTGAGCACGGCCATGAACTATGGCAGCAGTGCTCACCAACACCCAACCATCCAGGAAGGAATTTTGACCTTGGAGAAATGGCATGGGTCAGCAGAGATGGCCAGGCCCAGAGATGGCACCATTTAGAAAATACAAGTGAAGATGTTCAGAGGGTGCTGGCAATAAGCTTCTGGGAGGACACCATTTGAAGGGAAGTCAAATTATTCTGTTATCTCAGGGAACACCTTGATAGTGAAAGACAGTAGAAAAACATGAGGCTCCCTGATACTTCCAGAAAGATGAATACAGTGTATTTGTATTAGAACTACTGCCTCCAAAACAGTCAAAATCCTCCCTAATGTCAAGAGCGAATGGTCTTTTTGCATTCCTTTGTTCAACCCTTTTCATTGTATGCCCCCAGAGAGTGCAATTTTAAGAATCAGAAATGTAGTAGAGTTACCTGATATGAAAGAGAAACAATATCAAGTGATATGGTGATTCCACCTGCCCTTTCTCCTAGCAAGAGCATGTACCACCAGTTTTTCTGTAACATGACATCTGTGTTCCTAAAAATCACCCGTCTGTGTAAAGTCATGCGATAAAAACCACAGGGCTTATGGGGAAAACAGGATCACAAGCAACTTCATCAGAGACACATTACAGAACAAGTAAACAAACAATAAAAGATAGGAACTTGATGAAAACAGCTCAGTTTTACATGTGTTAAATGATTGAAATTCATAAATGTTATAATAAAGCTGGCAGTTTAATTCAGAGATCAGAAGTTTTCTTGTGGAAGTGGTCACCAGAAGGGTTGCACCTTTTGAGTTACCGTGAAGTGATGGAAAGAAAGAGGTCTCTGAAACCAGATAGAAACTTACGGCATGACTCATAACATGTGCTGTGAAAGGGGTAGCAGGTAGGTGTTTGAGGTATGTGTTTGTGTGTCTGATTGTATATTTCTGTGCAGCTCATTTTCAACTGGGTGGAGTTTTCTGTGTTAACCTAGTGTTTTTCACAGATGAAATCAAGCGTGAGTAAATGTGAAATCCACATTATGCCCAAATTGTTCCCTGCTATATCTGTTCATTGGAATGCATTTGCGTTTTCAAAACAAGCATTGTGGTAGAAATGACAGTTTCTACGAGTGAGCATAACATGGGAGGTAAATACTGGAAGTCCTCTTGGTTATTTGGTTCCCACTGTGAACATTTCCAAGAGTATTGCATGTAAGGAAGAATACATATGATTCTCTGTATTTATGACCTTAATGCAAGCCAACCACTTCCTCTTGTGCTCAACTGAGTAAAAAAAAAAATTATGTTCTGAGTTGGGAGAAAAACATGGCTGTGTCAGATCATTAAATCGTTTCCAGGGTGGCTCCCTACTAACAAAGGATGTGTTTGACTTCATTGGATATTTTCCCTTGACACATTTACTCACAACCTAACTTTTATTGGAGGACCGCTTATGTCATGTATCTCATGAGATCATTTTATTCCAACAAGCAAAAATTGTCTAGGAATGTTGGGTCACTCTGAGAGATCTGTCTTGTGTTTTGATTATTTGTTGTTACCATGGGACCCTGTGATCTTTGTGTCAGCCTTAAAGGAATTTTGAGGTTATTCAATCTGTCTGCCTTATGTTATAAAGGAGGATACTGAGTTAGAGGGAAAAAGAACTTTCCTAAAGAACATAAGTGGAAGGCAGTTTGACACACATGTCAGAATATAACTCTAGACCTTTCTTAAGGAAATGCCTGTAGAATTCCTATTGGATCAGTTTTACCTGTTGTGTTACAGGTCTGTTCCTGACCATGAATACACATACACAGAAAAGTCAACTTTCATTGTGGCATCAACTTTGTTATTTCTTTTGTTGTCATGAATGGCTGACAGGCCACCAGCCAAAATAGTATGCATAATTTTATTTTTTCATCTAGTTATTTGTTTCCTATGTATAATTCCTAAACTTATCCTAATAGGCACAGAGAGAAACTCCACAGTTTTTCCTGTTACTGTTAATGCTGGTGATACTCATACACACCTCCTCCATACACACCTACTGCATATTATACCAAATTCTCCTCAAAAAAAGTTTTTAAAGCTTTAATTTCTCCCATGATACAGTTGGGAAAGTGGAGATACAGAATTTGGTCTTAGGTTAAGTCGTTTCATAAGTCAGTGTTGTGACCAGATCAGCATCGCCCATCTGACTACCCATTCAGATATATTACTAAAAACACTGGGGAGCAAATGTGTTGGGGAATTCACATTTGTTCTGGTTTATTCTAAAAAGTCCTAGGAACTTTAGAACCCATTAGGAACTTGGAAAAAAATCTATTAAATAAAAATAACAAAATCTACCCAACTACCCAAAACAGACCAAATCACAGTTTAACTTAAGTTGGAACTAATATTCTTTGGAGGTATTTGGATCTCAGCATAAAATTACGTGTAGCACAGTGATGGGGGAGCATATGACATTAGAGGATAATTTGTGGGCATATCTACAATGTACTTAAAATATGAGCCATTTATGAGGGGAAGAATAGATGACCAAGTTGAGATATTTTAGAATGTATGTGACATTAGTGGGTTGATTTCTTTATATTGTTGTTAATTGAGTTGGATGGCCTCATTTGACAATGGATGCCTATTGTCAGTGTATTGTGGATATGCGTGTGTGGGTGTCGATGTGCACACATGTGTTTCTCATAAACCCTTAACCTTCCACAAAGAGGGCATTCCTAAAGAAAGAGATGAAAGAAAATGCATAAATGCACGATAACACATGATTAAGTTTTGACCCCATAGATTGTTAACCTTCAAAGCTAACTCTGCAGTAGCACAATATTATTAGCAATAAAAGGAATTTGCTTTGCCCTTTTTTAAATTACCATAAACCGATTGACTGAGACAGAATGATGTTAATATTTAAGAAGTAGGACACTAGATTCTATTATCTCAGAAGCTCTGTCACCAGGCCCTCTCTGTAGTCCTGTTATCTAATTATTGGGCTTAAATTGCATTAGTGTGCTAGCAATTTGTCTACCACTGGAAAAGTAATTGACATTTGGGTTACTGCTTCATATTTGGGAGACTTGCTAGCTAGTTCCGAAGAGTCCTCTTCTGTCAGGGCAGATTAGCTTAATGTTGCCTAGAAGAAAGGGAAGCTCTGTGTTTTAAGGTATGCTGCCTCGGTAGCTGGTTGCAATTTGGTATTAAAATTTCGGTTCTGTATCAAAGCTGATAAGTCACCTGAGATGAAATTGAACAAGGTTGTCGTGACAAAGTAATTAATGGCATTTTTTGACTTTCAGATGACTTTAGGGGAAGCACACTTACTCTGTTCGTCTGCTTCTGCTGCCATGTTTATAAATATGTATGCACATTTACAAAACATCTTTAACTGTTGTCAGATGTTTTTGCGGGCTCCAGATTTATGGTTCCTCTGAATTAAACAGTACCAGGTACTCTTGGTATACTGTTCTGATTTGGCAGTGACAGTAAAGGCAGCGACTTTCCATAATATTTCAATCATATGGCTGCTTTTGACACGACACATTGTTGATAGGCACTTTTCTCTCTCCTTTTTTCTTTTTCTTCGTGTAAAAGTGTGCTCTGGTTATATTATTTCTAGGCTTTTTTCTGCTTATCAGTTTTGGTTTGTTTGAGAAGACAGGGATGGTATTAACAAATACTCTGCATTTCTCTTTGGAGAAGCACCTAAGAGATCAGTCCAGTCTTTGACAATGTGGCAAACGTATGAGGAATAAACAGATTATTTGGCTCCTATAACCAATTTGCCTGCGAATAATGGGTTTCTCTCACATGTCTCGAGACTGTCGTCTGGAGTAATCTGGACAACAGAAAATAGAAGTGGCCGGTTTTCTTTAATTTGAAAACTAAAGGTGGCACCTGAACGTATTCAAAAATTGAGGAAAAAAAGGTGGTATTTCTCTTTTAAGGCACAGGTCAAATCTGCTTTTCCACAAGATTCCTTGCTAAGTCACTTCAACCTCTTCTGCCTGGCTCTCTGTACTCATTTCGCTGGCGTCCTTTCAGTCCCATGAGCAAGCCAAGCTCCTTCCTGCTGCCAGGAACGCTCTTTTTTTTTTTTTTTTTTTTAACTCTTTGCCAGCCTAGTTCCTTCTCATCCTTTAGGAACCCGATAAAACATCACCTCAAAGGGTCCTTCTTTATTACCTTCTTCTCTGTCGCAGTTACTCTCCATCCACCTTGATTGCTTCTTTCTCAGTATTTGGTACAATACACAACTAGTTTACACAGTCATTTCTATTCCTTTTCTTCATCTGCTTTCCTCTTTAGATCATAGGCTCCATGGGGCAGAGGTATGATCCGTTTCACTTGCTGCTCTAGGAACCAGCAGTATTAGATGCTCGATATTTATGCTGAATGCGTTACTAAGCCCTCCCCCAATTTCAGCCACAGCACCTTTTTCAGCTTTTGATTTTGAAATAATTATAGACTCACAAGAACCTGCAAAATTAATCCAGATTGTTTCCCATACCCCATCCCTCAGCTTTCCCCAGTGGCGATGTCTTAAGCAAGTGCAATACAACATGGATGGCAGGAAGCCACAGTGTTTTACTTTTCTTCTCCTTTTTCTGTAAAAGACAGAAAGAAAAATGACATTTTCAGGTACACTTACATTCCATCGTATGCACTTGTGTAAGGGGTACATTTAGATGTGTTTTGACCAGCATTCATGTGACCACCGCCATCACTTTGCCTTTCTTTTAAGCTAACAGTGATCTCAGTAGGCAGCTCCCATTCATTTAATTTAATCCTTTGCCATTTTATATTTTATACTAGGAAGCTTTCTCTTCCCCCTCCCCCCATGCTCCCTTAATGAACTTTTTAAGCACATGAATTTGAGTTTTGGGGGTTTTTTGTTTGTTTTTGCATATGTAGTGTTGGTGAATGCATTATAATGTACTTAATTCCTAAAATTCTTAAAATACTTAATTGAAATGTTATCAGAGACCTCTTCTTTCTAAGTTGGTGCATTTGTTTAGGGGAAAAAAAAAAGATTAACAAGTAAAGTGTTCCTGCCTCACATTGTGTTTGGAGTTGCTTGGAAGTGTTCCCAGGACAGATTTTAGCTATGACTCCCCACACACCCGCCAAACAGGTCTGGCTTGGGTTGTCCATTAAAACAAACCCTGCTGCTGATGGATTATTTAGTATCCTCACCTTTTTCCTTCAGCCTTTGGATGCTGTTAGAGGCTTCCAAGGCTCGCGTTGTTCGGTGGAGCGTTCTGCATTAGGCACACTTTTTCTTTTCTTTCCCAAGAAATGGCAGTTAATGCATTCTATAGAAAGCTATAAATGAGGCTGATAAAATTATCTGGCAGCCCAAAGGTTGCTGCACTCGTTCATCTCCACATAATTCAGAAGTTAAATGACAAGATTAGGGAGAGGAGGCAATACGTTTGACAGGAAAATGTTACCTGGAATGATGAAAACCAAGGGTGTTGTTGTTGTTGTTGTTGTTGTTGTTGTTTTTCATCCAGTTTTGGGGGGAGGTTGTTAAGAGAGGGTTAAAGAAGAAGAGTTGGTTCAAGGAGAAATTACTGTCTAAAAGTGTTCTTTTGGGGCCAAAGCAGTGCATTACCCTAAGAAGTAGGTTGCCATATACTCATAATTATTTGCATCATGAATGATAGTGCCCCTCCCACTTGATGAGGAGATTATAGGAAGGTGACAGTGGAGATGAAGTTTTCAATAGTCAGTCTGAATTTTTAGTTTACTTCATGAATTTGTTTCTTAACTTTAGAGGGATATTATAGTCAATGTCTCTTGGGATAGATATATATTTATATATTATATATGTAATTAATACATTATTCATATAATATATATTTCATATACTTTAATATTATATTGATATAAACATATAATATATATGTGTATTTATATGAAATGTAACAGTTGATTTAGTTTCTACTCATAGAACCTAAATAATATATACTAATAATATATAATAAAAACATATCATAGTATAATTTATTATATAAAGAGTTATATATTATATAACAGTACAGAGAGTATAATCCCATTTTCATAAAATTAATCATTTAATTTTAATCATTTAAAATTAAAATTTAATCATTAATTAATCATTTAACGATTAATCATTTAATCATTAATTAATCATTTAAAACTTTTCTAAAGCACTAGTACTAAAGTATATTTCTAGATGATAAGATATGGTATATTTAAAATATTTTTTTCTTTTTTATACTTGAGCTTTGCTTAATTGTGTGTGTGTGCGTGTGCGTGTGTGTGTGAAAATAAATATCTGTTGCTTTGAAAGAAAAGAATATGATCATTAAAAAGAAAGCTACTTCTGGGATGGAGGTGAACCTTAGTGATGTCTTCAGTTATTTATTTACTCAACAAACGTATTTTGTGCCTACAGTGTCTGGTACTTGACTAGACATTTAGTAGAAGGTGAAATCCACTGGGTTTGCTTCTTTGGAGCTTATGTCCCCATCCTAGGATTAGGGACCCCTTATAGACACTGTTTTCCCTCGTTCATCTCACAAAGTGCCTGGTATAAATCAGTCCACAACTGTCTGCTGACTGTGTCATGAGGGAATATTCACATAGTTGTGCATGGTTGGGCATACTTTATTTGGTTTGCCATGTTTTTAATTCAGTTTAATTGCCATTGCTTTAAAGAGTCAGGACTATTCACAGTACCCAAGTCTGAATTTCTGGATTTTCATGAAAAGTTGGAATCTCTGGCACAACTGGATTCCCATCATGTCAAGGCAATGATTGATGTTGAGTTACTGCTGCCTCCTTTGATTGAGGCATGTTCTGTTCTCTTTTCCCTAGGCCCCATGACGCCCTATAGTATTTCCCCTACACTGAGGCTCAGTGTTTATCACCGGGCCATTTATCCCCTGGCATAATTTGGACACTTTCGTCACTTTTCTGACCCAGCTGGGCTACTTTTAGGCATTTGGATTTTTTTTTTTCCCATTTATCTTATGAACTTGAAGAGGAATTATGCAGATGTTTGTAGTATAAAATTGTAAGTCTTTCAAAGGTTTTTGAGAAGGGGTATAGACAGCTTAGAAAGTGTTTCTTGGGGCGCCTGGGTGCCTCAGTCAGTTAAGCATCTGACTTCAGCTCAGGTCATGATCTCGTGGTCCATGGATTGAAGCCCAGCTGCGAGCTCTGTGCTGACAGCTCAGAGCCTGGAGCCGCTTCAGATTCTGTGTCTCCCTCTCTTTCTCTGCCCCTCCCTGCTCATGCTCTGTCTCTCTCTGTCTCAAAAATAAATAAAAAATATTTTTTTAAAAAAGTGTTTCTTCCTTCACAGAGTGAACTAAACTGGAAATGGGACACGTCTTAGCATTTACATTACAAGCTGAGCAGTTCCTGTTCTCATAGGGAGTCTGGTTGCTGTAAAGCTGCTAGAGAATGTGAAAGCATCCTCACAAACAGTGCGAAGTACGTATGAAGATGGGCCACATTTTGTGCCACTGGCAAGCTGTCCACCCGTAGTTAGCACTTGGGGTGTCCGTTATGTTCCCTTGGACTCTCTGGACTTCTGTTGCATCAACAGAAGCCCCTGCTTACCTGTAGGGAAACTTAGCAAGAAATTAAGAATGCAGATCAATTGTTGTGTTTTCTTAGTTTGAGTGGAACCTAATGCCATCTTGTCTGGTATATATAATCTTTCTGGTATGAGAGGGAAGGCAAAACAAGCAATTTGCTGATAAAGCCAGACATTATTAAAACTTTGAAACCTTTGACCATACAGGTGTATGATGCATCCACCCATACCGACTTTTCCACCTTCCCCCTGCCCTTTCTGCCCTATGGTTCAACCCCCTTTTTTCCTGAGATCTTCCCAACTATCAAGGAAGTTGAGATTACAAGGCAGGAGCAAGCCATAGGCACTGAATGATTCAGTTATTCTTTTGTTTAGAAGCAGGGTGTGAATCGGGTGGTATCTTAGGTCCTTCTGGCCTGAGACTGTGTTTCAGCTGCTCTTCTGTATTTGGGCAGAAGGAATCCATAGACACATGGTGTGAATGTCTGCACTCCAGTTCTCATTAGCTCCATTGCTTCACTCTTGCCCTGTCTGTACAGGTTCCTGTTAGACTCTACGCAGGAGGGTCAGTCCACCTGTGTTGATGGTGGCAAGAACTTGTATTTATGTCCTTTTGGGCTTTTCAAATGAAAATATTATTTAAAGGATTTTATTTTCTTTTTCTGATAGAAACACTGCAAAGTTAAAACGTTTACCAAGGTCTAATAATAATCCTGGATTCTTAAAGGTGTGGGCACAGACTTTTCAACTGTCTAGTCCTCGTTAAGTATTGCAATGGAGGAAAAATATCTCTTTCCTCCCCCCTTCTAAGTTCTCAACTGGAACTCCCACAACAATAGACAGACTGACAAGAGCAAAGCATATGGATTTATTTAATAAAAGTTTTATGTGACATGGGAACCTTCATAAGGAAATGAACACTGGGAGAATGGTTGCACGAGTGTTTTGATGCTATGTTAGATGCAGAATGGAGAGTCATGGGAGGACATGATGGGACAAAGGGTGTGGGCTGAACGTAGTGAACTGGGGGAACGTAAAAGGCCCGTTCGTCCAGATTCCTGTCTGTGTCCCTCTGTCTTTGGAGATACGGATGCTCTTTTCCTCTGCTCCTCTCACAGAATTTGATGGCCTGCTACAGGGGAGGGTCAGAGAATCTTTGTAGCACAACTGGACATATTCAGTATGCTGAGGTACCCTCTTTTGGGGCAGCGAGTCCTGAACCCTCCTGTCATTGTGCAGGAGCTCTCATGGGACTGGGTCAGTTGTACGGTTTGACCTTCTCTCAGGACCACCCAGGGCCTGTTTCTGTTTATTTCTTTCAAGATGCCTTCTATTCCAAGTCTACGTTTGAGACGTTTACTGTTACAGGAAAGACTGCACCAAGTGAAAGGAAGATCATCCCTTCGGTTTTGACACTCAGCTAGACATATATGGCACCTGGACAGCCTGCTTATATTACAGATCAAGGAAGATCTTAGACTCTTACTCCAGGGAATGTGGCCTAATGGCACACTTGGGGAACTTGCCCCGTTCCGTTTCCATGGAATCGAAGCTCTCCCTTTTTGCCAGTGCCTCAGTTCTATCAGTGGTTGAGCTTCTGTGATTATTAGAACTGATTTTGGCTGCAAGTGACAGAAAACTTGAACAACAGTGATTTTAGCAATAGACCCACCTCCCTCTCTCTCCAAGCACGCTGACATAGATGCAGGTTTCCTTTCTAGTGCAGATTTCCTATCCTCCAGAATATATGACATATCATAGAGTCTAAAAATATGTAAGGTACACACTACGCAGTATTTGAAATTACATAGATATGTAGATGTGTGTGAATAAATTTCATGAATAAAATAAATATTCACTGATATGATAAAGGAGTAATCTGTTGGGGTTTTATAAGTAAAGATTACCACATAGAAGACAGATTTTAGAACTTTTTTTTTTTTAACCGAAGAAACATGTACTGTATTTTTACTCTGGAAAAAAGAGTAAGTAAAAGAGGCCAATAATAAAGAAATATCTCTGTTATTAATGGGGAATTGAAGAGCCACCTACTTAGAATAATCATTTTACATAATGAAGCAGACCTGAAAGGCCTTTCTTATTAAGAGTGAAATATGCTAATTTTATATTCACCGCTGTGGTCAACTGAAGACATCCCTGAGTTATGACCTTTCAGCCTTTAAAAAATTTGGTCACCTCTTATGAGCCAAAATGTAGCTCATTTTGGACTTAAATCCTCAAAATGTAAGTCGTGTCCCTGACTGCCTTTTTGGTTTATCACGATGTATTTGAATTTAGATACTGAAAGTTTGTATGTTGTTTTTTCTCTTTCATTACATAATGTATCTTTTGGGGGGAGGTAGCTTAATCAGCCATTCCTTGAACCCTAAATTACTTTTTTCCGGGGGCCCTGTAGAGTGCTCTCATGTTTTGCTTGTATCGTATTGGTGACTTCAGTGGGTCACAGAGGTCTCTGAAGCTTCCCTCAGCCCTTTTCTGGTAACACTGGTGTGATGTACAGCCTGCATTGTGGAAAACCCCCTAGGCAGCCTCATCAGCTGCTTTTGAACTCCCAAGGTGGACTCTTGCTGCTTTGACATTTTACCACGACTGATGATGGTGGTGCCAGCCCTGTGCTCTGAGTACTTCTGAGTTGTCAGTTATTGCTGAAGACTTGCACGAACAGTATCAATTGCTTATGACACATATATAAACCATATATGAACCTTGAAGCCGTTGGGCTATGGTCTTATTTCAACTTGATGAGGAGAAGAGCTATCAGGTAGTTTCAGTGTTTCTGTGCTCTAAGCGAGGACCAGAACCCAGGGAAGTCATTGCGAGTCTGGGTGTGAATCTCATTGACTTTGATCTCTCCCCACCCTTTTGTCAACTGTTCTAAACTTTCTTATGCTAAGGCTTATTCAGCCAGAATTTCTCAGCCTCGGCACTATTGACAAACTGGGCTGGACAATTCTTTGTAGGGTTGGGGGAGGTAGGGAGAGGCTGTCCTCTGTATTATGGGATTCTCTGCTTTCTACCCACTAGATAGCAGTAACACCTGTTCTCCTGGTTGTGACAACCAGAGTGTCTCTAGATATTGTCAAATGCCCCTGGGAAGCAAAGCCACCCCTGGTTGAGAATCATTGTTCTAAGCTGATGTCCCGTCCATCTCTCAGACCTCTTCACCATCCACCGCCATACTTGTTCCTTGTAGTTCAGTAACATGGTGGTTTCTGACTTGTCAAATGGGTCGGTCTCACTCCCTCCCTCCTTCCCTGGCTCACTCTCGTCCTCTCTCTCTCTCTCTCATGCTTTTCTTTCCCTTAACCACCACGCCCATCTCTGGGGGTATTCTTCAGGGCCTTTAATGTGCTAATGTGTGTTAGGAATCCCTAAGGATGAAAGAGTGGTAGGGGACTGAGATTAAATGATAGTGATAGACTGCATCTTTTCCTACATTTATTTACTTGCCTGTGCACTTTCCCCCACCTCCCACACATGAAACATCTCTTTCAAGACTAGCAGTTATACACATAGACATTAAAAACCTTCCATTTCTTTCTTTCAAGATGCTGTCTCCTTCATGAAGTCCTGTTCTCATCCTTAGGCTGAAAGGGATGGTTTTCTTCCTCCTCTAGATTTTTTTAGCACACTTTTGCCCCTCTGTCCTTAAGACTGTTGATCTTTATGGTGATCCTGGGGGTACGTCTTATTCCCCAGGTGCACGTAAGCTCTTTGAAAGTAAGTATTCTGCCTCATTCAGCCTGGCGTGCTTTCTTGCATATAGAAAGGGGTACACAAATATTCCAACCATTTGACTATGTTTATAACTCGAGATGAAATTACTTGCTATGATACCCATGGGTAGGATCCATAGGTGATCATAGCAGAGTAAAATGTAGAGATAATTGTCAAATTAAACAAAATTTTTAAATGTTTTTTTGAGAAGGTCAGGGGGAGGGCAGAGAGAGAGGGAGACACAGAATGCAAAGCAGGTTCCAGGCTCCGAGCTATTAGCACAGAGCCCGACGCGGGGCTCGAACTCATGAGCCGTGAGATCATGACCTGAGCTGAAGTCAGACACTTAACCGACTGAGCCACGCTGGCGCCCCTAATTCTCAAATTTTAAAGATGAAAAGCATAAATGTTTTAGGCATCTCGAAGGCAGAGGTGACATGGTTCATGTATTTGTATCTCCTCTGTGGTTCCCTGGAAAGGAATAGACACAAGTGATCATACTGGTTGAAGGAACAGATTCTCTTTGATAGTTCCAATGTTCTCCAACCTTATGCGCCCCATCTCTTCATCTGAGCTGCCGAAGCAGTAAGAGAGCTACTGGCTTTATTTGGCTTACTCTTTTCTCTTGATTAGCCTCTGCTGGAGATGTTGATGAGTTACAGTTTCAAACTCAGGAGTGGGCAAAAGCCAAGTATCTGACACATTCAAATGGGAACTGGAATTTTATTTTCTCTTTTTCTAGCATAGACAGACATTCTTTCTGGTTACAGTCCCTGGTCCAACTTTTGTTAGTGCCTTTTTATCTTCTTTGCCTAGTATGCTTGAAACTGAAAAGCAAATTCTTTCTTTCTCCTACATCCATGCCCCTGAATGATTTATATTTTTAAATGCGGCTTTACTTGAATGTTGACCTTCTGAAAACTTTCCCCCTTTCACTCCCCCCCCCTTTGGAAGCTCTTCTTTGATAACCAGTCTGGTCTTCTGTTCTTTCCACTTTCCTTCTGACTATTCACCTTTTGCCCACTTAAACTGAAGCCCTTTGGTGTCTGCTTGGAATTCTGGCAGTTCAAGTTCAAAAGAAAGCCCTCTTGAGGTAACCTGTTCTGACATATCCACATCTTAACACAAAGCTTTGCTGGATTAATGGCTTGGCTAAAAACGTCTCTCTGCTTTAGTCATGTTCACCTCTGTGTATAAGGGTAGCGTTCTGTCTATTCATTTGGGGGATTCTTTTTTTTTTAATAGAATTTTTCTGAATCTAGAAACAAGTGTTATTTTATCGAATGTCCCACTTTCAAAGGTCTATTGTAGAACAGAAATGTTGCCAAAGCAGTCTGAACACTACTATCATATTTCCTTTATTTGAACATGCAAGCATTTTCCACAGTTTAACTTTTTTGAAATGGGGTAAGCTTTTACAAAGTTGATGTTTCATACAGTCTCTGTGCTCTCTTGGAACTGAGAAAATGTGATAATAAAACATTATAATATTAATAGGACACTGCGGGGATTAGCCCTTATGAGGGGAATACCAGAAAATAATGGGAAGAGGAAGGAATTGATTTGCAAGTTGACTCTCCTCCCCACCCCTTTCTCTCCACAAGCTGCCTGGGTACCATGCATGTCTGGACTCTCGGCACACCCCTGGCCCTTGACACTGCATGTTAGCACTATCTGAGGAACCTGCTTGTCTCCTTGAGGTCATGGATTCTCTTTCTCTGTGCTTCAGTATTACATAGACTCCTGACCAATATGTTGAATAGATGCATGTATGAATGAAAAGTTATATAATCATTGCCAAAAGGAATTTTGAAAGGAATGTGTCCTTCCCTAGAATGCTATTAGTTGGGTCTAGTATATATTATTTTTATCCGTTTCTTGGTTGAACCCACCGGCATTTGTAGTAGAATATTTAAAAATGTCCATCTCATGACTTCACTCCTATGAGGACTTTAAGAGACAAAACAGATGAACATAGGGAAGGGAAACAAAAATAAATAAAAACAGGGAGGGGGACAAAACAGAAGAGGCTCATAAATATGAAGAACAAACTGAGGGTTGCTGGAGGGATTGTAAGGGGGGGGGGGTTAAATGGGTAAGGGGCACTAAGGAATCTACTCCTGAAATCATTGCTGCACTATATGCTA